>NC_141151.1:51313255-51618567 GCF_053477565.2 Lygodium microphyllum
ATTTAATATCCCGAACCCAATTTTAGCAAGTACCATCCAGTCATGCCTGGATGAAGAGAAGAGAAACAATAATAAATGGTCTTTAGCATTTACTTCCCGTGAGAAAGTGTTAGCCCATACAACTTCTATTAAGTCCTCCTTCTGTCACAAAAAGGGGCATATTATGAGCAATTGCTGGAAGAAATATCCTGACAAAATGAACTGCAATAAATGCAAAAAGACCAGGCATATCACCAGTAAGTTTCCCGGTGTTCTAGAAGTACCTAAGGAATTGGAGATCAACTTTGCCTCCCAATCCATAGGTGACTGACTCTTTTGAGTCTTGTAACACTCTCTACCTATAACCTTTTCTTGTAGCTTGATTTATAAAGGCATCTCATTGAGAATTAAGGGGAGGCATCCTATTAATGTTTTATCCAATGCCACCTCGCATTGAGGGGGGGTGTTGAAACATAAGCATAGGAACTCTCCTTACATTAGAGAGGATAAGGGTAGCTAGGTGTAAATGGATTGGAGGACAGGGGAAACCCTAGCCCTAACTCCTCCAGTGGCTATATAAACAGCCTAAAGTACACACTCAATGTAGAGGAGAGTGTACTAGTTGTACTTTGAGCAACTCACTAAACAAGATCTTGTTCTTGTACTTGAGCTCTCTCTCTCCCTCTTGTGCACGCTCTCTCATACCTTCAACTCTGATTTGCAACATACATCATGTGGAGGTGTCCCTAAGGGTAGCTGTGGTGTAGAAGGCTCTCAACCTATCGAATAGTTAGAAAATGTCACTAGGAAAATGACAAAGATATGTGCAAAGCTTGGAATATCGAAGCAAAAACTGGTTCCTAATCCAACACTAAAGATCCAAGCCAAGCTAGTTCACATACTATTCTCTGGTAAGAAGTACAATTCCACCATGAACATGATACACATATGCTTATTTGAAGATTTACTGACATGAAACATTAAAGAGAAAGATTTCAATGCAACTATAGGGAGACCATGCATGCTATACCCAAAGCCTCGAGTCTTGACGCCAAAAGGCCAAGAGGATAAGAGAAGTTTGATAATGTGCCATAGGTAGGCAACAAAGCAGCAAAGGGGGAGGTGACATGGAAGATAGCCGTGGTGGAGTTTGGAGGAGTACTCATAGCCATCATAGAAGAAGCCATAAGGGACCCCCAAATAGTTAAGGAGACAATATACATTATATAAAAAGAAACCACAACTTCATATGTGCAAGAGGTATCCTCTACAGTAAGAGAGACATCCAATCTAAAAGGAGAATCCTCCACTCCAATCATTGTGGATGATGAAGAATTACAGCTTCAGGAAGGAAGAATGCATAGATTGGCACATTGTAGGCCCTCAAGCCAAGACTTATGTGGTAGCCCTTTATGTTTTATTATACATCTAGTCATCTCCAAAAGTGTGCGATCTTTCTTTCAACCACTTCATTCTGTTGAGGTGTCATCCTCACATTGACTTGATGTGTAATGCCATGCTCAAGCAAGAATGCCTCAAATGCATGAGACATATGCTCCTCCTCTTGATATTGCATAGGGACTACATCTTCAAACTCATTTTTGCTTTCGATTTTGCAGCCAAGTGTTTAAAGTGCCTTTTCACTCGAGTTTTACAACATGATGAACATACAACATAGAAGCATGCAAGTGGTAAAAAGGAATGGAAGGATGTTATGGATAATGAAATGTTTTCATTGAATGGGAATGATACTTAGGACTTATGTCAGTCCCACCCAATACAAAAGCCATAGGATGTAAATGGATTTACAAGATGAAATCTTACAAAGAATGATAGATTTATAGGTATAAAGCCATGTTGGTTGCCAAAGGATTTACTTAAGAATATGGTACTAATTATGAAGGGGGTTATCTACCTCTAGCTAAGATGAGCTCCATCAGGTTGTTTCTCTTCACAAATAGAAGCTATGGTAGATGGATGTAAATAATGCCTTTCTCAATGGACAACTTGAGAAAGAGGTCTACATGAAACAACCAAAAGGCTATGTTTTGATATAGGTAAAGAGCATTTGGTATGTAAGCTTAAAAAAGCTTATATGGATTGAAGGAAGCTCCAAGGGCTTGATATCGAAGAATAGATGGTGATCTCAAATGGCAAGGATTTCAAAAAAGTAATGTTAACCATACTCTTTATTACAACATTAAAGGAAATGCTATTTTACTTCTCTTCCTTTATGTAGATGAAGTAATTTTGATAGGAAGAAGTGATACTTTGGTGGAGAATGTAAAGTCTAAACTCTCCCATGAGTTGAAATGAAAGACGGATACTTGCATTAAATTCTCAATATTGAAATTTGTAGGATGAAGCTAGGATATGCTTTCATTTCTTAGCAAAAATATATTTAATCCATACTTGAAAGATTTAATATGGCTAGTTCCAAAGCTATATGTACACCCATGGAATCAACCCTCAAGCTAACTAAGGACGAAAATAGTGCTTGTTATGATGCTACTACTTATAGGCAACTCATCGATTTCCTCATCTATTTTACTATTACAAGGCCTAATATTTGTTATGTAGTCAATTCATTTGCTTAGTTTATCTAGAGTCCAAGAATGTCTCATTGGGTGACACAACTAAAAGAGTATTGAGGTACTTGAAAGGTATTTAGCATTGTGGTATTTTATATATAGATGACAAGTTGAATCTGATCACAGTTTAGAAGTTCCTCTTCTAAGAAGTGATAGAACAATAAATGGATAGTGAAGTGGGAGCTCACGCTTGACTACCAAGACCCATGGACCGCTTATTGCTTCAAGCAAGCAACTAATGACTATCTCTCACCTAGCTGTGTGTGCTCTTGATCCTACGAATGTAGTGAGCTTACCTTAATGCCCAATAGAATAGCCTCCTCCCTCAAGTACCCTAGTAGCTCAACGATCTGAGATGGGAGCTCAAGCAATCTCAACCCTCTACCTTAAAGCTCCATCCTCCATAGCCGCATGCGCGAGACAAGAGAAGAGAAGAGAAGAGAATAAGAGAGGAGAAGGTGGAGAGCTTCTCCACCACACTCCCTCACCCTCACACTCTCACACTCCCTCTCTCCAACACACCCACAAGCACAAACAAAAAGAAGAGAAGAAGAGGAGAAGAGAGCCACTTTAGCCACACACCAAGAATGAGCTTCTCTATTCACTTTTTGACTTTTATATATACCCTCATCCCTTTGGGCGCCCATCCCCTTTTTTACATAACCGACCGTCTTAGACAATGTCTTCTTTCCTCATGTCTTTCCTCTTCTCACGATTCTTTTGTTGTTGCACTTCTATGTTTACAATTTGCATAGGAGGGAGCTTGGTGCTCTTTTATAAAATGAATTACATTACGCCCTACACTTTCCTTGCTAGAATATTTAGTGCACTTCTATGTTTTTCTAAGCTTGCCTACTTTTCCACTTTTCTTGCCTCGGTAGAATGAGCTTCTCTATTCGCTTTTTGACCTGGGCTTCCTCAGCTTCTTTTTGGGTTGTATGGTCTGTAACATGTTTGTAACATTACCTCCTCCTAGTCGAGGGCCAATCCTATGGCACTTATGGGTAAGGGCTCAATTGGCTGAAGGTTTACCGGGTTGGTAATGAAGCTTTTGTGGGGCTTGGACATGGTAGAGAAGCATGTCGAAATGATTGAGGTTGTGGAGGCCAAGGGTACTTTGAGTGGGTGATGGGGGCCTTCGTTGTTGCCGACGGTTGGTCACATCCACATTTACCTGAAAAGAAAAAGAAAAGTGCACTACCTAGGGGGTATGTCTACCTTGCATGTGGTGCATTATTGTGTTTGTGCTAGTGGAATTGGAAGTTGGGCCCAAACTTGGGGTATTGTCTCACACTAAGGACCCAATTCATGTAGAGGAAAAGTGTGGTGAGTGTAGCTTAGGGAGACAAGTCTAACCATAGGTGGTGGGTGTGACCTCCCTAGGTGTCTCCCACTCTTGATGTGCCCTAAGCATGAAGTGGGGCCAAAGGGGCTAGGGGGTTAGGAACGAAGCCATGACTAACCTCGACCATCGGACGTGCCTAACTTGAGGACCCCTGGGTGCAGTGATTGTGGCACTCATTAAGTGAGGGGTGTTTGCCCGCTTTCGATTTAATCTTCTTTTCCTTCCTTGCTCTCGTCCTTGTACTTTTTCTTTTGCTTTTTTTTGCTTCTCTTTTTTGTATCTTTTTTTTTTCAAAATGTTCACGAGGAGCTAATCCTCGGATTCTGGGTCGTGAGAGGAGGAGGCTAGGGCCTTAAGCAATTTGCTAAGAGAGTTCCTACTTTGCATATAGTCTTATAGGTTCATTCGTACATTCATATGAGTTGTGGACAAAAATGGATGACTACACATAGTGAATTTGTTGTCATTGTCCTCTAGTAAGGCCATGCAAAAGGATGGGAAGAGGGTGACTTGGACTATTAACCTAGCCATGGCGCAACTATCTATGCCAACATTTAGATATAAAAATAGGGGCAGAAGGAAGTATTCGTGAGAAGTAGGCAGTTGCTTGATGCAAAACATGTTTTGATAAAGGCATGATCAGGGCAAGAGGAAAATTTGCTAAGGAAGTGAGTGATTGAGGGTCCTAAGTCAGTTTTGGAGAATACAAGAGCTGCCTCTAGCATAATAGCATTTACATTGTAGATCTTTGGGAAGTCAGTAGCGACCATGGATGTTGAGATTAAAGTCTGCCCCCTACCCTTCTTGGACATAGCATGTACACTGGGTTGTTTCTTTCGTGGGGTAGGGTGCTGTAAAATGACATCCATGCATCTATATTCCCATCCTAGACTCTCCTCCTCCATTTCGGTTGTGATTCATACCCTTTTATGGTCTTGGGCATTTCCATGACCTTGTCTTCCCAGTAACCATGTGCCTTTGTCCCCCACAATGTTGGATGTGTTTCTCTTTCTCTGTTCCACCTCTCCCTAAGCCTTCGGCCCATGTTGATCACTTCCTCCACCACTTTAGGGGATAACACCCTGCTTAGTGTGGGTGGGTAATGGAAGGTAAACTCAAAGGGCTCCCACACCGCGAGTTTTAGGTTCCAGTTGACTGGAAAGCATTCTTCCCTTTGTGGAATGGGGACTTATGGAATTGCTAGGGGTCATGCCCTTAGTCTTTGTCGTGCTTGCTCTAGCAGCCCCTTCCTTCGTTTCCTAGCCTCCTCTTTCCTTTCAATCACTGCATCCTCAGGTTGTACTTCATGCTGGGCTTTTGGTCTTGGAGAGGGTGGTTGGGGGACCTGTTCCTCATCTTGTTGCCTTACTTCAAAGGCTTGCCTCTCTTCTTCTGTGGTGGCACCCGCTACTCTTTCCTTATCATTGGCTCTTATGGTCGTTGTTCCTCCTTAAAAGCCTAGCAACTCCACCTCTTGGACCGTCAGCCCGGTCCTTAATAGATATTTGCATTGCTCTTGTTGGCTTAGAGCTCTTTGGGGTTGGACACACAGTCCATGCTTTATGGCTCTATAGACGATCTCCAACTTCCTCTTTAGAGTTTCAACAGTCTCCTCCTCTTCTAATTGTGTGACATCCAAGATGGTATTGAGGAAGGCGCATAATTAGGCTTCCAATCTTGTGCTAACTGCCTCGGTGGCCTGCTTTCCACTAATATTCTGTCACCTGCACCACAGGCTAGACAGCTTGCTAGGTCTTTTATTCTTCCCCTTTGTTTTGGGTCGGCCTTCTGTTTCATCTCCTCTAGGCTCTCACTCTACCTTTGGGCTAAGGCCATTATCGTTGGCTCTTGGTCTCTCCATTTTGGGGTCACCCTTTCCTTCTCCTTCTCCAAGTGCTCAATCTCTCTTTCTTGTCTTCCTTGCTCCTCTATCTCTTTTAGCACTCTGCACCTCATTTTGCTCTTCTCCTACTCAAGCTCTTTCTGCTTCTCTTGTGATGAGTTGATCCATGGTTTCTTGAACTCTTTTCATTTGCCATGCCAAGTCCTTGTGTCGCACAATGAGTTCATAAAGAGTGATAAATACCCACTTTAACATAAAGATAGGGCTAAGGCTAAACCTCATGCTTTAGCCATACCATATATCCATGGACACCATACTTCTTGAGAGTCGTGTTACTAATTAAGTATGATATGGCTATATTTCTTGATTTTTATGTAACTTGATTAGACTTGCTGATAATTATTTTCATTCCTCATTTCATCCCATGAGAACACCATTAACACATCAAAATCCCCAAAATCCATGATTTACCTTAAAACTGCAATTTGCGACTTTTGCGTGTTTATAGAAAAATTAATAGATGACCAATTCTTATTGATTTTCTTAATGTTTCTCATTAAACAGATCACGTAAAACAATAAAATTTATCACTTACTCATAAAATTGCGGTTTATCTCACATGTATCTCGTATTTGGAAGGCCATTGACGCTCATTAACAGTTGCTAATGCTACTCCAAACATTGATCTACGCTCCATTGTGTCTCAGCATCATCTCCCAATCAAAATTTCTCAAATTAGTCCACACCCTTTCCTCATAGATTAAGACATAGAAACATGCCTCAAGAGAAGAGAGAGGGAGAAGGAAGAAAGACTGAATTATGATCTTCTCATTTAGGCAGCCATTTTACACATGGAAGGCGATGATGGAGAGAAAAATGTAGGAGATTCACGACAATGATATGATTGGTGGCTTACTTTTAGTCCCTCAACAACCCATTTATCAAATTGTTGTGTAGGACCACCGTTTCTGATCAACGCCATTTAAAAACTAGCCCCCCTCCCCATGTGATTAATTTTTGGGCTTAAGGCCCCCTAAGAGTCATGCCCACTCAATTTTGGACATTCTTTGGCCTTTTAGGTGTCGGACTTCTCGCATCTTCTGTATTTGACACTTAATTTCCGATCCAAAAAATCCTGCGCATCGTCTGCTTGAGGTTTGAATGACCAAGAAGTTGCGTTACTTCGATTTGGCACTCAAAAAATTTATGAAAAATCTGCAACCACTACAAATGTCAAAATTTTCATTCTCGTCTTGGTCTCTTAAAATCATCGAATCCACTTCTATACGGGTAGAAGGAGAAATTGTAATAATATCCTTAAGATGAATAAATATTGTTTGGTTAATGACTATTTATTCTATTTGAATCTCATGATTTAAATTATGTGAATATAATGTCCTAAAAGGTTACTTAAGTAAGTTGCCTTTATGTGTTAAAACGTAAGTATGGTAGGTAATTACATAATTAAAGATTATCCATAGAGGGAAGTGGGAGGGCGAGTTTTCAATGGATCCTAAGGCTGGTAGAGTGGTTTGGTGAGCTTAGAGCTTGTTCAAAATGTGTTATAAATAGAGGCTAAGCCTTGACTCAACTAGGTAGTTAAATAGAATTTGACTTTGTATTGTTTTAGAAGATGAGAGTGAGACTATACCTTATGGGCAAAGGGGTTGATGTACTACACTCTTCCTCATTTCTCACTCTCTTTGAACTAAGTGTGATATGGATCCGGGTGATCTAATGAAAAGTAGATACTCAAAGACCAATGTTAGATGTACCAATATGCGATCTTAATCTACATTGAGAACTTGGATTATTCGGGTGGTTCTTGTGCGTCATGGTCAAAACCTTTGATTGCGAAGGGGACTCAACTGAGCCTAGGTGACAAACCTCATGCTATTCTAAGGAGTAATAGGCGGTTTCACTTAGGAATCTTTCTTAATGGGCCAGTAAATCATGTTACTAAGGGATTTTAGTCGTCGAACATGTTATATCTATTGTGCTTAAAATTTTCAACTTATCTTTAGTATGGTGCTTAGCTTTTATATTTTCAACTTATCCTCACTAGTGTACCTAGATTTTAAATTTTCTAGCTCCTTCCAACCTTGAAAATTGCAATGTTTCCTACCTTCATAAGAGGATGAGCTTTTTGAGTGTTTTTTTTTTTGACAACCCTTCTATTCTTGTTCCACATCATTCACTTATTCTACCCCTAAATGTATCCACCTTCACTTCCACTTCCAGCACCACCACACACCACCTTCACTCTCTCTATCACACACACACACACACTCTCTCTCTCTCCTCTTACACACACACACACACACATGCTCTCTCTCTCTCTCTCTCTCTCTCTCTCTCTCTCTCTCTCTCTCTCTCTATGTGTTGAAATAGCAAGCTCAACATGTACCAATATTGATGATGGATCACTTAGCTAGATGGCATTGCATGTCTATACTTAGCATGTAGGTGGTCATTATTATTATTACATGGCCACTAAGTTATTACTTATTATATTTGGATTATTATACCAATTTAAAACTAGAATAGTTTTATAACACTAATCAATTAATATAGTCAGTTATGCACTATTTGATGTTGTAGGCCACTTTTTTATAGATTGTATCTTATCTATACTTTCTGTACATTGTATTGTATGCAATAGAAGAAGAAGAAGAAACCAACAATAAAACATTTTGGCCTCTATCTCTCTTTGTGTATCCTTGAGTGAGCTTCCTCTTATGTGTATGGTACAATAGTTTAAGCAAGTCCCCCCACTACGCAATTTGTGACATGGTATCAGAGTTGCACCACTAATAGAGAATGGTTTTGGAGCAATGGGTAAGAAGCTCTCCCATTCTCTCATTCTTTCTCTTGATGAATAGTACTTGTGGATGCACCGAAAGTAGGACAGAGCAAAAATCTTAGATTGGTGTGAGATTTGGTATATGAGCAAAGCATTGTTTATTCTATAAATAAGCCCTTCAGGACCTTGCCACTGCTTCTTTGGATATTTAAGGTCATTTCGAGCTCCTTTTAGACTTGTAAGATTGCAAACATCAATTTCAAGGTATACTACAATTTCGATTGTGTAGATTGAAAGTGGTATGCTGATTAAGATGTATCTAATCATATGAATAGCCATGTTGAGTGCAAGATTTACAAAATCCAAGTTGTGCAAATGGGTGATGATTCATGTCACCTATTTTCACACATTAAAAAAGTTCAATTGTCCTTGCATGATAGTTAGAAAAAGAGTCTGTTAGATGTATTACATATGCTATCCATCACAAAGAATTTTGTGTTTGTTGGTCAGATGTGGTAGAGCAAGGATTGCAAGTTTGATTTAATGCAATAGACTACTTTGTGAAAGATTTCAATGATAAGTAGAGGTTGGTCACAAACGGAAGTAGAGTTGGCCACATGCTCACTTTAGATACTAGAATTTCTATTATGAATGTTGTTATGTATGCTAAAGGTAAAAGAGTGGTTGTAAGCATTGAAATATGGCACCAATATATTAGACATGGAAATGTGCAAAGGTCAAAATTAATACAATCCAAAGGGTTGGTTACAAGGTTGCTTGCTTTTAGAGTTGTAGAATTTTATATGTGTGTGAATCATGTTAGTTTGGTAAGCAGGAAAGACAATCTTTTTTTCCTCATAGAGATGTGAGCAGGAATATACTTAGTATCGTGTATACAAATTTTGGAGTCCCACACAGAACATATCTACTAGTGGCAGTAAATATTATGTTAAGTTTATTGATGATTGTTCAAGAAAGTTGTGGGTATATTTCATAAAGGAAAAGAGTGATGTGTTTGAGCACTTCAAAACTTTCAAGGTTGCTGTTGAAATAGAAAAATGCTTGAAAGTTAAGTGCTTGAGGTTAGATGGAGGGGGAGAGCACCTCTCTAATGAGTTTAGTGACTTCTTGAGGTCTAATGAAATAAAGTGAAAGTTTACTTGTGGTATATCCCACAGTAAAATGGGGTTACCGAAAGTAAAAATATAGGCATATTACAAAAGTTATATGAGCATTGATTGCTAAAACAAATTTGGTTTGAAGATGTTCATACTATTGTCTATATTATGAATAGAACTCCCACAATTTTAGTTCATGAGATGACTCTCAAAGAATGCTTTATAGGTAGTAAGAAGCTCAATGTGTCACACTTGAAAGTGTTTGGTTGTATTACATATGTTTATATGCCAAATGGGCTGTGAAAGAATCTTGATCCAAAGGTTGAAAAATGTATTTTCATTAGATACTCTTTAGAGCAAAAAGGGTATCACCATTATAACCCTATCATAGGTGAGTTTAGAGTGAGAAATGATGTTATTTTTTATGAGATGAGTAGTTGCTATGCATGCTATGCATCTAGTGGTGATACATTGGGTAATGATGATGATCATGATAGTTATGTGCAGAAAGAAAAGTAAGAATCATTGAGCCTTAGACAGGAAACAACATTTGGTATTACATCTATAGTTAGCCCTTTGTTTTGGTAGACTAAGGCATTAGTCCCACATTTTTAAATGCATCTACAAGTGTTGCAAGTAAAGACAAAGGAAAGAAGAATGTCTTAGATTGGTAATGATGTATATGCTAGTCATTTGGGATTTGATGGAGATTCTAGTGGTTTAGAGAGTTTGGATGATGAGCTTAATATTCCTTCAGTTAGGACACTAGGTGTACGAAGAGCACATGGTAATGTAAATGCTCCCATGAGTGATCCAATGGTATGCAAGTCTAGTAGGGTTAAATAGATTGTTAAAATATTTGGTTTTGAAGGTAATGTAGCTCACCATTATGCTTATATGGTAAATGTGATTGAGGATGTTGAGACCACTTGTATTGAGGATGTTGTTGGTCGTACTCATTGGGATGTCGTAATGGATGAGAAGATAGCCGCATTAGAGGCCAATAAGACTTAGGATCTAGTACCATTGCATAAAAGGCAAGAAAGCTATTAGCTGTAAGTGGGTCTATAAAATTAAGCATAATGCAAATTGTTTTGTTAGTAAGTATAAGGATAGGCTGCTTATAAAAGGCTATGCTCAAACATATAGCATAGATTATGAAGAAACATTTAGTCCAGTTTTGCTAGGATGGCAACTGCTAAATGTGTTATTACTTTGGCAATAACCAAAGGTTGGAGTTTGTAGTAGCAAATGGTTGTAAAGAATGCCTTCTCACATAGTGAATTGCAAGAAGAGGTGTACATGGAGCAACCAATAGGTTATGAGGATTTAGAGAATCCCACATATGTATACATGTGAAAGAAGACACTGTATGGATTGAAGCAAGCACGTATGCATCCCACATATGTATGCATGTGAAAGAAGACTAAATTTAAATTGTTAAGTTAGCTAAATTCAAGTTAGATTTTAACTAAAGTTATTCCTTGATTAAATTTTAATTGAAATAAATAATAATTTAATTTAAATTTATTTTTCATTTGTATTTTAAAAAATTAAAATTAATTTAAAGCATAATCTAGAGAATAAAATAGCTTGAGTTGATGGATATATTCTTCAAGTAGACCTCCTTAGGGTTAGGGAGACACTTAGCGAATAGCAGTAGCTTTACTTAATAAATTCATTCTTTAAACTTGTAATGAAGTGAAAGAGAGATACTTATTTTTAGAGAGAGAATACATGGAAAATACTCTAGGCACACTAACATTAGTATAAGATATAAGAGTATTTTTTTATCATTCATTGGGTAAAAAAAATCCTCTTCATCTCTAATCTTCTTACCTTCAACTTCCATGACTTTCTCTTCTCTCTCATCGTCATGTCTTTTTTGTTGAGATATTGCAATCACACCTATTTTAGTCCCTTTGTGAGAAGTAGTGAGGGCTCAGGACCTGAATCCCATATGCACAGTAGGAGAAAGTACGACCACTCAATTCCTATGAAGCATTGTACTTGCACTCTTTTTCTAATGCAATGATAGTACTCTTTTCTTTCCAGTAAAGTGTCATGTCACTGTCAATACACAAGATTGTGTTTATGAGTCCAAGTCTTAATCTTGGAATCTAATTCACTTGTGTAACAATTTGTCCTAGTCAGGGTCAATGTCTTCATGAGTTTCTTTTTCCTCTTTCAACCTCCATAGCTTCCGCATCTGCCATGTTCTAGATCCTACGTATTTCACATGGTATCAAAGCTTAGTTGAGCATGGTCCAACTCTCCTTTCACTCTTCTTAGCTCCTTTCCATCTTTGCTTAGCTCAGTTTGAGTAATGGACCCTATCTCCAACTTCATTTGCATTCCTACCTTCAATGAAGCTTCCATGGTAGCCATAGACAATAGTACCCTGTCAGCTTGAAGCTTTCATATCTCTCTCCACAGGCCAAATCTCTCTGAATTTCCTTCTAGAGAAGTGTTTCTCTACTTCCAAAGCTCCTCCTTGGCACCTCAATCATTGAGATTGTGCAACTATAGCTTTAGCATTGCCTCTTTTCAGAGTTGCTACCATAACTGTGTTTGTGGACATCACCTACCTACCTCTGTTGGAGCAGCCATATCTCATCAACCAGGCCATATCTCTTCGAGCTTTCTTCTCAAGAGTTGTTCTTCAGGTCAAGGCGCAACTTCTTGGCACAAAAATCAAGGAGATTGATGCACACCATGCCTGGGATTTGCATTTTCCCAAATCTGGGTGCAATTTTGACAGCGACCACTTTGAAGGCTTAGATCTCTCAACTGGAGCAAAATGAGTACAAACCCTCTTAGGGGGAGTTAGATCCATTAGTGAGGGTCCTCCATCTCAAAGGGTTTGAGCATATTCTACCTGTGGAGCTCGTGGGAGCTCATTTACCAGTCACTGGTCCCTGTTTTGACAGGATAGCCATAGCCACTTACCTTCAAGCTCATTTTTCCTTCATTTTCTCTCTCCTGCCACTTAAACCAAGCCAAGGCCATTCTAATCTGAAGTATTCAGCAAGTATTCAACCACATCAAATTAGCAAGGAGGGGAAGCTATGAAGAGTTTTTGAAGATCATCAATTCAAACTTAAGCAATAAACATCAAATTTCAAACTAGTATCTTTTGATACTTCACTGCCATTGCTTGTGTCTTTTGACACATACAAAGATTAACTCATTGCCGGTTATTCTAAGTCATTTGAAGCTGATTTTCTACTGGTCTCTCAAGACAAACATGGGCAAAGATTCTCCAACTTCCCGTTTCAAAGGAGTCGGGTTTCATACCTTGCAGACCCGCATCAAACTGATCTTGATGAAGAAGGGCCTCTGGGCCATTACCACTGGAAAAGAAAAGAAGCCTCGTGATGTGGATCTTGCTGTCATTTGGAAAAAGAATGATGATAAGGCTCGGGCCATTAATATAATAATGTCTCACTTTAATCAACATGCCAAATCCTGAACTTGTTGATATCTAGGCATCACTGTTAGAGGAGGAAAATAAGCTAAAAACTAAGGAAGAACCAAGTACCTCTAGAGATGAGCATGCATTATATACAGGTACAAAGGCAAGAAGGATCAGCTCTTCTGTGACTTCTGCAAAAGAACCAGACACACTGAGAAGTTCTGTCATGCTAGAAAGAGGTCCCAAAAGGCCTATCTAGTTGCAGTCAAAGAAGAAGAAGAAAATGGAGCAAAGGAAGAAGAAGAAGAAAAAGACTACCAGGAGAAGGACAAACCTCATCAGTCCTTCTATTCAGATAGACTTTTTTAGTTTTGCATTTCCTAGCCCTAATGCCTCAAACATAAACTTGTAAACTCCTCAGTTATCCTTGTACTACAGCCTCTGTACACTTTGTGAGGTCCCTGCTACAGTCTCTGGATGTCCATCATGTTTGTGGTACCCACACTTGGCTTTTTCTGCGACAGCCTCTGGTGTTTTTGCCATGTTTATGGTGTGCCCACACTTTGCAGGTGTCACTTTCACTAAAGCCTCTATACGCTTTGTACTTTTGGTTGTGATTGAGGAGGGGTGTTTAGATATTTGCAGTCACACCTACTTTAGTCCCTTTGTGAGAAGTAGTGAGGGCTCAAGACCAGAATCCCATATGCACAGTAGGAGAAATTACCACCACTCAATTCCTATAAAGCATTGTACTTGCACTCTTTTTTTAATGCAATGATAGTACTCTTTTCTTTCCAGTAAAGTGTCATGTCAGTGTCAATACACAAGATTGTGTTTATGAGTCCAAGTCTCAATCTTGGAACCTAATTCACTTGTGTAACAATTTGTCCTAGTTAGGGTCAATGTCTTCATAAGTTTCTTTTTCCTCTTTCAACCTCCATAGCTTTCGCATTTGCCATGCTTTAGATCCTGAGTATTTCACATTTCTCTCTCCTCATACAAAATTTCACTCTCCTATATTCAAACTCTCTCTCTCCTCTCATTCTCCATCCTTTGAGCATAGGATTTTGATCCATTTGATTTTTTCGGTTTTCCATATCCATTTTCTTATTTTGCTATAGAAAATACAATGCAACATGTAAGTTAGACACATTTCATGCCTTCTACATGTAGTAGTGACTATCTTTCAAGCTATGATAGGAGGTTTGGACAATTTTGGCATCATCATGGCCTAAATAGCATGTCATAAACCAATTTTCAGCCACTTTGACAAGCATTTTGGAGAAAGAAGGCTAATCGAGGTTAGTGGAATTGTAAGTTATCACTACTTTCAAAAGTTAGGGATTCTCTTTTCCTTTCCTCAAGCATTCTTAGAGTTTTCATGGAGGAACCAAGAGAGATCTCTATTTCTCTTCCACATCCTAGCCTTTTTGGGCCTAATATGGGCATCAAATAAGGTAACCGGAGTAGAGTCTAAGCATCAAATGCCAATGCCAAGTGTGGTTGCCCTGTTTCCAACACTGTATAACAGTAAATAACAGTCCCAAATCAGCCAATATTTCAGGCCAAAATCATGGCATAATCATGTGCATACATTCCCAAGGCACTAGGCATCATGTAGACCGCATACGGGCATCAAATAGCACAACCGGAATGGAGTATAAGCAACAAATGCTAATGCCAATGGTGCTACCTTGTTTTCAGCCTGTTATGACAGTTTATGACAGTCCCAAATCTGAAGAGATCAGCCCCGAATGATCAAGACCAATGCCCAAAGCTTGAATGACATCAAACATGAAGTCTATAGCCCTCTTGATCAAGGTAGAGAGCAAGAAGCAATGGCCAAGTGTGGAGCTGAAGTAGATGAGTGCTCACAGCCTGGAAAAAAATGATGCAATCTACCCTGTTGGTGCTGAACTTGCTGTTGCTCCACATGGGCTGAAAAGGGGGTAATGGGGGGCTCAAGAAGGGCCTATCAAAGGCCTATGACAAGCCTCTTTGAGCCTTGATAGGTGTAAGGCACAATATGAGGGGAATAAGCTTCAAGGGTTTGAAGCCATGGCTGCCCTTGCTGTTTGCAACCTGTAGACTGAAATAAAACCCTGAAAGAATGATCAAATACCTCAGTATCAATGCCTTGAAGGTGCCTCAATAGGCTGGGAAGGTGCTCGGGAAGCCGGGGAGTGACGGGAGCTCGGGGAGATCGGATATGACTGCCGGGATGGAGACCCAATGCGTGAAGCGAGTCGATGCGAAGGTCGGGAAGCACCGAGTCGAGTTCGAGCAAGAGAATGCCAAGCTCTGATACCAGTTGAAAGGTGAGAAGGATCGAAGCTTGCACGCGAGCTATGGCGGGATAGCAAGAGCAAGAAAGAGAGAGACAAGAAAATGGGAACTCCAACAGTCACAATGTGTGACCGGGCCTTCATTTATTCAAATTGTCACTAAAAGAATAAAGAATAAAGTGACGTGACGGGCGCCCGCCACCTGCAGTGTGCAGTGGCGGGTACTGTCAGTGTAGTAATACACGGGGCGGCACAGCGGAGGCGCCTTTACCCCCAACACTAAGAAGATAAACAAAATCCTTGCCTAGGACTACTCAAAAGCAATCTTGGAGCAGTAGATCTCATGGAGCTCCCTAGTAGACCAAAAATGCCCACCAAAGACTAGCTTGTTCTATATTGCTTGGATCGCAAGTCTAATGGTTTGTTGGCTCCGAAAGGGGTAAAACCCCACGATGCATGGTGCTTGATCAAAATTTCCATATCACTCTTTCTTCTTCTCCCCATTCAAAGTGTTGTTCGCTACCTCTAAACAGCGATCATGCGGCACACAAATTTGAAAGCCCCTTATTTTTGCATGAGATCTCCCAAAACTGGCTGAAAAGCCACTTGCTTTTTGTATTTCACTTTATTCTAGAAGTTTTTTACACCTTTTTAGGATATTTATAAGAAATAATATCTAAAATATCAAAAATAGGCTAAACTTATCCAAAAATATTGTATTTTGAAACTATCCATACTACGGACACTAACATTAATGACTAAGATGACATTGACTCTCTAGATCAATAGGAAAGTCGAATGATGATGCACTCCAAGGTTTTTTGCATTGTATCCACATAGCAACACAATAGCATGTTAGCATGCAATACTTTTACATGTATGAGCAAGGCATCTTTACTTCTAGTAGTTGTGTCCTTTCTTACGGAGTTGACTATATGTATATCCTCTATATCACATGCTTTCAAGGTATATTTATAAATATCCTTATCCATAAAATTTTTTTGAATAAAATACAACCTTTTTTATTCAATCTATAACTAATCCCTTTATATTACAAAATGAAAGCTAGGCCATTTGGGGTACCAAAAGACTAGCCCTTGAAGATAGCGAGATTCCAGTTCTCATTGAACTTCATAGTCATGAAGGGAGTGGACTACGACATCTTGCTAGGCCGACCTTGGATGCAAAATACATGAGTGATAGAAGATTGGGGGAATGGTCTCATATTCTTAGGCAACACATTAGAGGTTGTAAGAGTCAAGATATATACCTAGAAGACCACACTAGTCGACCTTGATGCCATCTCCGCTATCTTGAAAGGAGACTCATAGGTTAGAAATTCTTAGGGGCCACTAAAAAAGTATATCCCTTGCCTCAAGGATTAGCATGATTAGATGCATGTGCTAGCCACTATTGACCTGCCATTCTCATATGATGAAGAGGATTATAAGCACATTGCAATGATAGCTAGTGAGTCCCATAGAGCCATAAGGTCTTAGCTGCCAAAGGGTAAGACCCTACAATCAATACCACTTTCCATGATGGCTAGGAGCTCTAGCAAACAACCAACACCTATTCCTTTCCACATTCCATCTAACAACTCGAGCTCCAAGGGATCCTTGAATACTTGACAAGAGAGCTAGCAGGTATCCCAGCTACCAATCTCAAACCCCTCAAGGATCTCATGGATGAGCCAAAGTGGCAGTGGACCAAAGTGCATGACTTGAACCTAATGTAAAATTGGGCATTGATCATAAATGAGAAGAGGATAGTTGAGAATAGAAACCTAGGAGATGATGAGCAATTAGAAGGTAAGGATTCAAACAATGATTATGAAGACTACTACTCTACAAATGAGAAATGTGAGGAAGAAACTGAGACAATAGAGTATGACACGGAAGATAGAGTGATTGAATAGATACGAGTGGACTCCAAGCCATAGAAAGCCAATGTCTTTACAATCAAAAGAGAAGAATTTAGAATGGAATGCAACCATACTTGGTTGGAACCACCTAGGAGTGATATGAGCAAGCTGGTTTAGTTGAACCAAGTATGGCACCACTTCTTTAAAAAAAATCAGCCTCAGAGTTGCAACCACTAGGGGAAACTCCTTCTTCTAGCAAAGGTTGTGAGTTTAACTCCCAATCTGAAAAGTGAGCTCTGAGAGTGACCCAGAAATACCTTGACCACCCAAGACCAAATGCACCAAAGGGGACTTGCTAGCCCACCTAAAGCATAGGTGGCTGAAGGAGGAAAATAGAAAGTAGCCAAAGGAGTCAGAAGCCAAAGAATGATGAAAGCCCCAAGACCTACCTAAGTGCTTCACAAAGTTCAAAAAGGGCAATAGGGTAGTGATCTTGCTAGGAGCTATAAGGCAAGGACAAGCAAATGAACCAATAGAAAGTCATGTTATGGTCAAGAAAGTCAACTTGGTAGGGGAAGGGAAAAAGCCTCGACCCGTGTTCATAGCTAACGACCTAACTGAGCAAGAGGAGGCTGATCTTACCACACTCCTATGAGAATACATAGATGTATTTTCTTAGTCCTCAGATGAACTCAAGGGACTCGATCCGAGGGTCATGACCCATAACATCCTGATGGCTCCTGATGCAACACTAGTTAAATATAGTATCCATACCCGATGTGAATCCACAGCATGCACACACTATTAAGGAGGAGATAGATAAGCTATTGAAGGCTAGATTCATCTATGAAATTGAGCACACAGACTGGGTATTGCCCATACTAATTGTCCTGAAGAAGAACAAAAAAATTTGAGTGTACGTAAACTATAAAAAAGTCAGTGCTATGGCAAAGATAGATAACTATTCACTACCCTACATGGAGCACATGCTCAAAAGAGTAGTGGAAAAAGAGGCCTACAGTTTCTTGGATGGCTTCTCACATTATAATTAGGTGTAGGTATACCTCAATGATAGGGATAAGATAGTGTTTGCGATGGAAAGGGATGTGTTTGCCTACATAGTCATGCCATTTGGGCTGACGAATGCACTAGTTACCTTTCAATGCCTCATGTGTGTCATCTTCAGAGACATTCTTAGGTAAGAATTGGTGTTATTTGACAATCTATGTGCTCACTCCTATTGTTTGAGGAAACATCTAAATAAACTTCGTGTAGTCTTTGAGCGGTGTAGGTTGTATAATCTCTCCTTGAACCCCTTGAAGTTCCAGTTCTAGGTGAAACACAAATGTATCCTAGGGCATGTAGTGTCTAAGAACATCATTGCCAGTGACTTCTCCAAAGTCAGAATCATTGTCAATTTACTACCACCCACAAACTATAAGGGAGTTCAGTGCTTCTTGAGACACACAGGGTACTATTTGGCGATTTGTTTCAAACTATGCATTGATTATTAGATCCCTTTACAAATTGTTGATCGTATTCAAATGGACTGAGGAACGTCAACGTGCCTAACAAGGAACTGAAAAAGGCTCTCGTGACCACATCAATCCTATGAGCCCCAGATTGGAACATAACATTCAACGCGCACATTGATGAGTTGAAGTTTGCCGTGGCAGTTGTTTTGTGCCAATCTGGTAAACATAATCTTGATTATCTTGTGAGCATTATTAATAGATAACTCACAAATACAAAGATAAATTACTTCACAACAAAGAGGGAAGGCCTAGCCATGGTGTTTGTTGTAAAGAAGTTTCATCATTATCTTTTGGCTACTCCCTTTACCCTCTTTGTTGACCATCAAGATTTGCTTTATCTAGTAAACAAACCTTGTGCTATAGGACGCATAGTTAGATGGTTACTTTTGCTTCTAGAATTTGACTTCTTTGTGGTTATACACAAGGGTAAGCAGCATTACATGGCAGACCACATGCCACCCCACATATCCATAGGAGAAACTACTAGATAGGGTATCATAGATGACTTGTCTAATATGCACATGTTTAGCATGTCCAGTGAGAGAGACCTATTCAAGACCGATCTAATGCCATATTGGGCACATGACATAGTCCAAGTCCTAGAGCATGGATTGTCTGAGAGACTTATAAAGAAGGCTAGGCTAAAGTGCCTTACCCTTAAGATTCAGCCCTATCAATTAATTGCTGACTAGATTTATAGACTAGGACATGATGGGTTATTGAGAAGATGTGTGTATGAGCATGAAATGGATGATGTGCTTTACTGAAGCACATGGTGGAATTGTTGGAGAACACTTTAGCAAAGACATTATAGCATTCAAGGTGCTACAATATCAGCTATGGTGGCCTACCCTATTTCACAATTCTACTAAGTTTTTGAAGCATTATGAAGAATGTCAAAGGACCAAAGTGCCCATTCGTAAGGACAAGATGGAGTTGATCTTGATAATAGCACAACAATTCTTTGAAAAGTGGGGGAATCCACTTTATTGGGCCAATCAGTCCCGTAGTAGTGCAATACTCACAGGCAAAGTACATCCTTGTAGTGATGGATTATCTCACAAAATGGGCTAAAGCTTCGACCCACCAGGAAGAATGACGCTAGGACCACGGCTAAGTTTTTTTGGGAAAATGTGATCTTGTGATTCGGCTACCCCATCGAGATAGTTAGTGATCAAGGCACTCACTTCATTAATGAAGTGATTGTCCATTTACTATCCACATTCTTGATCATCCATAGAAAAGCATCATCACACTACCCTCAAGCTAGCAGTCATGCGGAATCCACGAGTAAGATCTTGGTGAGCGTCCTAACAAAGGTAGTCCCTCTCTTCCGCCTCGCGCAGTGGGTGGCTAGGACAATAAACTCACGGTAGCACTATGGGCCTACATAGCCTACAAGATGACTATAGGGAAAACATCATTCGAGCTTATCTATGGGATTGAAGTGTTCCTGCCAGTGGAGTTTTTTATTCCAAGCTTGAGAGTGGCAATGCAAGAGAGATGGGATAGAAAGGAGGCATGGACAGAACGTCTGGTAGAGCTAGAATGCCTTTTCAAGACCCGACTCCTAGCTACCCATGCGCTAATCTGTGAAAAGAAAAGACATAAGAGTCAGTTTGACAAACATGAAAGAACGTGACTTTGAGAAAGGAAACCTAGTGCTACTGTATTTTGTAAAGGGCCATAAGCAAAAGATGAAGTTCATAGGAGGATTGGGATCTTTCACAGTCCACAACATTAGTCAAATTGGCAATGTAAAGCTTGATATCCTTGAGGGAGAGGACATAGGCTTCTTCAATGGCATACACCTCAAGAAGTATGACCCTCCAACGCATCCGTTGCATAAGCCTCCAATGCTAGAACCACCTGTGAACATAAGAGTAGCCACCATCAATGAGATAGAGGACAAGGATGAGGAAGCAATAGCACTTGCCTATCTATGGATATCAGTAAAACTACCTAGAAGACACACACCTTTGATGCACTTATTGAAAAGGGAACTGACTTTAATGTCCTTACACATGATCATTGGACCCTCATTGGTTAGCCCCAACTGCGACCTACTAACACTAAACTCAATCCGTTTGGGGGATAGTCCTACTCAGTGTTGGGAAAGTGCAAAATAGTAGTCACTATTGAGACTAAAAGCCTACCTATGATCTTCTATGTGTTGCCTAACACTAAGGCGCATTCAAGAAACAAGAACATTGCAATGTGGACTATGACTCGTAGCACATTCACCTCCCCATTGGCAATGTTTAGATAGTAATGGCTATCAGCAAGGGTAATGCAGCTTCATCAAATCTTGCAATTAGATGAACTGAGTGCAAGGTCTAAGAAACAATTTATGAAGGAACTACAAGAGGCTAGGGCACATAACAATGAGGTGTCAACTAAGAGGCTACTGTTAGAAAACTGACTCCTTAGGACCTTGCAAGAGCACGAATGACTAAAGGATGAGTTGAACTCTCACAAACAAGACAAGGAGAAGATGTTGGCAATCTAGAGAGGATAAGAGAAAGTGGTGACAATGCTATCACAAGAGTTGATCCATAGTCAAGGAACGATGGAGAAGGCAAAGGCTTGGGAAGAGAGAATCTTGGAAGGGTCAAAGACCTGGCTGAATGCCTTGCCCTAGCACAGAGTGAGAGTATCATGGCAGAAACAAGGGTCAAAGTAGTGGAGGCTGTTCAAAGATGAGAGAGAGAGAGAGAGACAGGGAAAAACTCCATACTCCATGAGGCTCTCAATGTCTTTTCTTCATTATGTAGAATAACACTAAACCACTGAATACAATGTAAAGTAAACTAGACTGACTAAACTGGCTAACTCTAGTCAAGTCAATGACTAACTACTAACCTGACTTATTTAATGTAGTCACATGGAGATGGCTGTACACAATAGCTGTCACAGATGTCGGTTACACACCAAGACAAACTGATGATGGAGCTTGATTTCTAACACTCCCCCTCAAGCTCAAACCAAAAACTCAAACCATCTGCATCACTCCAAGTAGCTGTTTAAAGTGAATGAACTTATCTTTACCAAGTACGACTACCACCACGACTACGACCACGACCGCGACCACGACCACGACTACAACTACTTATATAGAGATGAAGAGAGAGACAAGAGTTAGGGAGAGAGTAAAGTTAGAGAAGAAGAGGAGAGAAGTGAGAGAGGTAGAAATAGAGAGAGAGAGAGAGAGAGAGAGAGAGAGAGAGAGAGAGAGAGAGAGAGAGAGAGAGAGGGGGGGGGGAGATAGAAGGATTTAGAGAGAGTATAATAAGAGAGAAAGAGGGAAGATTGAGGGAGAGAGAAGGGTTGAGAGAAGAGAGAGGAGAAAGTGAGAGAGATCCAACTAGAGCATTTGACACCCATAGTCAACACACAGTGGAAAACACAAGCACAAATTGACATTGAATTATGGCAAGAAAATCTACCACAAAACAATAGTTATAATACTCGAGGTAGGATTTCAAAGTCTTACTAATTTCAATCGGCCATGGATGCCATACTATGGGTAGGTTGCACTCACTAAGAATAGAATTGGTGATTCACCTCATCTTCTCTCCTTCATCCATAGAATTATCCTTTACCATTTACAACTCACCCACCTTCTCTCCACACTATTGCACACTACAATCTCTATGAGGGCATGAGATTGGAATCTCCACATATACCAAAGCATGATCTCTAGCTTGATGGTTGCATATATACTACTACTACTCATGGAATAAACCTTAAAATAGTTATTATGCTCAAATATATGCTTGTTAGAGCAGAAATTTGTTCCTAAGACTATTCTAAGGAAGAAAGAAGGTTAATGATAAAAGAGTGTCCTTCCTTGCAAGTGATTTTAGATTGATTTTTTAATTAAAATTGATAGTTGAAGATGAGTTTCCTAAGAGATCTTGTGGTGATGCTATTTTAGTTTTGCGAAGCATATGAATGATGCTATTTTAGTTTTTTGTATTTGTCTTTTTAAGAAGAGATTGATTTTTATGGAATATCCAAAGTTATTTTTGGATTTACGTTATGAAAAATGAATATTTTTCTAACTGATAGGCTGATTGCCTTCGTTGTATACTTGTATGGTGGAGGCTAGGACAAGCCCCGTGTATGAGAGATCTCTTTGTAGGAAGAACATTATGCTAGGAGGCGCAATTGTGCTAGGGTTCTCTAACCATATATCCCTTAGGTTTGTTGAGGATTGGCCTAACCCCTATGAGCCGAGGATGAGCTTATTGTAAGGTCTTATTTCCTTTTCTCTCTTTCTCTCCCTCTCTCATTTCCTCTCCCTCCCTCACCCTCGCCCTCTCTTTCTCTCTTTCCCTATTAGGTTTAATGATTTTTCTCTCTTTTTCTCTCTCCTCTCCCTCTCTCATTTTTTTCTCTCTCTTCTCCCTCTCTCGTTTCCTCTCCCTCCCTCACCCTCACCCTCTCTTTCTCTCCCTCTCTCATTTCCTCTCCCTCCCTCACCCTCACCCTCTCTTTCTCTCTCTCCCTATTAGGTTTAATGATTTTTCTCTCTTTTTCTCTCTCCTCTCCCTCTCTCATTTCCTCTCCATCCCTCACCCTCACCCTCTCTTTCTCTCCTTTCCTATTATATTTAACATCTTTCCTCTCTTTTTCTCTCTCCTCTCATTCTCTCATTTTCTTTTGCTCTCTTCCTCTCCCTCTCTCATTTCTTCTCTCTCCCTCTCCCTTTTTCATTTCCCTATTATGTTTAATGTCCCTCTCCCTCTCCCTCTCCCTCTCTCATTTCCTCTCCCTCCCCCTCTCTTTTTCTCTCCCTCCCTCTCCTTCTCCCTCCCTCTTCCTTTCCCATTTCCTCCCCCTCTCCCTCTCCCTCTCCCTCCCCCTCTCTTTCTCTCTCTCTCTCCCTCCCTCTCCCTCTCCCATTTCCTTCCTCTCCTCTCTCTCTCTCTCTCTCATTTTCCTATTATGTTTAATGTCTCCCTCCCTCTTCTTTTCCCATTTCCTCCCCCTCTCCCTCTCCCTCTCCCTCTATTTCTCTCTCTCCCCCTCCCTTTCCCTCTCTCATTTCCTCCCTCTCCCTCTCCCATTTCCTCCCTCTTCCTCTCTCTCTCTCTCATTTTCCTATTATGTTTAATGTCTCCCTCTCCCTCTCTCATTTGCTCTCCCTCCCCCTCTCTTTCTCTCTCCCTCTCCCTCCCTCTCCCTCTCCCTCTCTCATTTCCTCTCCATGTCTCATTTCCCTATTATGTTTAATGTCTCCCTCTCCCTCTCTCATTTCCTCTCTCTCCCCCTCTCTTTCTCTCTCCCTCCCTCTCCCTCTCCCTCTCCCTCCCTCTTCCTTTTCCATTTCCTCCCCCTCTCCCTCCCCCTCTCTTTCTCTCTCTCTCCCTCCCTCTCCCTCTCTCATTTCCTCTCCCTCCCTCTCCCTCTCCCTCTCTTTCTCTCTCATTTCCTCTCCCTCTCTCAATATACACAAATTATACAAAAAACAAGTAAAAGAGAGAGAGAATGCACTCACCATAAAGACTCGAAGAAGGATTTGGCGGCTCCTCTTCGCCCTCCGTACACCTCCTTCTCTTCTTTGCAAACAGCGGCGGTGGCGGCGACGGTGGTGATGGCGGCAATGGCGGTGAGAAGCCTTCTTTCTCTCTTTCTCTCCCTCTCAGCAAGACGGTCGCTCTCCCTCTCGCTCTCTTTCGTAAATGCGCGAAATGTAACGCGCTCGGGTTTCAGTCCGCATTTTTTTGCTTTAGGTACCATCGCATTTTGCGTCACTATTAGCGTCGCAAATGCGACGCAAATAGCGATGCCGCTATTTGTCGTCACTAATCAACGTCGCTATTGCCTGATATCCTTGTAGTGGATTTAAATATTTGTTATTGGACATTGTATTTGGGCATAGTCTGACTCTTTGGATGCCCAACCGCTTTATTCTTTATTTGGAAAAAAGCAAACACAAAAGTTAAAGCGTGCTAATTGTAAATTTGGGTTATTTTTGAGCTTGGAGATGAATAATATATTAAATACATGCTTTGTGGAGCACTCACACAAGGCATGGGGGGAGATTGCACCCAATTAGTCTTCTTGCTTCATGTCGTGCAAATCTTCTCTCTTGGTTTTTGAGAAAAAAGTAGAGTTCTTTGTTCTTGGGACCTTGCGGCACTTGGGCCTGCTAAAACATATAAGCATTGGTGCGGTCATAAAAGATATCGGATGTAGGGTTGTCGTGAAGATAGGAGTATATTTAGGATCCTCTTTTACTAATAATATGGCAAAATACAAGGCCTTGATTATGGGGCTAAATGTAGCCCGATGTGGTGGTATCTACCGATTATTGGTGAAAGGTGACTCACATTTAGTGATCAATCAGTTGAATGGGACCTATATTATGTGGGATCCCATCCTATGGATGTATCATTATGCAACCTTGGATATGCTGCATATTTTTGAGACAATGACTTGTTAGCTAGTTTCTCCACAATGGAATTGCTTTGTGGATTCCCTGGCCAATTATGCTTTTTTTGAATATGTCTTTTTCAATTGGAGTCCAGGGGAGCTCTTACAATTACCTTCTAAAATTAGCCCTGGACTACTTTGGTGTCTTCTTGCTAACACTTTTGGCTGTCGATGGCTAGTTTGGGTTATGAGTCAAGTAGCCATTGAGCACCTTCCTATTCTACCATGGATGTATAGGATTGTCATATTCGTCAGACAACCCTTGCTATTTATGCTGGGGGTTTAGCCAATAACCTGATGCATTTGGTATAGGGCTTGAGGAGCCCGTCAGTCTTGTGCTTTAGTAGTGTTATGTTAGGACCAATGATTTTTTTCTACAGTACATGATTGGTAGTGAAGTGGATTATCTAATAAGGCCAAGAGGGTCATCTCTGTTGGGTTCTAATGTTTTATTTCATAAGGCCAAGAGGGCCAGTTTTTTGGTTCTGAAATGTTATATTTCTTTAGGCCAAGAGGGCCATATGTTTGTTTGGTATGGGTACATTTAATGGTTTTCTATTTCACTGACTACATCATACATGTTTGAGGAAGTGCCACAAGGGAGGCTTTGTTGCGCCGGAGCTTCTTGTGGCCATTCCGGTGGTGTTGTTACTTTTTTGAGTTTTCCCCCTTAAGCTGCTAGTGTTATATGTGTATGTGGGGGTTATTTTATTTTCATTTGTTTGGGATTGGGAATCAAGGCATGAAGTTCTAGGGTTAGATTAGGTATATTTGGGAAAAGGTTTGAGTATTTGTCTACCTCTTGCAAAGACATTGTTAGGCATTAAAAGACCTATTATTGAGGGTAGCTCTAGTGACCCTATTCTACTAATTTGCTAGGAAACTATTCTAGGAGTCCTTGCTAGTTGTTTACAGGCAACAAACAACACTAAGAATTGGGAGAAGAAGAAGGAGTGATTTGGGAGAATTCTGAGCAAGTGTCCTAGTATTTTACCCCCCTTTTGGAGCCAACAGAAGCAACATGAACTAAATGTTTAGGTTCCCTCAAGTAATTACTATTGGATAAGACATGTCTATTTTCATGGCTATTTTTTCTATGTGACATCTTTTTGGAAACTTGGTCATTCTAATGGTATGATGATGTCTAATAAACCATGAAGTTATTGATGTAAATAATGGAGCAAAAGCTTGCCTAATTTAAAGGTATGCCAAAGAATCTTGCCTAAGAAATCTCACTAAAAATTTTCCCTCACCTAAATATATGCTTGATGGAAATTTGGGAAATATCAAGTGCATGAATTTGGTCCAAGTCGACTTTGGTCAATCTATCCACCACTATCATGATAGAATCATATTTGCTAGTGGTAATAGGTAATCTAACTACAAAGTCTATACTTTTTGACTCTAATTTCATCTTTGGAATGTTCAAGGATTGTAGTTTCCTAGGCATCTTAATTCTTTCAACCTTAACCCTTTCACAAGTTAGGCATTGGCTTATGTACCGTAGATAATCTCTTTTTAGTCGTAGCTACTAGTGATAGCTTTTATCATGAGTTTCGGTTAAGATTTTGAACTTTACTCCTTATCCTTTTGGGACACAAAGTTGATCTTGGTAGCATAGACAACCATTATTTGCATGATAGGCATTTATCTTGGCATTGAAACTTTTTCCTCACAGTACTATGGCCAAAAGTATCTCACATTCCTTATCTTGAGGAATGGCTTTACATATAAGCTCTAGGATTGGATTGTTAGGTAGTATTAACATGTTTCTTAGGCTTTGTATGTCATGGAGGGACCTAAGAGGAGAGAGAAGACTACAAGAAAGAGAGAACAAGAATGCAGAAGAGAGACACAGACTAGAAACAAAGATAGAAAGACATGAAAGAAAGAGTGAGATGGGTAGAAGCCATGGAAGGATAGGAAGAGCTAGAGTTATGATGGACAAGGTTGTATTATTGTGTTAAAAAATCATAACTTGTACATATGTCCTTTTCCATTTTATATGCCCCTAATTCACGTCTTTACATTCCATCCCCACTTAGGAATTTTTGTTCTAAAAAACAAAAATGGGACTTATTACAAATTGCCAAGTGGTGGAAAGGGGAAAAACACTTTGCATGGACTGAAAATAAATTAGTGTAATCTTCAAGGAGTGACAAAATGAGTTCCAAAAACTAGAGGGTTGAGAATCAAGTAAAAAGTATTGACAGCCATTTGGAAATATAAAAATGAAATCTTGGATCAAAATGTTATCATTAAGAGCGTCTTCCAGATGGAGACTCTGTGATGTCTATTGTAGACCTTGCCATACTAAGTCTATAATAACTTTGAATTTGTTGATCCAAATCAGACATGCTATAGCTCCAATTGAAGCTCTCTTCAAATACTTTGAGATCATATGACTCATGTATCTCTGACATTAATTCAACATTGAATCTAGCCCAAAATAGAGATATGTTATATAGTAAAACAAACCCCACTAGTTAGCATGATATTGTCTCAAAAATTTTTAAGGTAAGGACATTACTTCCAAAGTAATGCTAGTCCATGCAGAGAGTTAAGCCCATCCCTTAGCCTCCTAGGTCAAAAGGAAAGGTGACATCCCATCCATGCATTAAAGTCATGACCATCAAATCAGAGATATCATCACTCATGAAATGATATGGATGTACTTGTGAATCCATAAAAGCATAAGAAATTGAGTCAAATAGAAGCCCATGATCATGGTCTTCCTCATAAGAAACTTTATAGGCTACAACTTTCAACCCTTTGTCTTCTGCTCAATCAACATCAAAATTTTCTTTAACATGATTCTCTTCATCCTCTTCATTTGAATATTCAAGTACCACAAATATCCTTGCAGTCTTTGCTCTACACATGTCTTTGTGATTACAATAAATCACTTTAGCACATCTATAACATAACCCTTGAGCATGCAATTCTCTGATTTGATCACTGGTTAATTGTCAAGCTTTACAAGTTTTAGACACAATATTGCCCACATCATCACTTTATAGACACAATGTCACCCACATCATCACTATACTGGTTAATTGTCAAGCTTTATAGGTTTTAGACACAATGTCACCCACATCATCACTATATAGATTAGCAATAGAATAATCATACTATTGTCCATGGTACTCATGAGAAGCATATAGTTAAGAAGGAAATTAATGTTGCTCGTAGTCATATTGCTATCCATATAGATAATGGCATCCATAAGAGAGTGATAGGCCTTGAGAACCTCTATCTTTAGATTCTTCCAAAGCTTCTTTCCTTCCATACAAATTCTTGCACCCTTCACAATGACAACCACCTAGATAGCCAACACCTGCCGCTTGATAGCATTCACAATACTCCTTTAGACATCGAGACCTCTTGTAGTTACAACCTTAAGAGTCTCACCACAATCATCCCCATTTGTTGAAGGATTAGCTCCTCGTATAATTTTGGGGGCAAAGGCCAGTGGGTCATGATACTTTTGTTGTCTTGTTCCCAAGACCATTTCTTTAACCTCTAGCTTGTTCAAGAAACCTTGACAAGTACATGAATCTACACAATAGACTCGGGCTATTGCAAAGCATTCACAATACAACTTCAACCATTTTGACTTCTTGCAATTACAACACTTGCAACCATCTCCACCTTTCTCAATAGTGAATTTTGATTTCCTTCTCTTTTCTGGACAAGGAGGGCTGTGAGTGGAATCTTCAACCCCATTAGGATCAAGTTGATGGGATAACTCTGGTAACAACACCCTCTTTCTGCAAAGATAGCTCAACTTCTTCTCAACTCTATAAGAGGGAAAAATGTTGTCTGCTTGCTTTATCCCTAGAGTGACCGTGCAAAAACATGTCACTGATTTTGTAGCACTTCCAAGCTTGTCAAGACCTTCCCAATGCACCTCACATTCAGTCATACTTGCTTTCTCAACAAGTGAAACTGGTGTTGGCACCTAAAATGGGCCTAGCTCTATGGCACTAACCGGGCCTTTACTACTCACCTCAAACCATCCCACATGACCTCGCAGCTAGGAGCTTTCTCAACAAGTGAAACTAGTGTTGGCACCTAAAATGGGCCTAGCTCTATGGCACTAACCGGGCCTTTACTACTCACCTCAAACCGTCCCACATGACCTCGCAACTAGGAGCTTTCTCAACAAGTGAAACTAGTGTTGGCATCTAAAATGGGCCTAGCTCTATGGCACTAACCGGGCCTTTACTACTCACCTCAAACCATCCCACATGACCTCGCAGCTAGGAGCATCTAAGAGATATACTCCGCTATCCTCTAATATAGAAGTTTTTTCGTTTATATGATTTGTAGTCCAATGGATATCCTTCCCCAAACTCCTCAAAGGGAGTCCCTAAATATATCAATGTTACACACCATGTTAGTATACACAAAGGGAGCACCCCTCGACTGATTATCGTAGCTCCACTATGGCTCTCCTACACCTTGGGGATTGGCCCCAAGTTGCACCGTGAACACATAAAATGCATTCAAAACAAGATCCACTCTTTTGATTGATCGAATCAAGAGATAATAGATAGTCCTCACTAAATATCCTCCAAGGAACCGAACCTCTAACCCTACAGCTTAGCATACCTCACACTCTCAATGTAGGTCATCACTCATTAAAAACAGTTGCTACGCATCCAAGATGATACCATATGGTATGTGCAATGCAAGTGTGTATGACTACATATTGAAACAAGTTTATTCATAAACAATCAACCTTGTGAGAGTGCAAAGACAGTTATTTTCATGCTTTTCTTCTAAATTGCTTTGCTTAGGGCTAGTACCGATCATCCTCGTGCTACTTAGACCCTTTTAATTTTAGATAACAATGTACCCTACATGCCTCTTTTTGCATAAAATTCCCCAAAACTAGCTAAATGCCTTTTTTTTTACATGTCATCCTATTCTAGAATTTGTCTACAGATTTTGGATATTTACAAGAAATAATATCCAAAATATAAAAAATAGGCTAAACTTATCCAAAAATCTAGTATTTTTGAACCATCCACACTACGGACACTGACACTAATATGGCATTGACTCTCTAGATCAATAAGATAGCCGAATGATAATAAACTCTAGATTTTTTTTCACACTGCGTCCGCATAGCGGCACGACAACGGCCTAGTGATAACACTAGTAAATCTCTCCAATAACATATCCCATGCATATTTGACATCACCCAACAAAGCATCTATCATATCATGCATTTCACATTTTAAAATCATAGATCCATCTACATCAACATTAAGGCTTTGCAATATTTTCCTTTCAACTTCATGGAGAGGTTGAGACCTCTCATACAAGAGTTTATGCTCAATCTGCAAGTCAACATACATGTCTTTAAAACTCTCCATTTTAGCAACACATTTGGTTCTAAGTTCATTAATCCACTTTTCAAATAAAGTTTTAGACATCTTGCCCTTATAAACCACCTTCTACATCTCTGCAAACTTTTCAACATGCTTTGATTCCAATGCATCAAACTCTACCTGCTTTTCCTATAACTACTTAGCCAAATTTTCAAATTTTTGTCGCTCATTAAGAAGCTGAACTTGGAGGTTCTTAACCAATGCCATTATGTGGGCACCTTTCTTATCCACCTATCGGAGATAATCTCTCATTTTTTGTAGAACATCAACCACATCTGACATACTATTAACTTGCAAATTATCTGTTATAAAAAATGCCGAGAAATACCATGGATATTAATCCCATGAACATCAACATGTTCATCCATAGCTTTACTCTTATCATGTTCATCCACAGCTTTACTTTTATCATGGACATTAATCCCATGAACATCAACATGTTCATCCACAGCTTTACTCTGATCATGAACTTTAGTCTCATGCAAAGCATCCTTTTTCTTATGATCCTACTTTTGCATACTCCTCAACCATATTTCTTTAATTCTCATATTCTTCCTAGAATGCATTTGGCCTTCAACTTGAGATAGTTCCAAATTGACCTTTTTGATATATTCACTAAAGTATCAAGACAAACATCACTAGTATTCCCATTTACAATTTCTAAAGCAACTTATTTAGCATAATTCTCCTCATATCCCACGTGCAGCAAATATTTGTAAATAGCTTGCTTATGCTTATCACCATCGAACATAACATCAATAGCATCATCCTACCGAGTTTATGGATAACCATCATATTTATCATCAGCATCGGTCACATTATCCTACAAACTATTTGGATTCAATTTGAACAAATATTTGGGAGTTAAATTAGGATGTAAAGTCTTGGCATACTCATACAAGGCAACAAGAAAACATCCCATTCTTGACTTATGAAAGACCTTCTAGGACATTAAAACCTTGACTTTAGCCATAAGCATGTCATGCATTAACCCTACCTAATTTGGCATCAACACGTTGAGCATAGTAAGTAATTCCATATGTCTCCCACACAATACTATCAGTTTTGATGAACATCATAAATTGCTCCATGAACCAATGCAATTGCAATTTGTGGCTGCATCAAGCTTTTTCAGCACATAAACATTTTTGGGACTTGTAGGATTTTCGAATGCCTAATGCATCTGCTCTTCTGAATATCTCCATGATGTTAGGTTGGCATTCAATGGGAGAGAAAATACATGATGAACCACTTCAGTAGTAAACTCCATTCCTAACCAGAGTAGAATCAACAAAGAGAGTACCCATAACACTCAAGCTAGAGAGCATAGCAACATGCATAGGAGTTACCTCTTCCTCATTGGTCTACCCTCTTGAACCTATCATTATTGCCATACATAGCATCCTCATCACCGTCAACATCTACTCGAGCATGTTTGGAGAGCATCAACTTGCGAGAAAACCACTTACAAGTATGTGTCATCACAAGTATAGCAGCTCGATCATGAAGTGGCAATGATAAGAAAGAAAAGTGACATGTTTTAGACTCTATTTGCATTGAGAAGTCCAAGTCCCAACTTCAATTTTCCCACCCTTGTGCAAAATGTCAAATCACTCTCATGAGCGTGTGACTCTTCTATTAATCCTTGGAACAATACAAGGCACAATAAGGCGCAAAGAAGACTTAAGATGGAGCATAAAAAGAAAAGTCGATAGAAAAAGAAGACCAAGAAGCACATAAAATTTTTTAAAAATCAAGAACAAGGCACACAAGAAATAAAGCACATTTTAGCCCTCAGTAAAATAGTGTTAGGCTCCCTCCTATTGTGCAAGTTGTAAATGAAAAGGTGCATGTAAAGGGGCCATGAGAATAGGAAATAAAGTGGAAAAGATGATCAAGGCCAGATGGCCAATCATGGAAGTGGGTTGAGTGCCCAAGTGGAGAAGGGCATGTATAAAAGTCAAAAAGTGAATGGATAAGCTCATTCTTGGTGTGTGTGCAAACTACCTTTCTTCTTGTTCTTGTTCTTGCTTCCTTCTTGTGCATGAGAGAGGGAGATAGGGAGCATGAGAGAGGGATAGTATGAGTGTGTGAGAGTGAGGGACTGTGGAGGAGCTCTTCTTCTCCTCTTCTCCTTCTCTTCTCTTTTCTCATGTGTGCAGCTATGGAGGTTGGATCTTACAGCTTGGAGATGGAACTTGCTTGAGCAAGTGCCTTGAATCCTGGAGCCATTGAAGGATTCAAGGAAGAGGACTACAACGATTAGATTCAACAATAAGCTCATGGAATCCTTGTGCGAGAGTAGACACAGCTATGTGAGAGGTAGCCATTGCCACTCACTTGAAATGCTTGACTCGATAAGCAGTCATTGTAGGGTCTTAGAAATTACTAGCAATAGAAAAAACATTTTGGTTTTGTTATTGAGACTAATGGATTTAAGCTTCAGTGCTTGCACACTCCAAATTGAATGACCACATTTTGGTTCTATTTTGCCAGGACCAAAAATTCAAGCTTAAGTGCTTGCGCACTCCAAATCAAGTGATGGAGTAGGAGTTCGTCTCCAAAATGGTACTTGCTCTAGGTAGGAAGTGAGGGAGTCAAAAAGTATTTGATCTCCTTTGCCACATAGTTTAGGTGTTGGAAGATTTAGGAACATTAGTTAGATTAGTAGTAGGAAGTTTTTCGTTAGTAGGATGCATTAAGTTTTGGGAAATAAGGAAAAAGAAAGAAAACATAAGTCTGTGTAACAACTAGGAAACAGGAGAGTAGAGAAAGAAAAGAAAAGAGATTTTGAATATCTAGGGAGGAAAATAGATAGTAAGGAAAGAAAGATAGAGAGCATTAAAAGAAGAAAAAAGGGGGAAAAGTGCTCATTTGAGTTTGTGAGACATTGAGAGAGACAGTAGCAGGTTAGGAGAGAGTAATAGACCAAGAGAGTAGCAACAATCCATGTGTCATCACCCTCAGCGGTTCCAAGTATGCTTAGCACCCTCCTTGTTATGAGTGATGAATGAGGATAAGATCATAGCTAGGCACATCTATGATTCAGTTTAAATGATTCATTCTCATCAAATTTTTATCATTCAGCATGTTTTTTCCATCAGTCGAATGACGTTCCTAAGATTCAAATGGCTAAGCCCTAACCAATCCCAATAGGATGGCTAAATTAGTTAAGCCCACTTTAGATGGTTCAACCTCAAATATTTGAGTCCTAACTAGTCCACTTGAGCACACTTATTCAAACTCAAACAGTAACAAGTCCACTTGGATAGCCCACTCTTGGACTACTGAATTGTCCTCTTGGACACATCTTCTCGCACTTGAATGGGAACCCATGCTTGAGTCAAGGACCTTACCATTTGGACAAGCCAAACTCACCACTCAAACGGCCAAATCTAGGACTCGGACAATCAAGACATGCATCTCGAATGTCTGAATTGGAAGACTAGCTAAACCAAAATACATTCTTAGACACCATCCAAACCCTCAAACATATGAAAGGCCTTGAGCTAAATATCGAGTGATCCTAGTTAGATCCCAAACCTACATGTGCGATTGTAGAGCTAACTAACACCATAATTTACTTAGACAAGCCCAAGAATCGACCAAATCAGCCGATCACTTGTAGCTTACTTTCCAGTAGAGACACTATTTGAATGCTCTGTGTGTGTGTGTGACTTCATTAATGTTTGCACATTGCATTATAGGCACGTATGTGCATGAGAAAAAAAAAGGCCTGACTATGCATAGCTCACCTTCCATTGCACCATCCAAGTGTGTACATAAGTGCAAACTGGCAAAGTGCTTTCATTAACAAGAAACACACTAAAGGGGAAATAAGCTAAGAAACAAACCCAATAGTAAGACTTGCAACATCCATGGGAACAAACCAAGATATCCAACACTAAGAGGCAAACAACCTTAAGCCCCTTGATAACCAAGTGAAGAAAGGAATGAACCACAATTAGAGACATGTCCTTAGCCAACCTAATCACCCTCATTGACACCTTACTGGTTTGAGAGACCACCAATATGGTAGGTCCTAGCACGAATGCAAACAACCAAGACCTCAACCTAGGCAAATTTCAAGTTGACATATAGTAACTCATATTACAATATAATTGTCAAAAAAAACAAGCACACCACAAGAGATCCGCAGATGAAATCATTGTCAATCTCAAGGAGGAGAGAAGGCTAGAAAGAGTTGCCCTGCAACACTTAGCCAACTACAACCAAGAACAGCGTGCTTAGAGGCTATGCCAAGAAATAGAGCTTAATGAGATCCAACATGTTCTAGCCACTATAGGCAGAAGCATAGCTGGAGGAAATGTTGAAAGGGAGAGAGCGTTAGAGGCTAATCTTACATTGACTGAGCTCCTCATAAAGCAGGTGTTAGATAACATTGCTATAGAGCAAAGCAGAGTAGTCCTAGCAACTTCATTGTTGATAGCTAGGCTAGGAATCACCCCAAATGCTAGAAGCCAGACCAAGATACCTATAGTTGCAAGGCAACTTGAGAAGTATCAGACATGTAACGATCCTTATAGCTTCATTGAGACATTTGAGTTGGTATGTGAGGCAAATAGTCTCATGGACCCCGCTCAATATGCTCAAGTTTTTGGACTCTACCTAGGAGACAATGGACAAACTTGGTTTACTAGCCTAGACAACATTGAGCATAACAACTTTAATAACCTAAAGGATCTTTTCATTAAAATATTTTTCAAGGCTAGATATTCAGACAACCTCATTATTAGGTTGATGAATGTCAACCAAAAAGACAAGGAGAAGATCAAAGACTAAGTCACTCACATAAGAAGTCTCTACAAGAGGATTCCAGTGGCCAGTAGAGCGACCCAATGATAGAGAAATCTACACTATGTTTATTAATGGAATCCGAAATGAAGAGCTCTATAAGGCTTGAGCTAGTAACTCAAACCTACAAAGGGACATGTTAGCTAGGGTCTTTGAAGAGGAAATATGTGTGGACAACTTGTTGAGAGAGAGAAGCTCAAGAGTCACACCCCAAGAGAACATCACCTCTAGGAATACTAAGAGAACCACAGTCCTTAGTGATCAATCAAGCCATGGCATGCAAGATAAGGAAAAGAACATCATAACCAAGAAATAGATGACTTGAAGTTAGAATTGGCCGAGCTACAAGAGATGCTGAGAAGGCCAGTGTGATCTCACATATAATGTGTACATTGTGGTGGGAATCATCTACCAACTAAATGTCCCAACCCTAGATCACAACCTTGTGCTAACTACGATAGGTTTGTACATGATTTATTGCACTCCTAGTTGCTAAGAAGGCTCCCATATCCACAATCCTACAATCAAGGGAATAGGCAACCCAAATTTGGACAAGGAGCTCTATTAGCTCTATTAACACCCAATGACTCAAATCTAGTTGTCCCTAGGATGGATATCAACTCCACGGGAATCCCAAGGCCACTTGGACCCATAGTGACCCATCCATCGAGGGATGCTCCAATACACTTCGTATAGGAGCCACTAGAGGATGAGACATATGTGAATCCTTATGTTTCCTATGACGAGGAAGGTAATCCTATGTTGATGGACTTTAGACCAATGCTCATTATGGCTTTAGGCAGGGAAAGAGGTAGAGATTTAGGAGGGGGCTTGAACCATGAGCCACTATCATGTTGGACTTGTGGAAATCCTAGGCACATTTAATCTCTGCCCTAAAAAGGAGCAAGCAAAAAATGACAAGACCGACTTGAGATGTATTTGTATGCTGGCTACCCTAGACGGAAACTCTCCACAAGTATAGCAATTATGCCATCAATAATACTTAGACTTTTTAGTGTTAAAACACTTGATGATGAAGCCACACTAATCCCACTCAATGTCATGACCCGAGCTTAGAGGAAGCAAGTTGGTATCTCATTACCTAGACCTAGCAACTTGGATGCAACATCTAAGGGAAAAAAGAGTTGAAGAAGGAGAAGGTCGTAACAGGCCGCCATCCCTCACCGCCATAATAATGACCCCCCCTTTTTGTTCCGCTATCAGAATTTCCTTTTTTCCTTACAAATTAAAAAAACGAAATTATATCATTCTATTATTGCATCCCCATATAAATGCCATCGGTTAGCAGAGGGAGGGGGAGTTGAAGTGTGAGAGGAGAAGGGGGAGTTGAAGTAGGTAAAATTAGTGTGGTGAGGGAAACGATGATTGGGGGTGGAGGAGGAGATTGCAAAGTTAACAAGGTGCGGACATAGGTGGAGATGACGACGACAAGGGGGGGAGTGGAACTCCAAGTCAATACTAGGAAAAGATAGGGAGACCACGAAAATCCCCCCATTTATTACCACCTTACGCTTTATAAATCCCCCCCCCTCCCCCCCCCCCCCCTCCACCCCTGGTGAGGGTAATATAATTCTCTTCTTTATTTTTCCCCCCTCCTTGAGCAGCAACGCCCATTCTTCTTTACCCCCTGCTATTAAGCTTGAGAGAGGGAGAGAGAGAGAGAGAAGGAGAGGGAGAGGTAGTGAAGGAGAGTAAGAGAGAGAGAGAGGGAGAAGAGGCTCAAGAACAAACCTCTTCCTTGGGCAAAGGCTCGAGTACCGTCTCCCCCCATTGCAACCCTCGTAATCTCTCCATTGACTACATCAAATTGACAGGGAGACCGTGAAAGGCAAGACAAGGCATAGGGAACTCCGGCACCAAGGAGTCCTTCAAAGGAAGTGAAGGCTGCTTCCAACTCCACAATGGCCCCAAGGTGTAAGCTCTCCCATGTAACTGGAAAAGTCGTGACTACAGGAGAAGGGTCGGGAAAAGCCGCCACTATCAACATGAACGGTTTATCAAGTAGAAATGCTAACTCGACTCTCCAAAACCAGGTACCGCCACCATGTTTAGAAAACTGAAATCGAACATTTAAGCATAGACATTATTAGAAATAAAGTCATGCCTTGCATCAAGTAATTTGCATATTTTGAAAGGTAGCCAAAAAGAGGTTTAATAATCATGAGATGTCAAAAATAGATTGAGTATCTATGGGTATAGTGAAGACAAGTCAAGTAATAGGATTTAACTTCCGCAGATGCATCATAGATTGTCCGCGTACATAAATATTCCATCTAGGTCAATTGTACTCCATAGACCATCATAGAGAATTAACTTGTGAATGCATGTACACTCCCATTTGAGTAATTAAGTCATGCCTTTTGAGTTGCATAAATGTAATAGAAGGGATTTCTATGAATAGGGACCTCCCATTGTAATGACAACTTAGGGAAGACTTGCATTGGGACTTGCATGGCATCATGAATAGCTTCAATTGCACCACATAATGGGTATGCATCTAAAAAGGTAGATTAGGATGCGCACGTGAAATGTTGAGCTTGTTTGAAAGGAATAGTTTGGTAAATAAGGTCCTGGCCGATAAGTGAAGCCAAGGTTTAGCTCGACCCACCTAGGACCTTGGTCACAAAATAAATCATTTTGTCCTTACGACCATATTTTGACTTGTAGTAAACACGTTTTTGGTCATTTCCAAAATATGAAACATCTCAAAACTAACACAAGGGAGCTCAAATGTAGTACCCACAAGGACAGTGACTACTCGCCAAGCTACATTCGATGCTCGTAGCTATTTTGGAATGGTAAATAGACTTGGTTTACGTTGTCTTGCAAAAGGAGTAAATATAAGTTTCAGTTATCTTGAAGATGAGGAGACCCTAGGGTGAACTTGGAACACGATAGAGTTCTACGATAGAAAATATGATTACCAATTGACCCAACAAAACCCTAGATCAAGATCTTAAGATAGTGGGATCAAAGGATAGTAACCCAAGGAAGCCATCATTTGAAACTATAGTGCAATTTCTCTGCCCTAATACATAGTAGTGAGGTCGTGCAGAGGGTGTTCCCCATCCCCTAGTAAATAATGGAAAATGATGCCAAGGCATGAATGATCAAGAAAAGCGATGTTAGTGTCAAAGATGAGGACTCCACCTTAGCACATGTCTTGAGAGCACTCGCCTTCATTGTTTGTTTGTGCTTGTAAATCTAGGTGTTCAATGTCTGTGAAAGGAATGAATGACCCAAGCTCACAACAGGAAATTGAATAATGAATTAGGTTGAATTCAAGGACGGTGGGCCAAGCTACCCCCAGCTGGCTGCCAACCCTAGCCAAGGGGATTCCAAATAATCGTGATGGAAACTTGGACCAAACCTGCCACAAGAGGTCTCTCCGTAGGTTAGTTTGAATGTAGGAGGATGCTTGGATGCTAGGGGTGCCTGGCTTTAATTCCCTGCCTCCGGGTCCTACTCAAACAATCTACGTGACTTGGGATAGATTCTCGAGGCCTTGTTACTAGTGCAAGGGCAAATGCTTGGAGGAAATAAGATGCATCCTCATGGATTGCGGAATCCGTCCTTTTTGGACAAGACTTGTATTTCAATTAAGATGATAATATAAAGTTCACTTCCAAAGAGCTTGTCTGAATTGTTTTTGTGTCAATGCCATAAGCTACGCAAATAAACCATGTTTCTTAAAAGGCTTAATTAAGGAAGATGTTTTTAAATGTCCTACATAAATGTGATAGGACCTAACTAGGTAACTAAAGAATGCCCATTGAGGGAAGTGGGTGGGCGGAACCCCTAACGGGTCCGTCCTATGGAAGGGTGGTCCCAGAGAGCTGGGAGGCTTCTCACAAGGTTCTATAGACAAACGAACTTTAGGTAATATTAGATTAGAACCCGATTCATGCCATTTTAGGGGACTGGAATGGGACTATTCCTTCTGGGCAGAGAGGTTGAGCGGTGCATTTCTCTCATTTCCCATTCTCTTTAAACCAAGTGTAGTATGGATCTGCTTCGGGTTGGGTATCCCTACGTAAAGTAGGATGTCCAGGACCTAACGTTAGAATGCAATCAGGAGACCTTAACCCCTAGGGACCTAGATTTCATGTCGACCCTAGTGGGTTCGTCAGTCGTAAACATTCCATTGTGAGGCCGACTCGAGAGACCCTAAGCGACAAACCCCAAAAAATTCCATGGAGTGCCAAGCAACGATGCTTATATTCATTTCTTAATGGACCACTAAAGCATGCTTGGGTAGCCAACAGACGGGCATGTTACAATTGGTATTAGAGAGAGCAAATGAAAAATACAATCCAGATAGGATTAAACTAGGGAGAGTGAAGAGATGTTTTCACTAGGAAATAATTCTTTTTTTTTTCTTTTCACTCACTTGTGGACTGTTGCTGCTTCTAGACTTACGAGGCATGGAGCAGGTTCCTCGTATTTCACATTATGTTCAAGATGGCTATGAACTCTTCAAGTTATCACCAACGATCTGACATGATGGGGATCTTAGATCGACTCTACGACCCTTCACTGCTGTATATGAAAAGGCGTTGGACTTGGAGCGCAGGATACTACTATATAGATACCAACCGACTCGCCTATCTTCAAAACAGCCTGAAGAGGCTAAAATGGTTGGAAGACTTGAAGATTATCAAGTTATTCATCTTCCATGAGGCTTATGTAAATTCCATCCTACACATAAAATCCCGACAAGTAGAATAGAATTGCTACATCTATGACAAGGTGGTCAAAGTCTTGCCAGCTAACAAAATTAAAGTAATGGGGCAAAATGAACGTCATGGCTATCAAAAACTGGGACTTCTCAAATTTCCCATGACTTATCATTTCCTGAGAATCCATTCTCCCAACCCATATTACTATTCTGTCCCTACAATCGAATCCAATAGGGAATTATTAACTTGGTGTCGATGTATCTATTGAAAAGGAAAATCATCCCATCCAATGTCTATCTATTCTCAAATAATTGTACTTGAGGCTTATGCTTCTTTATGAATAAATAAGAATTATATGTTTATTTGATTTTCCACACAGTAGTCACTGAAAAATAAATTGCGCATTGATTCAAGAGGTGTAGAGAAATGTAAATGTTATCTTAACACGAAGGTTTTGATCCAAAATCAGATACAACCCCAAGCACAAAACTAGAATCTTGTGTCCACAATAAGCCCAACGGAGGCACAAGAGAAGAAGTTTCTCCTCAAACAAATTAAACCACCAAAATTTGAATGAGTTCTTCAAAGTGAAACAATTGGGCTTGTCATTGGAAGCGTACTACTCGAGATTTGTCTCCTTGCTGAAATACGCTCTAACCATGAGCATTTCCCAACAATTTTCAAAGTTCTATGATGGGATGAACCCACCATTGAACACTCGGTTGGAATCAATGCATCCTTTGGATTTGCAAGATGCATTGATAAGAGCGGGACCTATTGCACAAGACATCCAACCAAAGCCCAGGAATAATAGACCATGGTCTTATAAGGACCAAAAACCAGTAATGTTGAAAGCCCAATTCAAGAGGGCTCAAGGACAAAGTCAATGCCAATGGAAGAAGCCAAAGGCAAATGCAATGAGTGACTTTGTCCCTACTCAAAGAAGTGATCAAAGCTTGCGATATTTCCACTGTAATGAACCTAGACACTTCAAAAGGGAATGTCCCAAACTTGACAGAGAGCGTCGCCAAGGAAAATTCAGTGGCCAAGCCAGAGCTACACGTGGCTGCGGTCGTGCAGTAATGGGAAGGGAAAAAACTTCCAATATCTCCACTAAGGGAATCAATGAAGAAGAAGATCCGTCCATGGAAGCTGAGATTGAGAGAGCATCCGTTCATGCCACTCTCCATAAAAAGGGGCAAAACTGCCAATTCTCAATAATCCAAACACCATCAAATTACCAAGGTAAGAAATTCAAAACCTTGATTGATTGTGGCAACACTCATTCTTTCATTTCACCAGCTTGTGTAAGAAGGTTAGGAATAGCCACTGTAGCTGCACCTACCCTACTTGTTGAACTAGCAAATGGGCGATAAATCACTTGCACTAGACAAACTATTAAGGTGGAAATCCTACTTGGAAATGAGCCCACATATGTTGGATTCAGGGTAATGAGTCTAGGAGTCCATGAGTGCCTACTTGGGATGGATTGGCTAATCCCCAATGATGCTCACATTCATTGTGGAAAAGGACAAGTCTCCTTTCGTAATCCTAAAGGTGAGGAGGTGAAACACAGGGAGAATCAGGTAAACCAAAAATCCAGCTAGCTAAGGCAACGTGAATAGTTCAGGGGATAAGGAAAGGATTACCAGTCTACCTGATCAAGCTAAACAAACCGAAACAGGTAGAGGACACCAATGAAGAACCATCTTGGCTAAAAGAGTATGTGGATGTGTTTCCAAAAGAATTGACTAAATTACCACCACCAAGGGAAGTGGATCATAAAATTAAGCTAACACCAGGAGCTACACCAGTCACAAAAAGGCCCTACAAGATGTCCATTCCTGAAGCTATTGAGTTAAAGGAACAACTCAAATAGCTATTGGACAAAGGATACATATGGCCCAGCAGTTCTCCTTGGGGAGGTATAGTCCTATCCCAAAAGAAGAAGGATGGTACACTTTGCCCTTGCATTAATTATAGAGGCCTAAACCAAGTAACCATAAAAAATAAATATCCTATCCCAAGGATAGACGAGTTACTTGATCGATTGCAGGGAGCAAAAATATTCTCCAAGATTGATTTGAGGTCAAGATACTACCACATCCACATCAAAGAAGAAGATATTCCTAAGATGGCATTCAGCACAAGATATGGTCATTTCGAATTCACAGTAATATCTTTCAAATTGACTAATGCCCCTACCACCTTTAACAAGCTAATGCATGACATTTTTAGACCATATCTTGATGATTTTGTGCTTGTCTTCTTTGATGATACCTTGGTTTATTCCAAGGAAGAGGGGGACCATGAATCCCAAGTTCGCATCATCCTTGAAACCATGAGAGCTCATAAGCTCTATGTTAAGAAGAAAAAGTGTGCCTTCCTCAAGAGGCATATTGAATACCTTAGATTTATTGTGTCAAATGAGGGAATTTCTATAGATCTTACAAAGGTCAAGGATGTCCAAGAGTGGCCTCCACCAACTACTATTAAAGAGGTGCATAGCTTTCTTGGATTAACAGGTTGGTACAGGATGTTCATTAAGGACTACACCTTAATTGCAACACCCCTTACAAATTTGTTGAAGAAGCGGGTTGCCATAGCATGGATGCCCACTAAACAATCAAGTTTTGATCAGCTCAAGCATAGCCTAGTGATAGCACTGATTCTAAAGCTCCCTGACTTGAACAAGGAATTTGAAGTTGTCACGGATGCTAGTTCACTTGCACTAGGATGTGTACTAATGCAAGGAGGTCATCCTATAGCATATTCTTCGAGGAAGCTAAAGACCCATGAAAGGAATTATGCTACCCATGACCTGGAGCTATTAGCAATTATTCATGCTCTCAAGCTTTGATGACACTATCTGTCTGGCAACAAATTCTCTTTGGTCACGAACCACAAGAGCCTTAAATGGATCTTCACCCAAACTAACCTCAATATGAGGCAACGACGTTGGATTGAGGTTCTACAAGAATATGATTTTGAGATCAAGTATTGACATGGAAAGGAGAATGTAGTGGCTGATGCCTTAAGTTGCAAAGCATTCCTCAAATCTCTTATTATGGAGGAACCCTCGATGGCAGAATCATTGGTAACTATGGTATCAATGCCTAGTAACCCTATCCTTGAATTAGCAAAGGAGGAAGCTAGCCATGACCTAGATTATCTAAAGATGATGAAAGAGATTTTGGAAAAGGACTAAAACCCCAAAATTAAGGTTAAATATCAGGAATTTTCTGTCAATGAGGGACTCGTCTACTTTAGGACAAAATTGTGCATACCCTCAAGCAGGAAACTCAAACAAAGAATACTTTGGGAAGCACATGATTCCCACTTTTCAGGCCATCCCGGGTATGTTAAGTCCTGGTTTGTTGGTAAGAAAAGGTGTCACCTTTTATTACCAACAAAGCATTCAAATGACACCTTTTCAAGCATTGTATGGGCATGATTTCCATACTCCATTAAACTTTTTAGATCCTACCTTAAGGGTAGAAGCTTCCAAAAAAATGCTTGAGGAGATGGATGAGCAAGTCAAGGCCATCAGACAAGACATTAGAGCTGCCAAGGATAGGCAGAAAGCCTATGCAGATCTAAATAGACAGGAGTGACTCTTCAAAGAAGGTGATATGATCTTTATTCGGGTACACCCCAAGAAGAGCTCCTTATCACTGGGAGAATTTAAGAAACTAAGTCCAAGGTATTGTGAACCCTTCAAGATCCTTAAGTGTCTAGGGCCCAATGCTTACAAACTCCAACTCCCTGAGAACATAAAGGTTCACAATGTATTCCATGCTAGCCTACTAAAGAAATATGTGTCCAATCCTAGTCACATACTCAATGATCAACAAGTTATAGTCCTTAAGCTTTGGCTAGATAGACTCCTAGACACTCGGGAAAAGAGACTAAGGAGTAGAACCCTCAAAGAGTACCTCATCCACCAGTGGAAGGACTATCCAGAAGAAGATGCCACATGGATTGACGAGAGTACTCTCAACCAACAATACCCCCAATTCCTTTTGAGATGAGAACATCTCGATTCCTTAAGGGGGGAAGGATGTAATAGGCCGCCATCCCCTGCCACCATAATAACAACCCCCCCTTTTCTGTTCCGCCATCGTTGCCGCCATCAAAATTTCATTTTTTTCCTTATGAATTAAAAAATTGAAACTATATCATTCTGTTATTGCATTCCCCTTGTAAACGTCGTCGGTTGGTGGAGTTCAACTATGAGAGGAGAAGGGGAAGTTGAACTAGGTGAAATCAGTGGTGAGGGAAACGATGACTGGAGGTGGAGAAGGAGATTGCAAAGTTAACAAGGTGTGGACATAGGTGGAGATGATGATGACAAGAGGGGAAGTGGAACTCCAAGTCGATACTAGGAAAAGACAGGGAGACGACAAAAGTCCCCCTCCCCCCCATTTATTACCACCTTACCCTTTATAAATCCCCCCCTCCTTGGTGAGGGTACGATAATTATCTTCTTTATTTCCCCCCCCTCCTTGAGTAGCAACAACCATTCTTCTTTACCCCCATGCTACTAAGCTTGAGAGAGGGAGAGAGAGAGAGAAGGAGAGGGAGAGGTAGTGAAGGAATCTTACCTAGAAAAGCTTGTTTAGGAGGAGTGAATGCATCTCTACAAATTTTGTTCTATTCTCCAACTTGTGCTTGATTCATTCTTGATAAAATTCATAAAAGAGAGTAAGGATATTTTGATGGATAGTGACTTACTAATCCAAGAGGACTCTCCACTCCAATCCTTGCTTCAATTGATTTATCTTTCCTTTTCAATCACAATTTTCAATTGTTATTTGCTGACAATAGCACATAATTGCCATGTTGACATTCCCATTGAGGCAAAAGGTGGATGTCAAGGGAGATACTAGGAAAAAGAGAGATGACCTTCTCTCACTGTTGAAGATTCTAAAAGGCCACACAACCCAACCCGGGGAGAAACTTTGCACACCCCCTCCAGTGATTTGGAGTCCATATTGGGTTCTGTTGCCTACAATTGCACCCATCATACAAGTAATCTACATGGAGAATTGAATATTCAAGCTGTCATTAAGATTCAAGACTCTTGAAGATTAAAATATGATCAAACATGTCATTAACAGGATAGTACAAGGTTCTTACATGTGATTATAAGTACAACATTTGTTGAAGAAGATGATATGCATGCATCAAAGATATTTCACAAGTCCTATTGAGGTTCCCATAGGGTTTGGTGGCATGTTTTAGCCTTTATAGGTGATATATAGCTTGAAACACGGTACTTATATGTGCAAACAAGGTGCAAGGCTACACAGTTTTGGTTCAAAGTTTTAATCGTGGGATTTTCTATTTTAAACTTGTTATAGTGATGAAGTGCTCATCTCAAAGAAGGGATCAAGGGCTTCAATTTGAAACAAAAGCTTTTAAATAGGACTTTTGAAACTCAGGGAATACTCATTTTTTTTACAAGGGTAATATAGGATTGCATTACTATGATAAGTCATAAAGGCAAAACGAAGGACCTAGATGAGTATAAGCAACACATCAAAGATTCCATGATAGAAAATACACTGAGAGTAGATTTTAAAGACCCATTTTAAAGCAAAAAAGAGCCCGAGAGGCTGTAAAAGACCAAATTTTCATGCAAAATGAAACAATCGCGGATCGATGAGCTAAAGTTTTCCTAGATGGAGTTCGATGCCAGGAACCCAATGCAAGTCTTGGTTCGTCGATCAGAGTCCGTTTGACCCCCATTTAATCCCTGCAAGGTTTCACGTTATGAAGCAGCTACATGATCTGGAAGCTAGAAAATGCATCATGGGTTCTAAGTTTATAGATTTCGACGTCACAAAGCCATCCACCCAGCTAGATGGATCTCGAATCCTTGAGCTCGTTTGCCCCTCCGAAAGCGAAAATCCCACTTGCTGGACAGTGTGAATACCCAAAGTTGAACTGATTATTTAATAAATCAAATGACATGAAATGAAATTGAACAAATCATGAAAAATTGAGCAAGGAGGTTTGTGCCCCATTTTTTTTTTAAATTTTTGTGCCTCTTTGATGCTGGGGATGAGAGTGAATTGACTGCACATCTCTTATCTACTCTCAGAGGGCTCCGTTTTGGTTGTACGTATGCTGATTTTCATGAAGGGAACCAAAATTCTAAATTTTAGTCTTTTTCTCTCCTCTCTCCTCTCTCCTATTGATGCCTATTCACACACGTGATTCTATGGGAGAAGGGGAAGGAGTTGGATGCAAGATGTTGATGGAATAATGGAACCGGAGTGAAGCGGATCATAGATCGGACTTGGAGAGAGCGTTAGTAGCAAAAAAGTGAGCATGAGCGGCCTCCCAACGATTAAATACATGCCTCCAAAACTAGGTTTCTATGTGTAAGCAATCATTTCATTTGTTTTATGATAGATGTTTGATGGAATTGTTTATAAATGGTTGCTTTTGATTGATAAAGCTAAAATATATAAAAAATCTTGAAGAAAACCAAAAATTTAGTTATTTTACAATTTATATCAAAACATGCAAAACCTGTAATTATGCGATTTTCATACAAATGATAAAATTTGGGGGTTTTGTTGTGATTTTGCGATTCATATGGATTAGAAATGAATGTAAAATCAATTCTCAATGATTGTGATTATTTCCAACCCATAAATAAAAAATATCATAATTCTCATCTAAATAAATAAAGAAAAATAGTGAAAAAATGGAAAATTTTAGTTTTTTGCGCTAGAAAATTAAGGAAAAATATGCTTTATGTTCATGGATGTATGGTATGACTTGATCATCAGGGATAAGTCTCAGCTGAGCCTTGTATTCATGTTAAAGTCTGATTTTCCACTTTTATCAAGAAAAACACATGAGAAAATCACTTTCTACACCTATCAACGATACGCAACCTAAACGGTAGGGGGAAAGAGGGGTTTTAATGTTGATTAGTTGGTGATAACGTTTGAAATTCTGATCTATTTGTTTGTGTATACCATACATGGCGTTTATAATTTAAGTGTAAAAGGATCAAGCAGCACAAGGTTGCTCGGTGCTGACTCTTCTCAATGCAGCATTATGTATAGGCTGAAATCATTGAAAAAAATATTTATTGCACTTCACAATGTTGATTTATAAAACATAAAATATTTGAGTACCATGGCATTCACAATTGCATTGCGCATATCACATGGTGTAATTCTTGGATGCATTGCAATTGGTTTCTTATACATATGATCCACGCTGAGTTGTGAGACACCTAAGTTGTAGATTTAGACGATTGGGTTCTTTGGAAAACTGTTAAGTGAGGAAATATCTTATCTCTTGGAATGTTTTAAAATAAGAGTGGAGTTTGTGACGTTCGTATTATTTGTGTTAGCAGCGCATCGAGGGGCCAATCTCGGCGATGTAGGAGAGATGTAGTGGGGCCATGGCATTCAGCCAAGGGGTGCCTCCTTTTGTTCGTGCTTACGAGGTGTTTTTACACAAATCTATGTGTAGGGACTCCCTTTCAAGAGTGTGGGGAAGGCTTAACTATTGGATTATAATTTAAAACAAATGTGAAATTTATGATAGAAGTTAGATTAGGGCAGTGCGTGCCCTAGACGTTCCTGGCCATTGGCCGAGAGGGTATGTTCTTTGAGCATAGAGAAGCCGCATAGAGAGGCCCGGCTAGTGCTTAGAGCTAGTCTCAGGCCTGTTTTAGGTCCTGATAGGTAGTGCATTTGTTAGGAGCCGCTAATAAGTGGTGGTTTTTGAATCTCGATCAATAAGGACCAATTCGTTAGTGTATACTAAAAATCAGTGAGATAGACTCACAAGACCTTCAAGCCGAGCTTCAAAAGTAAGAAAGAGCTGAATGGGCTAGATGGCATGCTGAAATAAATAGAAGATATTCTTCGAAAAGGAGTGGTCCAATATCCTTACAAGGGTGGGGTCTTAGTAGTAACCTAGCTTGACGCATAGTCTGTTAGGGGAAGGAAGCTCTAGTACTTCCCCCCTTTCAATCAGTCCGTCCACTTTGAGTGGAGTGATAGTTTCAATTGTTCAAACTCCTTTAGCGAATTCGGTTGTTACCATGGTGGCACAACCCATTGCTATCCCAGCAGGGATGCCGGACTTGCTAGACTTAAGGTTTTCTCTATCCATTTTTAATGGGTTAGTAGAGGAAGATGCAGAACTACATATCAAAGAGTTCCAAAAGTTAGTGTTTAGCTATCGAATTCAAGATGAAGGACACTTGATGATGTTCTTCAACATGACTCTAAAAGGACGAGTTGTAGTGTGGTATTATAGCTTAGAGGCTGGATCTATAACTATGATCAACTTATTCTTTGTGGCCTTTCGAAGAGAGTTTGCCCATCATTAGGAAAAAAATGAACTCACAAATGGACCGTTAAAAATAATATAGTTTAAGATGTGGGCCTTTTGGATTGCCCAATAGGAAGGCTAGATATTGACATCCATGGAGGGTGAATGTTCTCTCTCCAAATCTTGGGTTTTTAATTAAAAAAAGGGACAGTGGGGGATTGAAAAAAAGGGATAATGAATAGTAAACAAAATTTGAGTTTCTCTCACCTTGTATTTTCCCCCTTTTTTGGAGATTTTTTTAAAAAAAATGGACCCAAAAGTTGAGCATTAGATAAAAAAATCTCCAAAAAAAGGGGAAAGCGATCTAATGCTTTCTTTTGTCTATCATTTGCAATGGGTTTTGATTAGGTACAATTTAATCGTATCTTCAGTAGATCAGCTTATAAGTAAATTGGCCCTATTTTGTGTTGCTTCTATTCATGTAGTTATCTAGATATTTTTTGTTAAAAGGGATTCATGTAGGTATTTTTTTGTATATGTAGGTATTGCATAAGGTTTAGGTGAAGCACATAATTCTAGATCGACTATTTTGTTGTGGTGAGTGATTCCTTTGTGTTGGATGATATGGATTTGCTGGAAGTTGATGATTCAAAAATCCTTTGCTTTATTGGTCATGTGTGTCCATTTGGATCTCCATGCCAATTTGCAATGATCCATGAAACTCTTGTATCATATCATCCATATAACGCACAATGTGTTGAGTCATAGAATATCTTAGGTGTCAATCTAATGTGCCTATTAAAGATTTTCATGCCATGTGGTTGCTATCCTTGTAACAACTACTCTGTAATATCAACGTTTCATAGAATGTATTGAGTCAAATCAAAATCCTATTCATTATAATGAAATTTATTTTGGCAAACTTCTCTGAGTATTCTTGTGCTATTCTTTTCATTATATTTCATGTAATTGGTATGATTAAAGTGATGTCTTGAAATTGAATCTATACTTTGTGTCGATGTACATATCCACATGGTTTTGATATTGATGTTTGTTTCTATTTACAAAAGTGTAAACATCTCTTAATTCCATGTTGATTTGTATGGCATATTGGTGATTACTAGACATACTTAAAATGCCTATTGTTTAGGGGTTAATACATACTTCTTTACATCTAATGCCTAGGTTATAATGCTTGAGAGAAGAACAAGCATTCTCTCGATAGAAGTACGTACCAGAAAAGATGAAGAAGGGAATTGGATCACTGATACGTATCATTACTCATCTTGGGTACATATGCATCCAAGTATGAAGGGAGCTTTCAGGGTGAAAGCATTTGCAATTGTAGATGTATCTAAGCACTGGAAGGGTAAAATTTTAGTTCTCAAACAAATGAATGTTGATTCTCACCTTGTAGTAGAGGCATTGGTGCAACATGTATTCATGGAAAAACAAATACATATTATTGCACCCATTGTGCCAAACATTGCAAACAGTAAGTATTTGCAACTCATTGAGAATGAGAAATTTCATGATATCTACGTAACTACTTGTCTCGTATTTACAGAAGCATACCCTTTGAATTGTTGTGAGTGGAAAAATGTTGAGAGTTTCACATGTTTTTTTAAGTGTTACCACCTCGAAATTGGTAGATTTCTCTTTGTTGCTGAGGGGCATACAACTAAGGAGCTCATAGAGGACCTTGTTTTTTTCTATGACTCCAAGTACATATTGCCCAAGGGGGGTTGAGAATATGGAACCCTTGAGTCTATGCACATAACAAATCTTTATAGCATAGAATGGCCATTATGTAGTAGCGACATTTTTCTCATGTATAACACAAAAATTTCAATAGACATATTGAACTTTATAAAGCCAAGCATTGGCTCAAAGAATGTACATTTAAGCTGGTTCATACCAATTGCAATTTTTGCATATATATTCAAGGAATGTAAGGGTTTGAGACATACCAAAAGCACGTGCGTCATAAAAAGTGCATCGGAGGATTATGTAACAAGGATTCTAGGCAAAACTTGGACATAAAAAATGACTCACAGTCTTGACACAGTGGAGTGTCGAGTCACAACAAGGGACATGGCTTTTAGGTAAATTTTTTCTCTCTTAGTTGACTATTCTCTTACTTTGGGATGGATCAACGAACTTTCCTTTCCAATTACAGGTACTTTGTCACATGATAGACTTTATGCCTAGTGTTTAAGTATCATAGATGGAGGATGCTTAAGGGCAAATGGTTGTGCCTTGATCAAGACACGCGTGAAAGTGGAGTTGTGGATGTTGCTGTCATTTGTGAGGGCCGCGAGCCCCAAGTGTTGCAAATGGAGGATGATTGGCCCTTGAGTATAATGTGCCAGGAAACCACAATGTTAATGCAGAATCCACCTGCTAGCTTCTATTTTAAACTAGATGGTAGGAAAATTTGAAGCCGAGCTGAGGATACTGTTACCAGTGGAAAGTGTGTGGCTCCATATTTTAGAAATTGTAGAATCTCCCTAAAAATCCCAACACCACAAGTTGTAATATCTAGCACTTGTCACTTGCAAACTAGTAGTATTTAAAAATTATGGTATTTATGCAAAATCATACACTTGCTATACACTTTTCACATCAACACATTTACATATGCATGTGAACTTTACAAAGACGTTAAGTAAAGCCATAACTAAATATCGTATGCAAATAGTCCTTAATGGCTTAAAACTTAAGGTTTTTAAGGTAGAACTAGTTTAGTTCTTATTTCATTGTTTCATTTCACACTTTCTCTTTTCATCTCTTTACATCCACCACATCCCTCCTACCTGCTACGATGGATGCTCACGCATACTTTGACGAGTGGATCCACGAGACTATCTTTGCCAACAGCTAGGGTGGCGAAATATTTCATGTTTTCTCTAAGAACTTTAATCTTGAAAGCGTGCTCTCATCATTGGATCCTCCCCTTCAAGTTTTGAAAGACTTTGTGAGCACCATTGCTACTTGCACATACTCCATCGAGGGATTTGACATGACTTGGGTGCCTTTGGAATAGCACATGGTATTTCAGGTAGGGAAGAATCACCAAAAAGTACAGAGTACACACTGTTCCCATGGGTAGTGCACCAGGTACAACACCTTTGGATCTCGTGGAGTGTGATTGCGCATTGGCAATTTACCTCCTTGCATTGGATACACCCCTAAAGGAGGAGAGCGATGAAGATACAACTCCACAGGTTGTTGCTATCACATATACGAGAGAAGAACCGATTGAAGAGCTCATAAATGTTGAAGAGGAACATCGGGTGGTGGCAGAGCAAGGATTGGCTCTCATGGTTCCATCTTCTTCAGAATAGCCACAAGTCGACAAACCCAACCTTGTCTCCTTGACGCCCATTGAAGTAGATAGTGTACAATACTGACTTCTATCAGATGTGCTACAATACTTGGAAATGAAGGAAGCAAAGTTGTTTTCTATCCTAGTCAGGGATTCAATGAAAGACCTGATCGATTATGATTACATGGATGTGCATCCGACAATGACAGAGATTGGAAGATATGATGGCACAAGCTAAGATATAGTGAGTGCCATCATAGCAATATAGGAACATATTACCTCAGTTGAAGAAGATTACCTTGTGACAGATGCTAAATTTAAAGCACTACAACATGATCTGTTTGGACCAAGGCCCCAGCTTCCTACCAAGGAGTTTGTAGATCCCTCTGCCCAAAGAGGTGCCTCGTTGACACATGAGGAAATGAAGATACAAGATGATTTGGAGAAGGTGAGATTTCTAACTACCATATATTTTTATGTGATAAAACTTGACAGTAGGATGCATCGTGTTCCCCAGAGTCGACTGGTTAAATCTTGGCAAAAAATGATGCATGTAGCTGCCCTGTTTGAAGTCTGTGTTTGGGGCCACTTTTTTTGGCACCAAATTTAGGCATATGGGGCCACTTTTTTGGCAAAAAAAAGTGGCCCCAAATGCGAGTTCGGATAGGGTAGCTATAGGCATCATTTTTTGCGAAGATTTCACGGTTGGACTCCAGGGGACCGGTGCATCCTACCGTTAAGTTTCATTGCTTTATGATAACTCTAGGCTAGTTGCTAATTATATTATTTGATTTGACTTTGTCATTCAGGACATACTATATATAGATGAGTTTGCATCAAGGCAAGGAGGAGCTTGGCATTCGGATCAATGGAAGAATTCAACTCTAAAGGAGTACATTCACAACCTTGTTGCAGACTTGGTTGTCTTCCATAAGAAATGCTCACCACAAGGGCAAGAAAAAACAATCATGAAAATTTGAGCTTTGACTAAGTTTGGACCTTTTTGAGCGATACCTGTGACATCTAGCTTGGAGAAGGTGGTGCTAGTCAAGCAGTCAAAGCTTCTTTACTTATTTGACCAAACACGTGGTGGAGCAATATGTGTGCTTGCTACATTAGGTAACATTGCTAAAGTGTTAGATCTGCTTCTCTTGGAGAAAGAGTTGAAGGGGGAGCGTGCCATTTTTGAAGCAAAGAAGGAACTTATATTTTCATTGGAAGCTGGCTCCTCCTCTCCACCCCCACTGATGAAAAAGCCAAGGAATGCATGAGAGTTCTTATTGGCTATCGGCTTTTTGTATCAGCCATCACTATCAGCCATCACATGTATTTTTCTTGATGAATATAAGATATTTTACTTTGTCCCTATAAATAAATATTTATTAAATAAATGTATATTTTGTGTAAGTGTGACGATAATGTGTGGTATGGTATGTGAATGATACATTCGCATATGTTAACATAATCCAATTTAATTATGTCAATGCTTTCATGTCTTTATTTGTGATTGTGATACACTTTTCATGGATGGTCGCTAGCTGTGTATCATCGAACAAGTCGATGAGAAACCCCTCTACAGCCATTTGCAGGGCCTCCATAGCTGTAGCAGTCCACCTTCTTGTTGGTGGGCCATCCTGCACTTGCGCCCAAAATCTTTCCATCCCTTTCAGCTCCAAGTCTTGCATAACTTCTCAAAAAACCTTATAAAAAGATCTTTTGGGATGAGAAGCTCGTATCCGCGCTAGATTCTCCTTATCTCTTGAAGGGCAACATTGCTTGGTTTCCATCTCCTCTTCTTCTGTGGTGGTCATTGTGCTCTATGGGGAGCACCTGCTACTACACTAGAGAAGGCTTCACCTTGTGCTCCAGGTGGCGGGCCTTGGCATGAGGCCTTTCCATGGTTGAAATGTCGACATGCTTGCTTGGGGCATGCCATGCAAGGTCGAAGAGGGAAAGATGGAGAAGAAATAGAGGTTGGGGGTGTGAGAATGGAGGAAGAAAAGAAAGCAAGATGTGAAAACGAGAAGAAGAATGAACTTTTAATCCATTTAAACCCCAAAACTGGGTTAATGCAACTTCATACGCATTGTCTATCATGTGATCATAAATCCATAATCTTTTATCAGAATGCGACGAAACTTCACACGCGCACTTGTTGTTGGGTAGCCAAGAGCCCAAATTACTTTTTTTTTGGAAAAAAAAGCATGCAAACCCTTGGTATGAAGACTAGCGTTACTTTCTTGCGGACGAAGGGTCTGCATGCATTTTTTTTTCCAAAAAAAAGTAATTTGGGCTCTTGGCTATCTAACAAGTGTGCGTGTGAAGTTTCATCGCATTTTGATACAATTTAGAATTTAAAAATTTATCACATACCAAAATTATGGATAGATTGATAATTGAGAAATCAACATCGCGACTATTAGCCCTTAGAAACTTCGCACCACGTAGACTATACAGAGGCATCAGGAGTAAAGTTTACAAAAAAAAAGGTAACTTTTTGCTTGTTTTTCCTATTGAAATTGACAGTGTCAAGGTTGTGGGAGAGAAGGAAGGAGTCTCACTTGAAGCTTTCTTGCTTGCACAATGGGGGAATACACATAAGGGTGGAGGTTGAAAAACAGTTTTCCTCTTCTTAGTTGTGTAAGACAAAAGAACTCTCTTACAAAGAAATAGAAGAATCCTATATATGGGTCTCAAACCAAACTCAACTAACTAAGGTGGCATACTAACTGAGCCACGAACTAGAGTAGATAAGGATAGCTGTCATCTAGCTATTATTCATGGGCGGTGTACCAACCGCATCTGCAAACTGACAAGTCGGTGACATAAATGCACAACGGTCACCCTGGCATATCACGAGTGGAGCTCAATATCTCAACAGACAGTGCTAGCAAAAACTGTAAGTAAGAGTTGAAAATACAACGAAGATACATAGTCAAAGTTGAGAGCAAAGGATAAGAGTAAAAATTTATTTCATATTTTAAGGGCACGTACGACAGTTTTGCACTAAGACATAGTCATATGTCCAATGCGCGAGGAGAACACTATGCCAAAAAAGATAACATTGCAAACTGTGTTCATTCCATTGGAACGAAGGCATCCTTCACTACTTGAAGATTTCTTACAAGTTGAAAGTCCTTGAGAGTTACAGTGATGCACTTTGCATGTATTGCACAACGCTGAGCATCAGTCACATCAAGTCAACTAAAAAGGTCTCTACAATAGCACATTGTAGAGCATGAAGACATTCTTTTGTGAAGCGATCAGGTCTATCTTGACCTTGTGCCAAAAACTACCTCCTACTTTCTGTGCTGTAGAGGTCTTGCACAATCTTGCGAACAAGTCTCAAGAAGCTCACCTTCGAAATGATGAGATCAAAAGAGCACTGATACCTCATGATTTCTCTTAGGGCCATTGTACCTGGCTTCCACTTGTGTTTCTTGTGGGGATGCTGAGGAGGACCCTTGTGAGGGTGGCTTGAGGAAGCTGGGTTAGGTTGAGAAGGGGATGCATCTGAGCTAGTAGATGCTCCAAGGGGCTGAACACGATATTGAAAATAATTTTCTAAAACTTGAAAACCGAATTTTACAAAGGAAAAATGGGATTTTGCGTGTTTCGGGTGGGAAAAAATGTGCACATGGGCTGGAAACTTGTCTGAACCTTGCTTGCATCATGTTTGGGGACTGCACATGGAAAAATGCAGAACTCGTAATAATCTATGGTCATAACTAATTACTTAAAACTCGAAAAACACACATTTTACAAAGAAAACGGGGTTTTCTGTCATTTTGGGTTTGATAAAAATAATGCATGAAGGATGAAATGTGGAAAATGAGTGTGATTCTCAGTTGTCATAATCAAAAAAACAAAAAAAACTAGTAAATGCTCTATTTTCTTGATAAATAAATAGGGGAAAATAGTAAAAAATGAGAAAAAATAGTTTTTATGCTTTGAAAAATAAGGTAAAATATGGTTGGTACGTTTTGTGTCATGGATAGCACTCGAAAAAAGTTGGGGCCATGTAAATATGGTCATATTTCTAAGTGTTGGTGGCTTGTCTTTGTTCTACATTGGTCATGATTTAACAACCCTCTTGTTCCCATTGGATGCAAAGAGAGTACCAATTTTGTAAGAAATTGGAGTTGGATTCTAGAGTTGGATTCAACTAGCTTTTTCAACTCATCAAGGTTATTGAGCAACATTGGAACTTTAAGGACATGATTAATTGTTGGTTTAAGGATTTTTTTTGGAAAATTTCAATGGCAACCAACTCCTATGCAACCTTGGATTTTTTGTGAATATGAATTCAAATTCCTCCTGAGAATAAGGCAAATAGCGTACGTCATTTGCTATTTGTTTATCAAGAATGCCTAGGTCCAAGCATTCATAGCTTCTAGCAAATACAGTGAAAGTTAACTCTAGTTATCTCACACATGTCACTAAGTCATCTCCCATGTTCATGACCATATTGGATGCCAATTCAAGAATTAATCAACGTTAATAAGATGGTTTAAGGCCTATGGGTGGTTGGGGTTTGACTCGCGACTAGACTTCTTAGCTATGGATGCCTTTGCTAAGAGTTTCTCATTGGAGTGTTTGTTATTGATTGTGTGTGATGGAGCTTGTGGTTCATGTTGGGATTTAGGCAATCACACCTATTAGCCTCTTTGTCTGGAGCAGTTTGGGTAAAGGATATGGAGGCATGGAGGCTATCCAGAATCCCATAATCATAAAGCAAAAACGTGAACCTATCGTGAAGTTATAAAGCTTTGTACTTTCCTTTCATTTTAAATGTAATGTCATAGTACTTTTGTCCTTCCACTCAAGTGTTTATGTCATTGTCTACACACAGAAGATTATGTTTATGAGTTCAACCTAGTTCACTTGTGTGATATTCTATCTTCATCTCTATGTCTTCATGAGTTCACTCTATGTGTTTAAGCCACCATAGCCATGCTCAGATCCATGCATTTCAACACGGTATCTGAGCCATGGTGAGCACGGCTTAGCTCCCTTCTTTTCTCTCTTAGCTCCTCTTCCCTTTTGGTTAGCTCATTGCAAGCTAACGAACTCACTTTGCACCTTCATCTCTACTCTTCTCTTCATGTCTGTTATAGCCAAACCTATACCCTATCACATTGGATGAGAGTTGGATTTAAGTCGCCGATTTTGAGCTGTGCTTGAAGCATTTGAGGCCGGTTTTGGAGCAAGAAGTGTCCGGGAAGTAGCAAAGACCAAATTTTCATGAAAAATTAAACGGTGGTGGATTGCCATGAGCTAGAGTTTTCCTAGATGCATTTCGACATCAACACAAGTCTCGATTTGTTGATCGGAGGTTGTTTGACCCTCCATTTAATCCTCGTAAGGTTTGGCATTATAAAGCAGCTACTATTGGATCCAAGAGCCAAAAAGTGCGTGGTGGTACCATATTTATAGATTTCGACGTCACGAAGCCACATGTCAAGATGGTTCTCAAATCCAAGTCCATTTGCCTATTCGATATCGAAATATCCTCATGCGGGACAGTGTGAACACAAAAAATTGAACTAGGTATTTCAAAGATTAATAACCTTAGCCTTAAAAGAAGCCTAAAATAACTAAAAAAACTAACGAATAGGGGGGGCAAAATTTTTTTTGTGCCCCTTCTAGATCTCATCGATGCCACTTGATTCCAAGATTTGAGAGAGAGAGAGAGAGAGAGAGAGAGAGAGAGAGAGAGAGAGAGAGAGAGAGAGAGAGGAAGGAGATGACTATAATTTGGCTAATTTTTATGGAGGATTTCAAAATCTGATTTTCTAGTCTTTCTCTCTCCTCTCTCCTCTCTCGTCTTTGTGGCTATTTGTATGCATCAATTCAAGAGAGAAGGGGGAGGGTTGTGATGAAGGATCTGAACCAAATGATGATGCTGGAGTGATGGAGGACGTAGATTGGGCTGAGAGATGCATCAGCGGAAAAGAAGAAGCATCAATTGCCTCTTATCTATGAGATGCAAGCCTCGAAATCGCGATTTCTATGCATAAGTGAGCGGTTCTTTTGTTTTATAGAAAATGATTATAGAAAGTGTTTGATTTTGTTTGTTCTTGATTTCCCATGTTGCATTCTCACTGAAATATGAAAGAAAATAAAGAATTACAATGATATAATAATTTTTTACAAAACACGCAAAACCCGTAAGTTGCTAGTATCCTTAATCAGTAAGAACTCACAATTCTGAAATATCTCATTTTTATGAAGAAATAAATGGAAAAAATAGAAAAAATAAGGAAAAATTTAGTTTTCGTGTCTAAAATATTATGAAAAAATACATTTTATATTCGTGAGCATATAATAAGGTTGGAGCATGATGATCAAGCCTCAGTCAAGCCTTGTTTCTATGTTATAGTGTATTTTTATCAATTTTTACATAAAAATGACATAAAAATGAACCCTACACCTACCCAACGAATGCAAAACCTAAACAGTAGGAGGGAGGAGAGCTTGTGGGAGTGGTTAGTTTCTAAAAATGATTCAAATTCTGATTTATTTGTCTATGCACAACATATAGGATGGATTATCGTTTGAATTAAGGAGACTAGTAGCATGAAGAAATTTGGTGCTAGTCTTTATCAATGTTGCACATATGTCTACTTGGAAAATCATTGAAAGGTTGTTTTTGCACTTCACCTAGATGGTTTAAAATGATAAAATGCTTGAGCACAATGGTCATCCACATTTGCATTGAGAATAACATGGTATCAAACCTAGACGCATTGCAATTGCTTTCCAAACATTGACCTACGTGGAGTGTGTAAGGAAACCCGAGCTATAGGGTAGATGAATGGTTTCTTGGGGAAAGCTTGGTAAGGAAAGATCAAATCTCCTAGATCATTCAAAATATATAAGAGTGGATATTGTTCATGTGTTCTTTATGTTAGAGTAGCACATCGAAGGGCCAATCCTCTCTCGGTGTAGGAGAGCTGTAGTGGAGCCATGGCATTCAATCGGAGGGGTTGCCTCTATGTTTGTGTTATGTGGTATATTATGCCAAGATGTGTGGGATCTCCCTTTGAGGAGTAAGGAAGGAAAATCATTAGACTACGCTCTATTACAAATGAAATATCTATAGTAGTGATTAGGGTAGTGTCTCCCTTGGATGCTCCTGGCTGCGATGCCATGTGGGGTTGTCTTGTGAATGTTATAGAGGCTCGGCTAGTGCTATAGCCAGTGGTGGGTCCATTCTAGGTCCCAACAAGTGCTTCGTTTACAGGGAGTTGCCTACAAGTGGCGATTTCCATGCCTTGGTTGATCGGGACCTATTCTCTAGTGTATGCCAAAGATTAGTGAGCTAGACTCACAAGACCATCAAGTAGATCTCCAAAAGCAAGAAAGGGCTGAAAGAGCTAAACGACGAGCTGAGATAAATAGAAGATACTCTCCGTAAAGTAGTGGCCCGATATCTTTGCAAGGGCGAGGTCTTAATAACCCTAGTTCAGTGTATATTCTGTTAGGGGGAGGAAGCTCTAGTTTTTTTGCCCCTCCAATCAGTCCCTCCACTTCGAGTGGAGCTATAGTCCCAATTGTTCGAGCCCCTATAGTGAATCGGATTGTTACCATGGCAGCACAACCTATTGCTATACCTATTGGAATGATGAATTTGCTAGCTTTAGGTTTCCCCCTATCCATCTTTAATGGGTTAGTGGAGGAAGATGCGAAGCTCCACATATAGAGTTTCAAAAGTTGATGTTCAACTCTCGCATCCAAGATGAAGGAAATTCAATGATCTTTAATATGACTCTCAAAGGAAGAGCTGCCATATGGTATCATGACCTAAAGGTCAAAACCATAACCACTATCAATTTATTTTTTGAAGCCTTTGGAAGGGAGTTTTTCCCCTGAAAGGGGTTGGCCAATATTGGCTACGTGTACTAAATGTGACACGTCAAGAGCCACATGAGGATATTCGAGCATATGCCAAGAAGTTAAAAGAGGTCTTTCACAAATTTCAAGCCTCTATCCCTATCCTAGTTGCTGCCCAATTGGAATATTTTTTGCATGGTCTGGATTTCAACATTCAGGTGCAGTTGAGTAGTGTCACTTTGCCAGATGTAGACACTACCATTAGACGAGCACAAGAAGTAGAATCCCAACTACTAGCGACCTATGCCTCTTGAACCAATCTGAATATGGGTCTAGTTTTGGGAAATAATTTGGCATTGACCAATGGCATTGGAAGTCAAGGGATAGCTACGACTAACCCAAATGTGAGAGGAAGCATGGTCCAAAATGTGCCTTTATTGCCAACTCCTCCCACTATGACTATGCCTATGGCTAGTTAGTTGGCTCCACCAAATGGTGGAGGCCAAGCATTAAACCCTAATGTTGTTCCTGTGAGTCAACAACCAATGCCCAATCAAATTGTTAGGCCAATGGAATGATGAATAGATGATCATGGCTATGAGTCAAGTGCATCAAATGTCCTTAAGCAAAGTTAAGGATATGATGAAGCATTACAATGACATGATTTCTGAACAATATAGAAAAATATATGTTGATGTTAATTTTCTTAAAAAACAACAGAATTTGATAGGGAATTGATGCCCTGAAGAGGGTGGCCCATCAAGATTTACTTGTAAATGGTGTGGTGGCCAGCACTACCTTAGAAATTGTCCAAACATCAAATGTGATATTTGTGGGAAGTCCGACCATTTGGTTGCCACCTGTTGGAGTAAGATTAGCTCTCTCCATCAAGGTAGTAGATATCCAGGTCCTATTAACCATCATGGGCAAGGGAACTGTGAAAGATGCGGGATCTAGGACTGTTGAGATATCGAGCTCCACTCGTGATACGCCAGGGTGACCGTTGTGTATTTATGTCACCGACTTGTCAGTTGCAGACGCGGTTGGTACACCGCCCATGAATAATAGCTACATGATAGCTATCCTTATCTACTCTAGTTTGTGGCTCAGTTAGTATGCCACCTTAGTTAGTTGAGTTTGGTTTGAGACCCATATATAGGGTTCTTCTATTTCTTTGTATGTGAGTTCTTTTGGCTTACACAACTAAGAAGAGAAAAACTGTTTTCAGCCTCCACCCTTGTGTGTATTCCCCCATTGTGCAAGCAAGAAAGCTACAAGTGAGACTCCTTTCTTCTCTCCCACAATCTTGACATGGTATCAGAGCCTTGTTCGTGGTAAGGAGCTCAAGAAAGCAAGCCAAGCTCGTGGTGTTCTGGTAAGAGGAGCAGTGTTGCTTTCATTTTCTGTTTTGGGAGCAAATCTCTGTAGGTAGCACAGCCGGAAAGTGCACGAGTGCATTGTCTCAGGTTGAGACGCCCTTCGCGGTGAAGCAAGAGGGCAGTATATGTTGCGGGAGAGGCCTTTAGCCCTTGGCGACCTTGTTTTTTTGATTTGAGGCTATTTCGGGGCCTGTTTTGGAGGCGGAAGTTTTCTGCACACATTCAGGAAAAGGCCCAGTTTTATGCTATGCAGCCACTGTTCTACAGGTCGGTTAAAAGTTACTGTAGAAATTGCATTATATGCTTGTGCGCAGAGACATTGGGAGTTTCAGAATCATCCTTGGTTCCTGTTTATGCAAAATCGTCACTAGGAAGTGACTGTGTGGTCAAATACCACTTTCGCCAGTTTTGCAGATTTGCCCTTGTGAGGGTGAAGCTGAGTTTTTGCAGTGACAGAATTTTTTGCAGTGTTCTGTAATGGCGTCTGATTCTCTTTCACAGATTGTAACTGAAAAGCTTGACAAGAACAACTTCCAGGCATGGAAGTTTAGAATGACGAATTTCCTTATGGGAAAAGGATATTGGGAATTTGTTGCAGGAAATGAAGAAGAACCAGTTCTTCCTGATGTTCCTAATCAACAGCAAATGCAGGCATTCAAAGCATGGCATGAGAGAGCCAGGAAAGTTATGTACTGGCTGTCTATCAGCATTTCAGACTCTATGATTGTGCATATTCAGGATGCAAGTACGCCAAAGGAGGCATGGGATACTCTGTCAAAGATGTATAGCACAAATACGCAAGCCAAGAAAATGCAGCTCAAGCAAGAGTTGCACAATGTGCAAAGAGAAAATATGAGCATCAATGACTACCACATGAAGGTGAAGAAGATTTCCTGATTTTGAGGAGTTGATTGCTCTTCTAATTTCTGAGGAGCAGAGAAATGGTGGTGCATCTTCTTTAGGAGGAACTTCAGAAGAAACTGTATTCTACTCAAATGCTGGAAGAGGTAGAGGCAGAGGTAGAGGAGGCCGATTTGGAGGCCGTGGTAGAAATCAGAATATGCAGCAAACTCAAGAAAACCAGTCCTATGGAGGAGGACGTGGTAACTCTAGAGGCAGGGGGAGCCAAAGAGGTCGTGGTGGATGGCAAAGAGGCCAAAATGCAAACAGTAATGTTGAATGCTACTATTGTGGTAAAATGGGTCATATGGCTAAAGACTGCTATAAAAAGCAGAATGACATCATGAATGGAAAACTGCAACAAGGAAATTATGCATCTTCTAGTAGACAGGGTGATGACAGAAATGAGCATTTGTTTATGGTGCAGGACATGAACAATTCTGTGACAAGTGTAGAAGAAAGCAATGATGTATGGTATGTTGACTCAGGTGCATCAAACCACATGACAGGTCATGCAGAATGGATGGAGGATGCAAGGAAAATGGAAAAACCAGGATTTGTGGAGACTGGTGATGATACTGCACATCCTATTGTGCAGATTGGAAAAATTCCTTTGTCTATGCAGGATGGGAAAAAGAAATACCTGTCCGATGTATTTCATGTCCCAAATATCACCAAGAATCTGGTTTCTGTTGGTCAAATGGTTGAGCAGGGCTTGCAGGTCAGATTTAATCCTCATGGATGCTTTGTTGAGGATATGAAAAATAAAGGTCGCTTGATAGCAAAAGGAAAGAAGAAGGGCAGAATGTTTACATTGGATGCAGACATGTCTGAATTGAGTGCAGCAATGTTTGCACATGGGACCGGTGTAGTTGCAGATATTGATATCTGGCATAAACGCATTGGTCATGTTAATGTACAACGACTTAAATCAATGCAGGCCCAAAATATTGTTGCAGGATTGTCCAAATTCAAGGTTGCAGAAATGCATAAGGTATGTGAAGCCTGTCAGTTTGGAAAACAGGCAAGGAAACCATTTCCTAGACATGTTCAAGAGAGTGAGAAGCCATTGGAATTAATCCACTCTGATGTGTGGACTACTAAAGCTACATCTCTTGGAGGCTGTCATTATTTTGTCACCTTTATTGATGACTATAGCAGAAAAGTTTGGGTGTATTTTATGAAAAAGAAAAGTGAAGTTTTTGGACATTTCAAAACTCTCAAAGCTATGGTTGAAAAAGAAACAGGCCTGCAGATAAAATGCCTAAGGTCAGATGGAGGGGGAGAGTACCTCTCAAATGAGTTTGCAAGGTTCTTGCAAGAGCATGGCATAAAGCAGCAATATTCATGCAGTCATACCCCACAGCAAAATGGAATTGCAGAAAGAAAAAACAGACATATTGGAGAGGTGTCTCGTGCCATGCTCAATGAAAAAGACCTGCCAGATTTTTATTGGGCTGAAGCAGTTGCTACAGCAGTCTACATAATGAACAGGACTCCCACTGCAGCAATACATGGAATGACTCCAGAGGAGAGGTATATTGGTAGGAAACCAGATATTTCTCGTTTGAAAATTTTTGGTTGCATTGCCTATGTACATGTGCCAGATGAGTTGAGATCCAAGTTGGATCCAAAAGTTGAGAAGTGCATCTTTATTGGTTACTCTCTGTAGCAAAAAGGGTATAGATGCTATAACCCTTCTACTCGTAAGTTTACAGTGAGCAAAGATATTGTTTTTGATGAGATGAGTAGCTGGTATAAACCAGTAAATGTGATTGATGATGTAGATGCACAAAATGGTAATGCTGCACAGAATTCACAGCAGCAGTCACAAAATATTAGTGGACCTGGAGCGTCCTCTAGCAGTGGTTCACATTCTTCGCCATGGACAGGCAGATTGAGATCAGGAGAATCTTCTCAAAGGAATGCAGATAATGGTATGCATGTATCACGAAAAGGAAGAGAGAAGGTTGATCAGCCCATGTTTGATGTGAATGCAGGTCACTCTTATGTGGATGGTGAATCCAGTGGCTCAGAACAGAGCATTGATGATGAGTTGGGTATTCCTTCTATTGTTACACCTGGAGTAAGGAAGACCATGGATGTTTTGAGAGCTCCTGGGAGTGAACCTACTTTGCGAAGGTCTACGAGAGCTAGGTATCCTGTGGATAGACTGAAATATGATGGATTTACAGCCATTCACTATGCATATATGGTTAAAGTGATACAGGAACCAGAACCCACTTCTTTTGAGGAAGCCATGGGAAAAGAAAAATGGAAGAAAGCCATGGATGAAGAAATGGATGCCTTGGAAGCAAATGCTACATGGGAATTGGTACCTTTGCCTAAAGGTAAGAATGCAATTGGCTGTAAGTGGGTTTATAAGGTGAAGCACAATGCAAATGGTTCTGTGAACAGATATAAGGCAAGATTAGTAGTCAAGGGGTATGCACAAACATATGGCATTGACTATGAAGAAACATTCAGTCCGGTTGCAAGGATGGCAACCGTAAGAGCAGTCATTGCTATGGCTGCATCAAAGGGATGGTCTTTACATCAGATGGATGTAAAGAATGCCTTCTTGCATGGTGATTTGCAAGAAGAGGTCTATATGGAGTAGTCACCAGGTTATGTGCATGCTGTTCATCCTGAGTTTGTTTGCAGGTTGAAAAAAGCCTTGTATGGCTTGAAGCAAGCACCTAGAGCATGGTCTGACAAGATAGGACAGTATCTTGTCACTATTGGCTTTCAGATTTCCAAGGCAGATTTCTCACTTTATGTGAGAAAAACAGAGAAAGGTATTATGCTACTTGTCATTTATGTTGATGATTTGATTATGACAGGTGACAGTGATGAAGATATCCTTCATGTGAAAATGCTATTGAATCAGAAGTTTGAGATGAAGGATTTGGGAGAGCTGCGTTATTTCTTGGGCATTGAGGTGATTAGATCACCAAGTGGGATACAGCTCTTGCAGAGGCAATATGGATTGGACATGCTGTCCAAATATGGGATGACAGGCTGTAAGCCTATTTCAGTTCCTTTGGAGCAGAATGTGAAGCTGAGCACAGATGCAGGTGAGCTTCTGGAAGACCCTACTATGTACAGACGCATAGTAGGAAGCTTGATTTATATGACTATTACCAAGCCAGATTTGAGCTATGCTGTTGGATTGGTAAGTCAGTTTATGCAGGCTCCAAGGAAACCGCATTTGGATGCGGCTAGACGCATACTCAGGTATGTGAAGTCCACATTGCAGTATGGACTATTTTATGAGACTGGGGTTCAGATACAGTTGCATGGATACACTGATGCTGATTGGGCTGGTAGCATTTCTGATAGACGATCTACCAATGGATATGTATTCTCTTTTGGGAGTGCTGCAGTCACTTGGAGCAGCAAGAAACAGCCTACAGTTGCCTTATCCAGCACAGAGGCTGAGTACAGGGGCGCAGCAATGGCTGCATGTGAGGTAGCTTGGTTGCATAAGCTACTTTATGATATGCATCAGTCTACAGATGGGCCAATTGTCATTTATTGTGACAACATGAGTAGTATACACTTGGCAAATAACCCAGTCTATCATGCTAGAACAAAGCACATTGAGGTGCATTATCACTATGTGCGGGAGAGGGTTTTACTAGGTCTTATTGATCTAGTTTATGTCAGCACAGAGGATCAGGTAGCTGACATATTCACGAAGGCATTGGGCGCAGAGAAGCTGCGTAAGTTCAGAGACCTGCTTGGTGTGCAGGAATTGGGATTGAGCTCGAGGGGGAGTGTTGAGATATCGAGCTCCACTCATGATACGCCAGGGTGACCGTTGTGTATTTATGTCACCGACTTGTCAGTTGTAGACGCGGTTGGTACACCGCCCATGAATAATAGCTACATGATAGCTATCCTTATCTACTCTAGTTCGTGGCTCAGTTAGTATGCCACCTTAGTTAGTTGAGTTTGGTTTAAGACCCATATATAGGGTTCTTCTATTTCTTTGTATGTGAGTTCTTTTGGCTTACACAACTAAGAAGAGAAAAACTGTTTTCAGCCTCCACCCTTGTGTGTATTCTCCCATTGTGCAAGCAAGAAAGCTACAAGTGAGACTCCTTCCTTCTCTCCCACAATCTTGACAAGGACATGGCAGTGAGTTATGGTGGATTGAAGGAGAAGAGTGGACTCATGATGGAGAAGACAAAGACACTGTTTGTTACACAAGTGAATTAGGTTCCAAGATTGAGACTTGGACTCATAAACACAATCTTGTGTATGTAGACAATGACACTGACACTTTACTGAAAAGAAAAGAGTACTATCATTGCATTAAGAAAAGGAAGCAAGTACAATGCTTTATAGGAAAGTAGGAAACTGCAATAGGCACCACTGTGCATATGGGATAGGTAAGCTTGCATGTCCTTGGCCCTCAAGCTCCATACAAAGAGGCTGTTAGTGAGTGTGATTGCTGAATCTCAACACCCCTCCTCAATCACAACTAGAAAGGCACAAAGTGTGTAGAGGCTATAATGAGAACCACCTGCAAAGTGTGGGCACACCACAAACATGGTAGACACCAGAGGCTGTCGCAGAAAAGGCTAAGTGTGGGCACCAAAACATGATGGACATCCAGAGGCTGTAACAGGGGCCTCACAAAGTATACAGGGACTGTAATGCCAAGTTACATAAGGAGTTTACAAAGCTTATGGCAAGAAGCATTAGGGCAAGGAAATACAAGGCTTTTAAAACAGTCTATCAGAGTAATGAGAGTAGAAGGACTGATGAGTCTTGTCCTTCCGATCCTGGTGGTCTTCATCTTCATCTTCTTCTTCATCTTTTGGTCCATGGTCTTCTTCTTCTTTCACAGCTGCAAGATAGGCCTTTTGGGACCTCTTTCTAGCATGACAGAACTTCTGAATGTGTTCGGTCCTTTTGCACAAGTCACAGAAGAGCGGTTCCTTTTTACCTTTGTATCTGTTGTTTACATATAACATTTGTTCATCCTTTGAAGTGCTAGGCTCTTCTTTGCTTTTAAGTTTCTTTTCTTCCTCTAGTAGAGAGGCTTTAATATCAACAAGTTGAGGATCAGGCATATTGGTTAGAGTGGTTGATACATTATCATAAGCAGGAGGTAGACTTTTTAACAAGACACCAATGCAAACATCTTCATCAATTTTTAGCTTTATCCCTACAAGTTGAGTAAGCAGGCTTTCCATGTAGTTCAGATGGGATGCCAGGGATGGATGAGGCTTCATATCAAGTCGGAAAATTTCAATCAATAGACCATACTTAGACGATTTTGACTGTGCACCAAATAAGGTATCCAATTTATCCCAAGTGTCATGGGACGTGTCACAGGCATCCACATGATGGATGTAGCTGTCATCCAATTCCAGTTTAATGATGGCTTGTGCCTTTTCATCATTCTTCTGCCAAGTAACTACAAGGTCCGCATCCTGAGGTTTCTTCTCTTTGCCATTGGTAATGGCCCAAAGACCCTTCTTCATCAGAATGAGCTTGATGCGGGTTTGCGAGGTATGAAACCCGACTCCATTGAACCGAGCATTTGGAGAGTCTTTTCCCATGTTGGATGGCTGGAGCAGCAACAAATCAGCTCCAAGATTCTCAGATTTTACAAGTGGAGCATATTACAATGTGTCAAGAGACACAAGTAATGGTAGTGTGAAAACACACTATGTAGAGACTCGATTTTGAGCTTGAATCTTCCTTGCTCGGGATCGTCGATCCTTCTTTAGTCTTCTCAGGTCCTTCCCCTCCTTGATTTGGTGTTGAGACAGTGGATTAGAGTGGGGTTTAGCTTGGTTTAGTGTCAGGAGTGAGAAAATGAGAGAAAAAATTAGCTTGGGAGATTTTGGCTATGGTGGAATTAGGGTTTCTGAGACAGGGGCCTGGTTTTTTGGCTGTTGTGACCTCAATACTTGATCATTTTCAAAAATATTTACATGCATAGGAAGCTTATGTCATGGCCTTTCAAAACCCAATGGTTGCAGCCTGGAATTCATCGCGGTGTTGGCGGCCCAGACAGTACGATCAGCAACGGCGCAGTTTTGGACAACAATGATGAATTTTTGCAATACCAGGGCTGTCAGTTGCCAATGTGCCTCTATGATGTGCCAGGGAGAAGCACAGGGAGTAGGAGAACAATCCCCTAGAAGGAATCAAGAGTTGAAGTGGCCTGGTTGAGGAGTTATGGAAGCTCCAAGTGAGGTAGGTCCTGTCTGGCTATGGCAGACACAGGGAAGAGAATGAGAATTTTCACAATGCTGGAGCTATGCTTGCCCGAAGTCAGTGATTGATGTGTCAAGAAGAAGCTCTGGAAGCAGGGGAACACTTTCCCAAAAGGAAGCTCCAAGAGGTTTGACCTGTGGAGTGAGATATAAGAGCTTGAAGCAGGGAAGGTGCAGGTTTGGCTATGGCTGCCAAACAGGGCAGTGATTTAAAAAGAGTAGAAGATGAAGTCTTGAGCTGGACTGAGCTCAAGCTGAACTAGATGAAAGTGAAATGGAGCTGAAGGAGTAGTGCCATGCCTGTTTGGGCTCTGATACCATGTGAAAGATGCGGGATCTAGGACATGGCAGTGAGTTATGGTGGATTGAAGGAGAAGAGTGGACTCATGATGGAGAAGACAAAGACACTGTTTGTTACACAAGTGAATTAGGTTCCAAGATTGAGACTTGGACTCATAAACACAATCTTGTGTATGTGGACAATGACACTGACACTTTATTGAAAAGAAAAGAGTACTATCATTGCATTAAGAAAAGGAAGCAAGTACAATGCTTTATAGGAAAGTAGGAAACTGCAGTAGGCACCACTGTGCATATGCCTGCATGTCCTTGGCCCTCAAGCTCCATACAAAGAGGCTATTAGTGAGTGTGATTGCTGAATCTCAACAAGAACAATCTTTAGCAAGATGATGGGCAGAAGCAAATATTACAAAGAGGGAAAGCTATGGTAGAGGAGCTACCTAGTGGCAATGGAGTTAGCCTCATTGAGGCTGTACGGGTTAATGGCACTGAAGCTTCTAATCTGCGGGCCATTATGAGAGGTCAAAAGGGTAGAGAAGGCGACAAAGATAATGTGAAACTTGTCGATGGAAACCCTAAGCAAGATGACAAAGGGATGCAAGTCCTTGACCCCGACATGGAAGGGGGACCTTTAAAACCCGTAGGCAGTAAAGCTGATGACAAGAAGGATAAAGAATTACCAAGGAGAAATGAAAAACCTAAAAAGGAAGTTCCAAAACCAGTTCAATGACCAAAAGAGAGAATGGTCTCGCGAGAGAAGAGAGCTCTAGTGAATTATCATGAATTTGATTTGGCAAGCTCTCTTTGTGAAGTTAAACCAAACGTGAATCTCTTGTAGCTGATTAAGCTGTTTCTAGGAGTGCGTAAGGAATTTAAAAAGATCTTGCATACTGGGTATATCGTGGAACCTTTGGGCATAGTGTGAGTAGGAGATGATTGGAGGGAGCATGCTGAAAAATGTTGCCCAAGGGTTGTAGCCTACATTGATGGAATACTAGTGGATCATGCTATCGTAGATGTAGGATCGTCTATTAACATCATGAGTTCAGAATTGATAGAGAGGTTGGGTTTAGCAATCCAAAAGGATGCCTCCACAATTCTGCGAATGGTTGATAACAGTTTAAGACAGCCTAAAGGTTGTATTACCAAAGTCCTTATGACTATTGCCAGTGTGGATTGCATTGTGGACTTTAGGGTTATTAGGTTCATGGGACAACCAAGCTATCAAGTATTGTTAGGAAGGCCATGGATATTGCGATCCGACTGTCAAGTGGATATACATATTGGTTGTTTGATTTTTGGTAGAGGTGCCAATCATGGTGGTAGTAGATGCTTACCCTGAGTCTCGTCAAAGTGAGAGAGCTCCTCTATCCTCTACGGAATTAGAGACATTAGAAGATGTATCTGCTAGTGAGATGTCATCCAATGATGAATCCAAAGAAGGGTCCACTACAAAGGATATTTATCAAATAACTCTGAATGAGCTAATAGACCCTCAACATTGAATAAGAGACACGGATGTAATTGAGTTGGATATTGGTACGCCAAATGATCCACAGCCAATTAAATTAGGGTCTATGCTCAGTGTGGAAGCAAGGGAGGACTATGTGTCCCTTATCCAAGAGTTCCATGACATTTTTGCTTGGAGTTATGATGGGTTGAGAGGTATTCCTCCCAGCTTGGCTATTCATACCATTCCTCTAAAGGAAGGTACCCATCCTATGCGTTAGAAAGTAAGGCGTATGCCTTTTGAACTCAGGGACGGGTTGTTAGAGGAGTTGCAAAAATTGCGACAAGCTGGTTTGATCTTCCCTGTTCAACACACTAAATGGTGTTTACCTATTGTTATCATGAAGAAGAAAAATAATCAAATCCCTGGCTTTGTGTAAACTTTAGAGAGATGAATAAGTAGACCATTAAGAACTACTACTCGTTGCCCTTTATTGACCAGATTTTGGACTAGTTAGCGGGTAGGGAAATATATTCATCTATGGATTGCTTTGTGGGATACAACCAGATGGCAATTGCAAAAGAAGATAAGCTGAAAAAAACTTTCATTATAGTCTTCGATACATTTGTGTACCATGTGATGGCCTTTTGTTTATGTAATGAACCTGGTTTATGGCAACAACAAACAACAGATAAGACCTTTGGTGACATCTCCCCAAAGGAGTCAAAAGCATTTATCAATGACTTGGGGGTAGCCACCATAAGAGAAAGGTAGTTGGTTATTTTAAAAAAGTGTTTTGAGCGTTGGAAACAATTTTACATAGCTTTTAACCCATAGAAGTGCATCTTTGGGGTGCCTTATGGCCTATTGTTAGGCCATGTGGTTAGTTTAGTAGGGATCGCGACTAACCTTGAAAAGATCAAGGCCATAGTCGTTATGAGTTTGCCATGCACTTTGAAAGAAGTAACAGCTTTTTGTCATCTGTAGGGTACTACCGAAGGTTCATAAATGCCCTAGCTAAAAGAATGTAGCTAGTAACTAATCTATTATCCTTTAGCTGTCTATTTGAATGGAGCGACCCTTGTAAGGTAGCTTTTGATAATGTGAAACAAGAGCTAGTAAAAGCACCAGTTCTAAAAGCACCTAAAAGGGGTGAAGTATTCTACATATTTTCAGCAGCCGCCATGCATAGTATTAGCTGTTGTTTATCCCAAACCTAGGAGGAAAAATGGTATCATCCGATCACTTTTGCTAGGGGTGTATCGGAAATCAAATACACCTACATGGAGAAGTTGTGCCTTGCAATGGTATTTACAACTAAAAAATTCAGGCATTACATCCTCTATGAGAAGGTAGTTTTATATACAAAGGCGGAGGGTCTTAGATTGCTAATGAACAAGCTACAATCGTCTGATCATTTAGCAGTGGTTAATCACTTTGTGAGAATTTGATTATGAGATTAGGAGTAAGCCACCAAAGCTGCAGGGTACTGTGGAATGCCTTGTGGATTTCGATGAGCCGAAAGAGACTTTGGTTGAAGGAAGTGATATTGAGGAAATGTTTAAAATTGATACGAATTCGATCCCATCTTGGTATGTTGCTATAATGCATTACTTATCAACAGGAGAGGTTGGAGCCACTTTGTCAAAGTTTGAAAAGTGGAAAATTAGATAGCAAGCTTTGAAATTTTCTTTGATCGTAGGAACACTATATTGGTAGGGGGTTGATGATATCCATTTTTCCAAGATGCATTTGAGTATGTTAAGATATGCGATACTTGTCAACAACATGATAGTAGGGAGAATAGAAAGTGACCACTTACTCCAATTATGGCTATACTTCCATTTGAGAAGTGGGGTATTGATTTTGTGGGTCCTATTACCCCGTCGTCTTCTACACAGAAGAGATATATCATAGTGGTGACTAACTATTTTACAAAGTGGTAAGAAGCACGAGCAACGAGGAAGGATGACCCAAAGGAGACTACTAGCTTCCTATTAGAACAGTTTATATGTCGATTTAGTCCGCCATGAGAATTAGTATTGGATTATGAAACCCATTTCCTAAACAAGGTGATTAAAAGCCTGACTAAAGCATTGCAAATTAAGCACAATAAGATGACTCCTTATAACCCACATGCAAATGGGCAAGTTGAAAGTACTAACAAGTAGCTTGTTGGTATTTTATCAAAAATAGTGTCTGAAAAGAAGCGGGACTGGGATAAGAAACTATATGTGGCAGTGTGGGCATATAACATGGCGTTTAAACGATCCACTCACCACACCCCATTCAAGTTAGTCTATGGGGAGGAGTGTGTTTTTCCCTTAGAGATTGAGTTGCTAGCTATAAGATTTGCAATCAATCATACTTTGGGTGACAAGGATGCCCTCTTTGAGCAATTTACGACTCTGGCCCACTTGGATGAGCTCAAATTGCAGAGTTTGTTGCACCAAGAAGTGGCTAAGGGTAGGATGAAGCATGATTTAAAAGTGAAGAGACATACCTTTAAGAGGGGACACTTAGTTCTATATTATGATGCACGTAGAGAACAGTTTCTAGGAAAACTTGAGCCCACATGGGACAATCCCTACAAGATCGTAAGAATAGGGAAAGATAAGTCCATAGAATTACTAGCTAATCTTGAGGCAATGGAGTTTAAAAATAAGGCTAATCTTACTAAGATTAAAACTTATTATCTTTATATGCACTAATGAACTAAATACATTGCAGGTCAAGGTGGGGCTGATCAGAGAACTACAAGAGAAAATATTGGTTGATGGGGTGGCTTATTCCTTATTTGGAACACCCATACTTGGAGCAACGATATCATAATGGAAAGCTTATCTCGTGGAGTAAAGAATATAAAGTGATTGAGCAAGAGGACAAATCATTTGTCTAGGAAATCAAAGTCTTCTATCATCATCACTGCTTAGAATTCTGACAAGCATCCTTGTTATATTCAATGAAGAAGGTGGGATGGAGCCTTCAATACATCCTCTGAATATGCTAGATTTTGACTATCATAATTAAGAATAGAGGTGATGATGGCTGGCTATGAGAACCCATTGTAGTCACACACACAGTACTTTGATGGAGCGTTGAGGGGTCCTAACAAGAAAGGGAGCACAGGGGTACTTATTAGAGATCCCTGATGTAGAGTCATGATGAAATTAGTTTTTTATCTCTAGGAAGGATTTACCAATAACATGGTGGAATACAAAGCTTTAATCATGGACTTGAATATTGCTAAGAAGGGCTATATCCATCAGTTGTTAGTAAAGGGGGATTCCCAAGTGGTGTTGAACCAACTAAATGGGACTTACATAGTACAAAATCCCACTCTTTCTATGTATTATCACACTACTATGACCATGCTCCACGGGTTTGAGAGAGTGTCTCTTCACCTGGTTCCACGATATTGGAATTAGTTTGCTAATTCATTAGCCAATTTTACTTATGAAGAAGACCTTTTCTTCAACTGCAGCCTATTTTGGATATCTCTATTAATGATGAGATGGGACTCAGTCGATTATGGGGGCTTTTATCCGAACATGCCCTATATGGCAGGCGATGGTTGGTACAGGTGATGTAGAGAGTAGATGAGACTCATTTTCCTTTATTATCTTGGACCCATAGGTTGGTTAGATGACATGTTATGTGTACACCTCTTACTATTTATGTAGGAGGCATGGGCCACAATCTGATGCATTTAGTTTAGGGCAGGAGCCCTATTTCCTCCTTGGAATGGAGCATCTTGTTGTATCTTAGAAAGATTTCAAAATAGGAAAATATATATGAGTTGTTTTGTTTTTAGGCCAAGAGGGCCGGTTCTTTTTAGGGTTTTAATGCTTGATTTGATTAGGCCAAGAGGACCAATTTTTTCGAGTTTAAATGCTTTATTTCTTTAGGCCATGAGGGCCAGTTTGGCTAGGTGTGAATTGGGCTATTTCCTTAGGCAAGAGGGCCATATCTCTATTTGATGCAGGTACGTTTAATGGTTTTCTGTTTTAGTGATTGCATCACATAGGTTGAGGAATTCACTAAAGGGAGCCTTTGCTGCTGAAGAGCTTCTTGTGGCCATTCCAGATGGTTTCACCCCCTTCCTAAGTTTTTCCCTTAAGCAGATAATGTTATATGTGTATGTGGGGGTCAATTTCTTTTCGTTTGTTGAGGACCGACAATCAAGGCATGAAGTTCTAGGGTTTAGTTAGGTATATCTAGGGGAGATCTGAATAGTTATCTACCTCTTGTTAGGACATTGATATGCAATAAAGACCTGTGTTAGAGGGTAGTCCTTGTGACCTTGTCCTACCTACTAGCTAGCCAGCTATCCTAGGAGTCCCCGTTAGTGTGAGGTAGTTAGAGAAGCCTACCAAAATATTAACAAGAAGAGCAAGTTTTGAATCTATCTACAAATAAAAATTACATAGGTGTGTAAAAAGGAGTTCTTACCCCTCAGAAAGGACAATAAACAAAGAAAAAATTCCTATAAGCAGTTGATTATCACCTTGTGAAGGCCTGGTAGGTTTCTAAGCACGAGTCAGACCCGAGACCCGAGACTAATGCCTATCTTTCTAGGGGTAGCAACTAGCAGAACAGAAAAGAAAAGGAAGGTTGGAGCCAAAATATTAGTGAGTGTTAAAAAAGAATTAAGTGTTGCCTCGTGAGTGCTTGGTAGGTTCTTGGGTACCAAGTGAGGACCTAAGACTGATGCCCGGTTTTCCTTGGGTCACTCTATGCTCAGCTCCCTCCTTTTTACACACGCAAGTATGGAAACCTTGAATGGAAAATATGTTATAAGAAGAATATAATGACAAGGCTATATGATTCCTCGCTAGTAGGAGGTCTTGGTTCAATTGTCCCAAGTTAGGTAGGTAGTTCAAACCACCACTAGGATGACCTCTTTGATAGACTTTTTAGCCACTCCGTGTTAGAGCAGTTAGTTAGAGACTTGCTCTAGATTTCTATCAGATTATGTTGGGCCTACCCCTTTTTGATTTTCATGTCTTGATTTTGTCAGGGGGTAGGGCAAGAGCTGTGGAATGTTTTATCTTTTGTTTCTAGTATCAGCCCTGATGCTCTTTCCGGTTATGCATGTGTAGATTTGTTCATGGGATTCGACAGGCTGAGTCACCCTATCCCATGGTCGCCAATGAGAGATGGATTTTAAGAGCCAATTTACCATTTTTGGAGCAAGAAGTGCCCGGGAAGTGCCAAAGACCAAAATTTCATGAAAAGTAAAATAGTGGTGGATGGCCGTCGAGCTATAGTTTTCCTAAGCGCATTTTGACGTCAAGAATCTGATGCAAGTCTTAGTTTGTCGATTAGAGGTCGTTTGACCCCTCGTTTAATCCTCGCAAGGTTTGGTATTATAAAGTGGCTAGTGGATCCTGGAGCTAAAAAGTGCATGGCGATGGATCCCATGTTTATTGATTTTGACATCATGAAGCCACCTGTTTAGACGGATCTCGAATTCGAGTCCGTTTGCCTATCCGAAATCAAAATATCCACTTCGGGACTGTACGAACACAAAACATCGAACCGATTATTTCAAAGATTAATAACCTTAGGCTTAAAAGAAGCCTAAAATAGCTTAAAATTTTGACGAACAAGGGGGGGAAAGTAAATTTTTTTGCGCCCCTTCCAAATCTCATCGATGTCACTTGATTCCAAGATTTTCTAAAGAGAGAGAAAGAGAGATTCTCGATTAGGGAAGAGAGAGGAAGGAGATGACTATAATTTGGTTGATTTTTATGGAGGATTTTAAAATCTAATTTTCCAATCTTTCTCTCTCCTCTCTCCTCTTTGCGACTGTTCCTATGCATCAATTCAAGAGAGAAGAGGGAGGGTTGTGATGAAGAATCCAGACCAAATGATGATGTTGGAGTGATGGAGGACATAGATCAAGCTGAGAGAGTGCGTGAGGGGCCTCCCATCTCTACGCGATACGAGCCTCGGAATCACGGTTTCTATGCGTAAGTGAGCGGTTCTTTTGTTTTATGGAAAATGATTGAAGAAAGTGTTTGATTTTATTTGTTCTTGATTTTTCATGTTGCGTTCTCGCTGAAATATGAAAAAAAATTAAAAAAAAGAATGATATAATATTTTTTTGCAGAACACGCAAAACCTGTAAGTCACGATTTTTATGAAAATAATGAAATTTGGGATTTTTGTCGAGTGTTTTGGTGTGATATGGGATAAAATTGGATATGGAAATAGTGTTGAGTGTCAAAGATCAGTAAGAACTCATATTTTGAAATATCTCATTTTTATGAATAAATAAATGGAAAAAATAGGAAAAATAAGGAAAAATTTAGTTTTCGTGCCTAAATTTCCCTTTTATGTTTGTGAGCATTTAACAAGACTGGAGCATTAGAATCAAGCCTTATTCAATCCTTGTTTCTATGTTATAGTGTGTTTTTATCGATTTTTACATTAAAAACGACATAAAAATGAACCCTACACCTACCCAATGAATGCAAAACCTAAACACTAGGAGGGAGGAGGGTTTGTGGAAGTGTTTAGTTGCTAAAAATGATTCAAATTCTGATTTATTTGTCTATGCACAACATATAGGACAGATTATCGTTTGAATTTTATAGCTCTTGGATCTCTATGTACAAGGCAGATCTTCATGAGCTTCCTTCTAGGAAGTTGATCATGCTCTAGGTGCTTCTACCTATTACATTAGAGCTAGACATTATTGATTAGAGAAGTCCGCATTGCACAAATTCTAGCTCGCTCCGTGAAATGTGCATGTCTCTAGTCATACAACCTGTGCTACCTCTACTCACTGTAATCCCTCCTACGTGTATAGGGTATTTAAAGCCCTTGGTCTAGGCTACCTTTCCATCAAATATCTAGCCGAATCATGCATGCTTTGATTTGTTGGAAACAAAAAAATATTCACCTCCAGGAAACTCTACTACTTTGGTAGCCATATCCACAAGCACCAACACTCATATTTGTTATCATTTCTTTATTCATCTCACTTTAAGAAACTCACTATCATTGTGATCTACTATCACACTAAAGACCCAACAAGATTTGAAGACCTCAAGCATCATCAAGATCCTCTAAGGGTCTGCCACTCTCTTTAAGTTGAATCCCAACTCAGTTTTCAACAAGCATTCAACTGGTGTGCTAGCAAGGAGGGGACTCAAGTTACAAGACAAGAATCAAAGAATCATCATCAAGCTTGACATCTAGTTCATCAAAGCTAGTATCTCTTGATACTAAGCTTGCAGGAATAAATCTAAAAATGGATGAAGATATTTGTATTGGTGTCTTACTAAAAGGTTTGCCTCTAGATTATGATAAAGTTTCAACCACTTTAATTAACATGCCAAACCCTAAATTGGTTGACATTAAATCCTCTTTGTTAGAAGAAGAAAAGAATATTTAAGGCAAATAATAAACTATAAAAGATGAATAATTGTTGTATGTCAGTAACAGGAACTGGAAAAAAGGACCAGCTATTTTATGACTTCTGCAAAAGGACTGGACACAAAAGAAGTTTTTCCATGCTAGAAAGAGGACTCAAAAGGCCTATCTTGTAGTTGTAAAAGAAGAAGAAGAAGACCATGGAGCAAAGGAGGAGGAGGAAGAAGAAGAAGAAGACTATCAGGAGTAGAAGGACAAGCCACACTAGTCCTTCTATTCTCACTACTTTAATATACTTTTTTGAAGCCTTTTATAACCTTGCCCTAATGATTTTTTCATAAGCTTTGTAAACTCCTCATGTAACCTAGCATTATAGCCTCTGTACACTTTGTGAGGCCCCTGCTACAGCCTTTAGAAGTCCACCATATCTTTGGTACCCACACAGCCTTTTCTATGAGATAGCCTCTAGTGTTTACCATGCTTGTGGTGTGTCCACACTTTGCAAGTGGTGACTCACTAAATCCTCTACACACTTTATGCCTTTCTGGTTGCGATTAGGAGGGGTGTTGAGATTTAGGCAATCGCACCCAGTGTGGCCTCTTTGTGTGGAGAAGTTTAGGTAAAGGATATGCAAGATATCCAGAATCCCATAAGCACAAAGCAAAAAAGTGGACCTATCCTGAAACTATAAAGCATTGTACTTTCATTTCATTTTAAATGTAATCTCATAGTACTTTTGTCCTTCCACTCAAGTGTTTGTGTTATTCTCTACACATAGAAGATTGTGTTTATGAGTTCAAGTCTCAATCTTGGAACCTATTTTACTTGTGTGACATTCTATCTTCATTTGTAAGTCTTCATGAGTTCATTCAATGTGTTCAAGCCACCATAGCCATGCTTACATCCATGCATTTCAACTATTAGGGCAAGGCCCATCAGTAGTAAGTCAATTTTTTTTGTGATAAACCCATTGAGTGTTCATGGGTTGAGCATCTTTTTTCTTGCTCGGGTTTTTACCTCTCATTGGCTCATGGATACGTGGATGTTGGTTGAAAAGTTGCGAGTTGGATGGGCCAGTGTACCATTTGTGGATTTAGGCAACCACACCAAGGTGTTGCTGGTGAGCCTAACATACCAACAATCAAGACTTTGGACAAACTTCTATTGTTTTAGAAGCTACAACTCACTTCGATGACAATCTCTCACCTTGTCTCTCAATACTCTACTCTAACTAAGCAAGCATCCTCCTCTCCAACCCAAGAAAGTAAGAACACAAGACTAGCTCAAGTTGTAGTGAACTCACCTAGCTTACATTCTTGTGTTTGATGACTTAAGGGCTCGAATCCCTTGCTCAACACAGTTCTCACTCCCTCCTTCTCAGTCACTCTCAACACAATGGAAGCAAGATGATAGACTAGAAATATTGAATAGAAAGCTTGAGTAGTCACATTGATAGAGCTTTCGTCACATGGATTTTCCAAAAGGGTGAATACAATAATTGAAGCCTCCCACCCTTATATAAACCAAGAATTAGGGCTAGGTTAGGGTTTGCGCCCCTTTTGTGTTTAGAGCTTGTGCCCCTTTTGCATTTAGGGTTTGTGTCCTCCCTTGGGCATTCTATCCACTTTGTGAGCTCTAGGCTAGTCAATCATTGATGCTTCAACCTTACCCTAATTAGACCAAGCCTAAGTTATTCTAATCACAAATATATGTGTAAAACCCACACAACACTTGTGGATGCTATAAATACAATTGTGGGTAGTGAATACAATGTGCACACGAGTCAACCTAGCTCTCACAAAGTAATACATCCATGATAATGTGGTGATGTCCATAAAGTACAGATATAATCCAATTGCCCATAAAATAAGGCACTGAAGCTCCAAAAAAATAATATCCACCAAAAAATAGTAGCCAACACTTCCACTTTTGCAATCTTCTCAAAACATCGTTAACATTATTTTCCCCCTAGATGAGTACCAGTCCCATGACACTCATGTCGTAGGTAGCATGCTGTAGCTTGCACTAAAGATATAGAATGTTGAGAATAGTTGATTGAAGAAGTAGTCATGATAAGAAGAAATGAATGTTGCTAATGAAGAATTTGTTGCTGCTGAAAATGATCATTTTTTTCCTACGGTGGATATAGATGATTTTGCTCATATTGTGGTCGATGGTGAGTGATGTTATTACTAGTTACAAATCTTGTAGAAGTTGATTGTGCTAAAGTTACACTTTACTAATGATTCTTCTAATGGAGACAGCTAGAATGGCCCTTGAAGTTGTTGAGATTATAGGCATATGAACCCTCCTTATGCAGGAGTGGATAAGGGTAGGCATGTGTGAATGGTCTAGAGGGAAAGGGGAAACCCTAACCCTAGCCAATTGGGGCTATATAAACAACCCAAGGGTCTACATCAACTTTTGAGTGAGAGTGACCCAAGTTGTACTTTCATGAGCAATTGAATAAGCAAGATTTGTTCTTGTAATTGTGAGCTCTTCTCTCCCTCTCGTGCACACTTCAATCCTTGCTTCCACTCTGATTTTCCACATGGTATCAGATCCATCTCTGATCCTTCAAGTTCCCTCATTCGCTTTACACACCTAAGTGCACAAGAAGAACTTTTGCCCTCTCATTTACCCTCTTTTCCACCATAGCCAGCTAGACCCACCTGTGTTGAATGACCTGGGGAGAGCAAAGGAGAGCATTTCAACTCCTAATTTCTTCTGGAGATCTTCTCCCTAGCTCAGGTGATTCAATTGGCCCATTAAATGCTGGGATTAGGTGACATGGAGGGCAGCATTGCTAAGTTTCCAAAAATCATCATAGTTTTGGCAATGTGAAGTTCTAGAGCATGGCGTGACCTACAGCCCCAGCACAATCTTCTTGGCTATCATAGGGCTATTGTAGCCCCTACAATGGACCATCTTCACCTAAGAGGGTTTGTCCTAATTCCTCTCTTGCAGTCTGCTATGATCAAAACCCTAGCTGTGGGTCTCCTGGTAGCCATAGCCAGAAAGCTTCAAGCTTTCCTATTCTCACTTTTTTCAAATTGGGCATTATCAAGAGTGATTCTAATCACTAAAAAACCCTTGTCAAGATTTGTTATTGCCCCATGGTGCTTAAATATAGAGTTTCTTCTCATTCCATGGACACTACTAAGCTCGTAAATACTGACCTTCATTATGAGTAGAAGAATGGAAGTTGGTACAAGTGCTTCTTAGCATTACTAATGCATTTAGTAGAGGTTTCCTATTGTTTGCTACTGGTAAATCAGAGAAATGAGTATTATTGTAATCTCCTCCGATTCATCCCATAGCATAGAGTTGATTGATAAGCCGTGTTTCACCAATAATTCCTCTAATAGGCCACATTATTTGGAGGAGCTAGAAGTGCAATCTAAGCTTACTTCACTAAAGCCAAGGAAAACTGTCAAGCACAAAAAAAGGTTTGGTCAAAGGCAAGGACCACCTAAGTCCTATTTCAGAATACTCCATATGTATGATTTTCAACCATTCTCAACCTTGAAGTTTTAATTGTGAAATCTACATTATTGTCATCCTTGAACTAGTGGCCCCTGTAAAGGATTAGACACTGCTACTTGCACTAAGAAAGTGGTAAGTCCTTCCTATGGCCTCAGCCTATGCCGACCTTCATCCTCAGATTCGTAAATTTGATGGCAGAGACTTTCATCCCTGGAAAGTACTTATTAAGTACAAAATGATGGAGAGAGTTTATTGACCTCTCATTCAAGGGACTAGAGCTATTGATCCTACAAATCTGTCTGATGTGGAGGATGATCAATGTGCTCGAGCAGTGATCATGTTACACTTAGATGAATCCTTGATTCATCATGTTGATCAACTCTCTACTGCCAAGGAAAAATGGGATGATCTTGAAAAGCTCTATGGTGTTATAGGTAAAAACACTAAGATTTTCCTTAAGATTGAATTCTTCAACTTGGAATATAGAGAAGGAGAAGACTTGGGAAATTTTATTTCTCATATAAAAGGCCTCATGGCACAGCTTTCTTCAGTGCAAGCACCAATCCATGATGAAGATGCTACTGCCATTCTTTTAAAAGCAGTCAAAAAGGTCTTTTCTACACTTGTAACAACTCTTACTAATATTCCCAATCCTAGCTTGGCAAGCACCATCCAATCTTGTTTGTATGAAGAAAAAAGGAATCACAAAGAAGGAAGCACCAATCAGATATCTACTCCAATATCCCGTGACCAAGCCTTGGTGCATACAATTGTCAAATGAGTGTACACTTTTGTAAAAAGAAGGGGCATATTGCAAACAAATGTTGGACAAAATACCCAAAAAAGATGAAATGTAATAAATGCAAGAAGACATGACATATTACAAGTAAATGTCCTAACCATTGTGAAGTACCTAAGGAATTGGAGGCCAATTTGGCCTCCCAATCCACAGATGATTGACTCTTTTGAGTCATGTATCCCTTCTTCCTATAACCATCCTTGTAAGCCTGTTCAATCCTTGCTTCAATCCTCCACTTCAATCCTTGCTTCCACTCTGATTTTCCACAGAATTTGAATGGGAGATTACAAAAGATGGGAGATTCAATGTTGATGTAGAAGTGATGGCTCATGATCCTCCATGAACTATTGTACCTACAAAGTAAACCTTATATGCAATCACTTCCTAGGGGAAAGTGCTAGTATTTTGTTTGTACACAAGACATATGATATTATTGATTTGGAAGATGGGTCAAAATCCAACTTGAAGTGTTGTCCCACACTTGATGACCCAAAATTGTAAATAGGTTATTGTGCAAATACTGTAGTGAGTGTTCGTGCACAGGACATATGACATTCTTGATTTGGGAGATGGGTCGAAGCTCCAGCTTGAAGTGTTGTCCCATACTTGAGGACCCAAAATTGTGAATAGGTTATTTGTGCAAACACACTATAATGAGTGTGTGCGCATACATAGTCTAATACATAGTTAGAAGACTGCTTCATGGATTCTGCAAGTGAGGACATGTGCTTGATAAAGTAAGGGATCTTGATCTAATGAAGATGGGAAGAATTGTGGGTGTTGAGGGAAAAGGTAGTTCTTGATGACGATGCTAGGGAGACACCGATATGGGATTGATAGGAGAAGGTGTTTAATCCAATAAGCTCTTGAAGAACATGGGTCTCTGTGGGATCAACCACACATGGTAGTTGATGCAATTGTTGGCTTTATGTCGAAGAACCTTTTCCACCTTTCTGATAAGTAAGTATTGATGAAACTAGCTGAATCAAATGAAGGGATGAAATGTGCAAGTGACTCAGCAAGACATGTCAACCAAGGCAAGTTGAGACTCCCTAGGTATATCCTTACATTGATGTGCCCTAAGCAAGGGTGTGGAAAAATGGGAAAAGGGCTAGGGGGTTAGAGACGAAGCTAGACAACTAGGGTCACTAGCAATATGCATCCAAGTTGAGGACCCCTAGGTGTGGTGCAGTGCATGTGCATGCATATTTATTTTTATTTTTTATTTTTTATTTTTTTCCTTTTTGTAAGTCAAGTAACAATAGTGATATACAATAATGCATGCTGCCTTATAAGGAGAAATGGAAGTATGAGATAAGAAGACTGTTTGCAAATAATAAAACTCATTAGGGAAAAAAATGCACTTTTGTTAATCATGGGATTAAGGAAAGGGCCAAAGAGAGTTTGCCACATGTGCAAGAATATGGTATTCTTGTCTCCTCCTTTTTGGAGATAGTAGAGTACACTTTGTGATTCTCTCCTCCCTTTTAGTCAAAATCTCCAAAGTCTGACATGTTTTGGTCATCTCAAAGTCATTATTTACTTATAAAATCTGACAAAGGACATGATAAAGATGTTGTGAAGTTAATAGTGATTTTTTTGAAAGTGGAGAGCTTTTGGTGCCCAATATATTTTCATTAGTCTTCTTAATATTCCTTTTTAGTTCATTTGTCTTTCTCGATGAGCTTCTTTCTCTTCTCATTCACCTTTCTTAGTGAGCTTCTTTCTCTACGAATTCAATCTAAGTATGGCATCCAAAAGGCACCCTTCTCATTTAATAAACTCCTGCATTGTCTATAGCTAAGGAGTTGACAAAAATTGGGAACCCAAAACCTTTTGCATAAATGATTGGGTTACCATGCTGCCCTCTTGCAAGGGCTCTCACAAGGTGAAAATAAGAAAAAGAGAGGATATAAAACATCACTGGAAAGGACATATCATTGCTTTCAAAATTATGCATGAAGGGTGGTTTGTCAAAGTTCAACATGTTTACATGGCCAAGGATATGCACTTGCCTCCAAACGAACATATTTGCCAGCACACACATTGTAAGTCTTAAGTAGATAACATATGTGATACTTTTTTCATTTAAGAAAGCACTAATATTGAATTCTTGATTGTAGATATATTTTCGTCAAAAACTACTAAATGGCAACCTGTGGAGAGTTTGAGTGGAACTTTAATGCGATTCATAAAGCATTTGCAGACATTATCTATGCTCATGAGACTGTCCTTTCTTTTAGTGAGAGAAGAATTTTTATATATTATGCATAGTATGTGGTTCCCTCTAGGGAGGGTACATATGGACATATCGAGGATTTGCCATTGCCAAGTCTCTCATCTCTAATTTGGGAGATTCTTGATAAGCCAACGATGCATAGTTTTAAAATAAAAATATGTCAAGATATTCAAAAGTCCATGACTGTAATGTCCCCATTACTTTGTTTATTTTAATGTGCGTATGCATTCCAAGGAAAATTATTTTATGTTGCACATTTTGAAAAACTAACTCTAATTATGAAACTGACTCTCATTATGAAGATAATTGTTATTATTAATGAGGTATTATATGCCAGTTCGTGGAAGGAAGACTTGGGAGACCTTCCCAAGATTAGCTTATCAAGACTATATTTGTAGTACAGAAAAACAAAAAGAACTAGCCTAGTGGATAGTCACTAAGTGCATTTGGGTGAGGACACTATCGAGCTGGGTGACCTCCCGGGAAGATTTTCCTACAAGCTAGTAGGAGCTTCTCACGCTCAGCCAATAGTGCTAACGAAGCCGTCGTAGCCCAGTATGCCAAGGCCAAGATGCCAAGGTCTATGCCTTAGTCGCCACCTTAGTCGTGAGCCTTGGAGTGATGCCACTTGACGATGAGACGTGTGGTGCCCATCCATATATTCATTAAATTGGCATCCTTGTGCTACGAAAATGAAGCCCCTCCCTAACATTGTAAAAAAAAAGCTAAAATAAAGTTTTTCCTCTTTATCATCGATGATGTAATAAAAAATGCTAAAAAGCAAACATCCTCTTTTTGTTTCCCCTGGTTACTATATAAACAGGGGTAGAGCATCATGTCAGGACCATACACAGATACACAACGATCCATGCAGAAGTCTCTTTGCTGCTAATTGATGAGCGAAGCTTTGCTGTAATCAAGTGGAGCCTCTCTTTCTCTCTCTCTCTCTCTCTCTCTCCACTCTTACGCTATTGCCTGAACCCATCAAGCTTCTTCCATGGCTCCTAAGAAACGTCAAGATGCTAAGCGAGGTCACGCTCAGAGAGCTCCCCAACATGAGGAAGTGGTCACCGCTGTTGTTGAGGGAACTCAACACAATGCTAAAGCATAAGTGAAAGTTAACCCCGGACCCATTCAAACTGAAGAACCAGCCATCCCATAACAAATCAAGGTTGCGGCTATAACCTGTAATCATGATGGATAGCCAAACGGAGATAATCAAGTTAATACATAAGAAAAGGATCACGATTAGTTAGAACTTACTTAGAATTGTAAAAGCATGTTAGTATTAACAAATGCTTTTTAGGAAGGAACACAGAAATTGATGAAGGGGATAGATTCTACGCATCACATTGGCAACTGTGTTAAAATATCTTATGGTTATGACTGCTTTTGGGTTTGTGAATGATGAGTTATGACTCTTATGATTCTAAGATTGCATAGCCGAGACGAGTTGTGGATTGTGGTGGTTTGGGACATTGGGGTCCTCAACCCAATGCTCCCTAACACTTTGTGGAGTGTGGAAGAATTTACCTATAGGTGGGGGTCTTATGCTCTTAAGTGAGATACGTGTTTTTGATATTTGATCACTCGAGCACTTGAGAGGGCAAAGGGTCAAGTGGTAAGTGCCCTTGATATGTAGGATGACTCCAAAGGCTCAAGGAAGCTTAGAGGGGTTTTGAGCCATTAAATTCCCTATTGACCGTAGATGGAGTGCGATCACATATAGCCATCTTTTTGCGGAAAGACAATTTTGTACCACTCTGAAGAGTGATGGTGAAATAAAGTATCTGATTTTTGAATTGTTTGTTATGTGCTAAAGATCGAGTTTAACGAACCTAGTTTAATAGAGTAATAAAAGGAAACTGATTTTATATGTCCAAATAGTGTGGTAGTATGCTTTGCTAATTAGAAAACTAAGCAAACCTATCAAGGAAACTGGGAGGCTTGGATCCTGACAATTGGACGCCTGTGGCTGGGTGGACCCAATAAATCGGGTAACTTTTCCAACACTCGATAGAGCTAATTAAATCGTGACCCTCCCAATATCGGTAAGATTAGTTACTAGGTTTAATACCATTTTAGGGGGCCAGAGCTGAGATTTTACCTTATGGGTAGGGGGTTCTAGTTACACTCTCCCCCATCTCTCACTCTCTTTGAACCAAGTGTGGTGTTAACCTCACTCCTGCCTTTGATCGATTACAAAGTGGTCTTTCTTAGGTAGGCGTGATTGCTGTGAGGGGTGACTTTTCCACTCTTCCCCTGTGAAGTGGAACTGAGATTCCCATGCTCAACTAAGTCCAAGGTTTCCCATGGGGAGATAGGATGGTGATGTGCATGGATATGAATTTCAGTCAACTACTAGAGGACTCCTCCGGGTTGTTGGAGGAGGCACCTCACAATGACAGTTTGAAGGATCTCAAGAAGAATATGCCTATCATGCTTTATACCCCTTGCATATCTTTGTAGGCTTCTTCGGAATAGAAAATTTACAAAGGACAAAGGTATCTTGGCTAAGTAGTAATTTTGCAAAAGCAAAACTAGACAACATTATAGGAAGGCTTTGGAAATCTAGAGAGTATGAGCATAAGGGCCATACCATAAGGTGTATTGTATGCCCCCAATCCTTATCTCTATGTTATAATATTGTACATCAAACTCTTGCTTTGGACTTTGATTATAGGAGATACAAGCTTAAACTAGGCATTTGGATTCCCTTGGATTCTAATACACATTGCAAGCCCTTCAAACTTAAGATGCAAGTTATAGCACATGAAGAAGAAAAGGAGGTAAATATTACTTCCAATTGGAGTCTTAAAGATGTACTAAGGGATACCTTGGAGCTGCTAGACAGTACATCCCCCCCTAAATATAAGTTCAAAGTAAATGAAAAAACAATAGGGAAAAGAGTTGAATACTCTATCTCTTGTATGAGTTTCTTGCCTCCCACAATTGTAAGCTTTGAGCCATAAATATGAAAACATTGATTACATTTACATATGATAAAAAGCTTTTCATTGAATTAAGAGTTACAAAATTGAAGTGAAAATATATAAGGATGTAAAATAACAATAAAGATTCCTTCTTGTTTCCATTTGGATCTATTTGTCTTCTTTTAGTTTTGTAACTTCTTCATTATTTTCTGTAAAGATATTTAATCTCCTTACAACGACCTTTTTCTTTGGTTGCTAGAAGAATTTGACTTAGATAGGGGACCTCTTCTCTTTAGGTTGATGAGGAGATGGATGAGAAAGTGTTGACATTTCTTTCTTTTTGGATTTTACTATACTAGTCTTTCCAAATGACTTGCCCTTCGCCTTTCCCTTACTCTTAGTTGAGGATTTTTGTGGAGGGGAGTCGGGGTCAACTAGCATGATTGCCCTATCTAAAAGACGAGTTCCTAAAAAAACAAACAATGTGAAAAATACTTACGTTAATCCCATCTATCTTGAATATCTTTGAATCTATTGTCCTGCAAACATTTGAGATCACTCTCCATCCACAAAAATGCGCATCACTTTGCAAGGGCACTTCTTGTTGGAGAAAACTATATGGTTTTTTTGGATTAGCAATATCCTCATATGTGGTGTCCAAAAAGGTAGCCACGAAAAATACTTACGTTAATCCCATCTATCTTGAATATCTTTGAATCTATTGTCCTGCAAACATTTGAGATCACTCTCCATCCACAAAAATGCGCATCACTTTGCAAGGGCACTTCTTGTTGGAGAAAACTATATGGTTTTTTTGGATTAGCAATATCCTCATATGTGGTGTCCAAAAAGGTAGCCACGAACCTGTTAGCACTATAAATAGAAACATGTTACTAAAATAGATAATCAAATAAAATAAACAATAAATTAAAAATCAAGCCATATTCTATTCAATGCAAATTTTTGCTTGGACATGGATACCACTAAGAGAGTTTATGAGGATAATTTCTTTAGTGAGAATATCAATATATATGAGGCAACAATGTCCTCTCCAAAGTGAAATGTTATGTAATGAAGGAGACCTAGGAGAGAGAAGGAGAGAAGGGAGAGACTGCAGAGAGGAGAGAGAAGTAATGAAGGAGACCTAGGAGAGAGAAGGAGAGAAGGGAGTGACTGTAGAGAGGAGAGAGAAGGAGAGTGACGAGGAGAGAGAAATACTAGGAGTAGAGAGAGAAAGACAAGAAGAGGAGTGAGAAATGGCTGGCAACCATGGAAGGACAGGGAAGAAGGTCAAAAGGGCAGATGTATATTCATCAAATGGTGCCTATACAGTGTCCCTTACACCTTTTATACTTAGGTCAACTTGACCTAGGTATTTTCCCTCCATTACAATCCATCCCCACTCAAAATGAAGTTTTTGTCCTAAAAAACAAAGATCGGACTTATTGGTATAGCCAAGTAGTGGGCTGCAGAGTACTACTCTGTATAGCATTACAAGTGGCAAAAGGTAGTGGGGGGGGGGGGTTCTTGGCATAGACCCAGTAAAAGATTGCCTAATATTCAAGATTAGTACTAGTCTATGTAGAGGGTCAAGGTCAGCCTGTAGCCACCCGGATCAAAAGGGAAAGTGTTATCGTTGTCATGCATTGGATCAGCTTCCATAAGGTCAAAGTCAAGTACAGCTGGAAGCATGATCAGCATGGTGGTATTCTCTAGCTCTTCCATAAGCCTCTCAGGCATCACCATCCTTTGTATGACTGAAGCATATGAGGCTGAAGTCACCATTGCATGCATTGCATCAGTCTCTAAGTGCTGCATATTCATGGACCCTGCATTCTTAGTGATGTCCAAGCATTTAAACTACAAGTCTGTGGACCAACGGGGCTCCCGCATGGGGTCATGATCATCCAAATCAACATGCTGCCCATGATCTGCTTTCTTGAACTGAGGTTCTTGTTGTGGACCCATACCAAAATGGTCTTCAACAAGATCTTCTCCATCCTTTGCATCATAATACTCTAATACCAAGAGTATTTTGGCAGTCTTTGCCCTGCATGTGGCTTGATGATTACAAGATATTGGCTTAGCACATCGATAGCATAAGCCCATAGCATGCAATTCCCGTATCATATCACTAGTAAGGTGTCTAATGCTTTTAGCCTTAGATAGCAATTTACACACCTGCTTATCACCATTGGTCTGCTTGGATGTCAATGATTGGGGCTCGGGCCCCCAATTTAGAGTACCTGCATCTCTATAAATAAGTGACTCACTGAGCCACAATTTAAAGAAAAACAAAGGCATACACCATAGCAACCACGGTCCGTGTAAACTAATTGACTAAATTACTAGTTGCACATGCTTGTTGCATCAAAATGTTCACAAGAGTTGGACCAAACAACTCAAGTAGTATGTCAAGAGAGGCATAATTGCTCTTGCTAATGTTTTTCCAAATTTGAAACAGATATTAGAGAGTCCACTCAGCTCCTTTGAAATATCCAACTTGCTTCCAACATTTGTGGTACATGATTTGCAAGCTACTGCTCCTTCCGATATAAAAAACACACTGCATTAGCAAAACACAGCATGATCTTGGGAGCCATTGTGCCTGATTTCTCACGAGTTTTATACAGGTGAAGTAGTTTCTTTGTGGCAGTAAGAGCAACAGACTTCATGTTCAAGATTTGGCAGCAGTAACTCAACTTTAACCAGTAGCAATGGTACCTGTTTTAGCTAAGTAGTAGGAGTAATATGTTAAGAATGATATGGCCAACAAGGGCTATCCATAGTAGATGAACTATAGCTCATTTTGACCACAATGAGAAGAGTGAGCAACAGCAGATAATTTGTTGAATAGTAGTACTTTTAGATCAGAAATTGTGACCATTCAAATAGTGTGAACAATAGGAAGTTCACTAGAGTGGGACAACAAAGAAGTAGGGAATTTCTCACGGATGGAACTGGATGTCCTCCTACATGCTGCGGAATGCACCATTGTGTCACAACATTTGAGCGATGACCATTTTGATTCCTATGTGCTCTCTAAGTCCAACCTCTTTGTGTACCCCTACAAAATTATCCTGAAGACATGTGGTAATACCAAGCTATTGAGATCTATTCCTATTCTTCTCGAGTATGTGTCCAACTTGTCCTCGGAGGTTTATGGATGCAAGTATACACAAGGGTGTTCATCTTCCCCCAGGAGCAATATTTTCCACATGGAAGTTTCATGGATGAGGTATTCTATCTTGATCAATTTTTTGCCATCTTAGATCAGGTAGCAAGGCATATGTTCTAGGTGACCACACTAAGATGCACAAATGGCACATCTACATAGCATTTGCTATTGATAAAGGCTTATCTTTTGACCCTATCTACACTCTCAAAATGTGCAAGAATGAGCTAGGCGAGTCATGTGCTGCTAAGTTCTTCAAAGAGAATTCTGCAACTGCCTAAGAGATGACCTCAAGCTCTGGGATTTCTACCTTGCTTAGCACTCTGGGAGCACTGGTGTAATGCACAATCCTGAGACCCGCCTCCTCATGTGCAGGAGTTATCAAGATTCCTAGAATTCACTAGGATTTTGCCCCTTTTATGAGCCCATGATTGAGATCGCACGATAAAATGAAGGTCTGCTTTCTGCAACACTCTTCTTAGGTCAGAGACACAGAGGCCATGGGTCGAGGCCTGCAAGCTTGTCCAATCGTGCTACATTGATGATGCCACCTGTCATGACTTGAAACTCTTGTGTAGCTCACAGAAGAAAGGGGTTTATGCTATTTTTCATGTGTCAACATACAAATACAACATGCACGCATACTCGCCCATACGTAGAAAGTACGCAGAGATCGAGATTCCCATATTTCTGCTTGCTCGGACGGGGTATCCCTCGAATCAGGGTCTGCCCTTATAGGATAATAGACAACTTTGTGAAAAGAGCTATAATCTCTTGCCAATCAGAGAAGCTAAAGGTACCAAATAGACACAGAATTTCTTCATGGCCTTAGAGTGGGCTCTGCTAAGCTATGTGGTTGGAGCAGAAGCCATTATGTTACTGATGGTAACAATGCCAAGCCTTGGAAGGTTGCGAAAGGGCATAATTGTGGTATCCAAGAACTCTCTACAATAGCCCCTACTGGCCATAGTGCCATTTTGCGTGTTCCTCCTGTTGGACATCTATTGGAAGTACGAGCATAGCTTACCGATTTGCCGTGGGCCAGATTGCTCCCTTGCGGAGCAGGCAAAGCGCTCTAAGTCAATGATCAAAAGCGAGAGGAATGTGCTTCTTGTCCTTGCAGCACTGGTCCTGTACTGGCTATTGTATAATGTCACACACATGCTTGTGCAGCTCGAGAAGCTCAAATAGCAGGTGAAACAGCTGAAGCAGAGGACCAACTCATCTGACTAGAGAACTTTCCCACACATGCCTGCAAGCTTGTCCAATCCTGCTGCATTCATGACACCGTAGTAGCTGCATTCTTCCTTCCTCGTAGACTAGTCCTTTCCATCTGTTGAGTCCTGCCCTCTTTTGGAAGGCAGGAACTGGCAGGGGAAGAACAACATAAAAGGCATGGTTGTCACTGTGGAAGAGTGGCCTTTTAGCTGAGCACGCACACTAGAAATTTATTCATTTGGCAGGTTAAGCCTCGCTTTGTCCCCTGTATGCGTGCACCGGAGACAATATCGTTCGTATTTTCTTGATGATGCAGAGAGAGAGGAGACCTGCCAAGTTACCCTTCTAGTATGTAGGGTTGAACCCTATCTTTCGCGGGGAAAAGCCTTAGCTGTGTCCATCATTGGAGCGTAGCACCTATGGTTTCAACTATTTGTACATATTAATCAGAGGGAAACCCTCAGCTTGTGTGTTGTAGATTAAGGAGCAGTAATTCCTACTTTTAGCTTGCACCTGACCAGGTTTTATCAATGGAATGCTATGGGAATCTGTTAGGGTAAGAGTATAGAATCCCAAAAACCCCAGGAAGTTGAGCAAAATGGTTATCAAGAGAAGCCTGTAGAAACCATTGTTGCAAATGGGGACTCCACGGCTCCCTCTTATCCAAAATCTCCCTATAGAGCTTCTCCATACAGAGCTTCCCCTTTCCGTTCACCTTTTCGATCTTCCAATGTCTCTCCTGCAAATGGCACCCCATGACGGTTCCTAAAGAGACCCTTTCCACCTCCTTCTCCTGCGTTGAGCTGCTGAGGAGAGAGCAGGAAAAGTGCATGTCATGCAGCTACTTTCTGTAAAAGCAGAGATGTAGCTGGACCGGTCGTCTGAGAGAATTGTAACATTGATCCACAAAGTCATGTTAAGGGGGCCAGCCTTGGGGCTTCAGCAAGGTATGGGGTGGCACTCAGGTACTCCAGGGTGAGCCCAAGGACTCAAGAGAGTGGCTGGAGGTACCATGCAAGCCCTAGGAGAAGGGGAAGAGAGATCTTGCAAGATTTTGAGTTGGAGCTTCCATGGTAGCTTGAGGGTTCTGAGAGAAAGAGGGGGGAAAACTCACTTTTGTAAAAGATAGTCATGGTTAGTCTTTTCCCCAAGTCTAGAGGGGTCTTGTTGGAAGAGACACCCCTAAAATTGCTCTATGAAGTAAAAACGAGTTGTTATTCTTGTCTCCTTGCCTCCAGATTTGGCCAATCCTCCTACCATAGCTCCTGTGTGTCTTCCAAGAAAGCTGCCATCTCTGCCTGTGTACCTGAAAAGTAGGGTTTATTGTTGGAAAATGAGACTAGATTTGAGGGAAAGGAGAGAGAAAGGAAGGATCTAAAAACTAAGCTCTAATACCAACTGTAATGAAGGATACCTAGGAGAGAGAAGGAGAGAAGGGAGAGACTGCAGAAAGGAGAGAGAAGGAGGGTGATGAGGAGAGAGAAAGACTAGGAGTAGAGAGAGAAAGATAAGAAGACGAGTGAGAAATGGCTGGCAGCCACCACCATGGAAGGACAGGGAAGAAGGTGAAAGGACAGATGTATATTCATCAAATGGTGCCTATGCAGTGTCCCTTACACCTTTTATACTTAGGTGAACTTGACCTAAGTATTTCCCCTCCATTACATGTTAGTAAGAAATGAATACAACAAAGAAGTATACATTAAGCCCTTTGCAAAATTGCATACCTTTTGACTAGGAGTAGAAAGAGAAAGATAAGAAGAGGAGTGAGAAGTGGCTGGCAGCCATGGAAGGACAGGGAAGAAGGTGAAGAAGGTGAAAGGACAGATGTGTATTCATCAAATGGTGCCTATGCAGTGTCCCTTACACCTTTTATACTTAGGTCAACTTGACCTAAGTATTTCCCGTCCATTACATGTTAGTAAGAAATGAATACAACAAAGAAGTATACATTAAGCCCTTTGCAAAATTGCATACCTTTTGACATAAGGAAAAAAAATATGGTAGTTTGTGATTGAATAAAACATTTTGAAAAATATTTCTGTTTGAACTAGATCTCGAAAACAATTTCACTGATAACTGTGGATCAATAATAAATATAGTTTTATAGATTTCTTGCTTGAGAGAAGCAATCAACGTCCTTGGGGGGGTCACTCATGAATATATGTATATATAACGTGAGTTCAAAATAGGGGGTTTTTAAAATACCATTTTTATACATACAAAAGGGTGTCATATAAAGGGGTTACTTATAGATTGAATAGAATAGGGTTGTGTTTTATTCAAGAAAAATTCACAGATTAGGATATTTATAAATAGGCCATGAACACACGTTATACAAATAATATATATATAATGAACCCCCCAAGTCAACACCCCAAAACCAATAGCAAAAACAAAGGAATGTCATTTGCAATGAACAACACCATCATTCCATATAGTAAAAAATTTGAGAGTCAAAATGCCTTGCCTTATGCAACAAAAGACTATAGAATCAAACAATTGAATATCTTTTTTAACAAGCATGGATTTGCCCTCATGAGATATACTAAGATAGTCCTCTTCTTTTGAAGAAGTGCAAGAGACATTCAAAACCATTTACCTGCGTACCTCCCCTACTCTCTTTAGATTGATAGGGCCAAGGACAGTGAATTTCCTCTTACAAACTTCATCCTCCGACTCTATAACCTCTTGTGGTTTTTCTTGTTGAACATACACTTGTTGGGATGACCGGTCTTTGTTGGGTATAAATATGTCACCTTGATCACTAACCCTTTCTCTCGTATAGACAATTTTGGCGAAACATTAAGGATCTCAAAGACTTTTTAATCAGTAGTTGGCAAGGGCCTCAATACCGTGTTGGAACCTATACCTGATTCTACTGACTATACTAAAGTCTTTGTTTATCAAAGTCACCCTATAAGCATGACAAGAAGCAATGTAAGAATCATTCACAAAATCAATAACAAAGTCTTCGGCTGTTTCCTGAAGACAAAGAATGGCTGCAAGTTGCCATTTCTTTTGCATGCCAATTTCAGTGGGTGGACACCCTTGATAATCTATAAGAAATGTCCTTGAAAACTCTGATAAAAGATGTCGTTGGAATGACATGTTGTGTAGCTTTTTGTGCCTTTCTTATCTCAATAAATTTTTTTCTAAGGGAGGTTGGATACTTGCCAATTGTAGGAGAGGACTGTCCAGCAAGGTCACAAGGTTGATTGTCAACATAATGAAGCTTACTATGGGCAGGGGGAGAATACAAAGTCTTTGCACTAGATTACTTTGATTGCATGGCAGGAGATTGAGCAAAACCAGGGGTATGAGGGATCTTTAGAGGGAAATCTTGAGGGTCCATTGATGGCCTTGTCTCTAATTCCTCACTATCCTTACTATCTATATACACCTTCCTTATAGTGTTCTTTGTCCTGGCTATCACCTACTGGAAAATGATAGGTACACAAATCAAAATGACATGTACAAAAATTAAAACTTAAAACACAAATCAAAAGCAACAATAGATACAGCACAAAGGGAGGGAAGTCCTAGATCGAAGGTGATTCATTCATGCCGTATCTACAAACAAACATGGCGATCGATAAAAAATATGGCTCGAAGGGAAAGGAGTGCCAGATCGAATGCCATGCATTCTCGTCGTATTTGTGAATAGTGACTCATTCGACTCAATGTATTTGCAAAAATTAACTATCTTAAGCACAACAAGAGATACAGTGATAACCCACTTGAGTTGATGCCAGGAGGCATATTCCATGGTGGATTCCATGAGACCACGTTGGATTCCGTGAGTTTTTTTCATCCCATACTGGATTCCGTGAGGTTTTGCGGTGGATTCTGTAAAACTATATTTATTTATCGAGGCTCGTACACAAGGTGAATTCCTTGTGCGAGAAGTTGACATGGACGCTTGTTCTTTTCGGACATCATGTTAATTTAATGTGCACATGGGTGACTCCACAGTGGATGATTCCACAAAATACATATTTAACTTAATGGATGTTTATGAGTTTAGAGTGCACTTGTATTAAATTAAGGTTAGGAGAGAGTTTCAACCTATTTATTTATTTTGTAGCTGAAGACTGCTAGGTATTTACTATTGTTTATTTATTTTATTTATAAATAATTGTGAATGCTTCAGTTGATGTGTAGAGCAAGTAGCGGTGGCTTTGGGTAGCACTGGGCGTTAGCGAAAGTCCAAGCGTAAATTTCATTATTAAAATTATTACTCTATTTGTAAGTTATAAGTTTAAACATTTTTAGTAATAATTAGATCATTGTCCTTAGTACTATTAATTTATTTATTTTTAAATATAGATTATTTTAGAATATGAGATTTAAGATATGATTTTATTGAAATAAGCTTTCTTTATGGAATACTTGTTATTTTCTTAATGTGGTTAAGCTTAGAAGGCTTTTCTAGCTTTCTGTAATAAAAGCAACAGGATCGCGCACAAAATAGGAGAACATGGTGAAAACTTAGTTTTTTCGTTTCTCCCTCATTTGGAATTGGAATTCAGAGCTTCAAGAGTCGTTTTGGGGATTTTGGCATGCTTCGGATGCGATGGTGATATCAAAATGTTAAGATTCAAAGCATAGAATTTTCTACATTAACTGCAACATGTTATAGGATATCTCTTGACTATTTAAACTTTGTATTTCAATTGATATTTGTACTTTCTTTATAATTATATGTAAGATATGTATGCAAATATCCATGTAAAACTATAATACATAATTAAGGATGGCAAACCATGGATTTTGCCATGGGGGAGGTTGGGTCCAATCGTGCATTTTTCTCTTATCTTTCTCAATCTATTGAGTTATTCAAATCCTCTTATGTATTATAATGTTGTTTGTATTCAATAGTTGAGATGTTTGATTTATTAGATTTTTCCACTAAATTCTTTGTTTACGATTGAGATTTGATTTACTGGATTTGCCACATGTTTCGCTTCGCAGCATGAGTAGCAGCAGATTGAAGGTGACATACTCACACCGTATCTATAAATCGCAACTAGCAAGGCCAATACGGCATGAAGATAGCATAGCGCGATATCGGACAAGATGTCCTTGCACTATTTTTACAAATGCATTAAGGAAGTTTAGATACAACGCAAATAGAGCAAATTGAGACACTGAATGTATTTGCACCATATTGCTCACCTGGATCCTAGAAAGCGTAGCTCTGTCAGCCTTCAAATTGGATTAACTGATACAATGCAATGGTGGAAGAGCATTGGCAATGCAAGAGGTCACTTGCTCCATATAGTTGTTTGTGTCATGGATGTCAAAAGTAAGCCACGTAAGCCAGCATCAATCTTTTATACCTATGGCACAAGCGATATGTGTGGCACTGTATAATTGGCTAGGGTTTACGATGGCCATCCATGTGGCTATCGACGTGGTTGTCCATGTGGCAAATCATTGTCCTTGTCTATATATACGTATAATTAGGAATTTATGACTTTTTAAACAAATTATCAAGCCTAGCTAGATTTGAGCTCCTCTTATGTTTCTATATCTGTTTTTGTACCGTATTCAACTCAAAGATACAGAGTGAGGATTGTTTTCATGTCTCGTTGGCCTCTGTTGACTTGTGTCGTATTGTGCCCTCCTTGATATGAAGCGAGCGAGCTTCCTTATTGTAAGGGAAATCATCCTTTTGCATCGTATTATGGATCCCTTGATACAAAGTGAGGAGGCATTTTTTGTGTGGTCAGGTGCACCTTTTTGCACCATATCGTGCTTCCACTCATGTCTGAACCTAAGGATTTTGCAAGCTCCTAAGAGGTGGTCATTGCTAATTGGAAACGAAGAAGACTGCCTTCAAGGTCAAGGGCCTCTAGTTGTCCTTCCTTCTCCCGTAAAATTCCCACGGCTTCTTCCCCTTGTTTAGTAGTGTGTGGAAATGCCTACCAGTCAAAGGTATTTGTCTCAAATCATAAAGGTTTCTCCCTCGGAAAGGCTCCTATACTTTCTTCTTCAAAATGGCATGGAGTTATCTTACTATGGAACTGCAAAGGATATTTTCAACCCTGACTGGGATATTGACCATGTCTTGAACTCTTGTAAGAAGTTTTTTCTAGAGGAGTTTGCTGAGTTTGAAGATCTTGCATTTTCTATGGTTGAAAAGGATGCAAATGAATATGTTCATATACCTATTGGGAGCTCACCTTCAGACAAGACTTTGTTTTCAAGGAAGTGTGCATCTCATTCTCTTGACCACTTTTGTGCACCGAATTTTTTTTGTTCCTCTCATTCTAGGAAATGCAAGATTATGTCAAAAGCAGTTGCATTGATTGCGTATACTCTTGTTAAATATCCTATCAAATCTGATGAACAACAATTAGAGGATCCAAAATAATCTAGCTTTTACTTTTCGGATGAGCTGGCAAATGATAAGGATGAAAAGGAATGTTTGGACCATGAGCAAGAAGCATATATTGCTGGAAAACTAGGTGTTGCCCAATTCAAAGCTGAGACCATTATTGAACAAAAATATGCAAATGTAGATATTGTATGTGACTCTTCTTTCTACACTGTTCCTTCACTTCCAACTTTCCCTATCAAGGACAAGGAATACATATTGCTATTAGATATCCAAAGGTTCTTCAATCTTAGGGATGCTTATTGTTTAGCGATCGTTGGAGAGGCTTTCTATGCTACAAATGGCATTTTTGGCATCGAAAGTGAATTGAAAGAAGAGTTACTTAAACTGGATACTGAAATTACGGATGACAAGTTTATTGAAGTAGGGGATGCCCTTTCTCCTTGTTTTAACAAGGCAAAGAATGCTAAGAAAGAGTATGGATTACTGATGAGAAGTTCAACCACCTTCAAGACCAACTTGGAATTTCCAATTATGGAAGAGAGGAGTTGGAGTATATTAAAGAATTGGAAGATACTAATGAGGCACAATCATCAATTAGCATATGGAATCCAACTAAGCTAGAGAATGATGAAAATCAACTGATACTATTATCTCAAATTCTGTAAGATACATTAATATGTTTGATTTCAATATTAATTTGATATTCATCTTTTTTTTTGTAGTTGGAGATTGAATATTTTGATAACTTCTTGGGACGGGGTAAAGGGATGAGAGTTGGTATTAGTTCACTGAAAGATGTTGCACTTGGCCATTACTTAGCAAGGATTGATCGCCATGTTTTCTTGGTATTTTATAACATCTTCTTAGAGGAAGAAACATGGCCTATACTATATATCAAGGCACTTACAAGGCTACTTGGTTTCTCTAGGTTACAATACAATGCACACAAGGTGATGTTTTTGGAGAACCTTTGGCAGCAAACTGAACTGATATAAAATCAATAGTTGGCTACAAGACAAGAAAATGTCTATATTATAGAGGAAAGATCCTAGAGAGGGAGGAAGATGTAAAGGCTTTGGAGAGCTAGCTTTGTATTTTTCTTTCTTATAAAATACTATGAATTCTCAAGTTTCATTGTCATCTTTAGTATTCATTCTTTGAAGCTGTTGTTGAAAAAAGCAATTGAATAGCTCCTCAAGAGCATTGCTTTTTGTAACTCTTCCATGTCTTGTGCTTTAAAAAAAAATTGTACGTGCTTGATATTGAGATTTTTCTATGCCTTGGACCCTATAAGTTGCTAGGGGGCCTTGCTTCTCCACAAAGTAAGGCCTATGGATATGAAGGATATGCTACAAATTCAAAAGAGTAATGATCATTTTATGCCATTGTTGGAAATTTTATCGAAGAAAGCTTGGATTGAATATTCTCTCTTACCAAATAAAATGTGATATCCTTTTCTCCCCATGCCTCGTTTATTGCTTGAACAAGATTTGTAATCAAACATTTGAACTCTTCTAGATACGTGTAGGTTGTATTTTGTTGCTTGAGGAGCTTTAGGAAGACATCGAGGTGTCTCCAAACCTCCATCCTTAGAAATGCAAGTCGTGGTGTGCTTGCAATGTTTGTCCTTATCTCACACAACTCTCTCCAATGCTCCCAAATAATGCTCATCTATTTTCTTATATGGTTTCCTAAAAAGTGTCTAGCTTTTTAGCCTCCCATTGAGACATCAACCAAGACATCTCTTGTTTTTCGTGAAAGTGTTGGATCTTTTCTTAAGTGAACTTGATCTCCATGAAAACCCATTTTGGAGAGTAATTCCTCACACTTGTCAATACACTCATCCAATAAAGACAAGGGCTTAATTGAGTATGTATAGTCGAGATGCAACCTGAGAAGTTTATCAATAATTCTAATCTCTACATGCAAAGTATATATATGAATATTTTTAAGAGGAATTGAAAGAATCGGATCCCATATATCTTCCTTGTTTTTATTTTTACTCACATCTATAGAGTCTCTAGTTGGGGATCTTCTTGTAGGGCACAAGTTGCTCCAATCTTTAGACCCAACATGTTTCATGCAATAAATACAAGGATATTTTGAATTTTCTCCATTACATATACCAAGCATACATTTGATATTTTTTAAGTGCCATTCCACATTAAAATTACCAACCCCATCAACCACAAACATTTCTCCTTCACTTTGAGACTTAATAATGTTTGGAATATCTGTATGAGTGAACAACCATTTTCGTGTTTGACGATTCTCAATTGGTACCTGAACCCACACAATCTCCATCTTAGACTGGAACTTATGCACTAGTGCTTGACCCCCACTATCATTGTAGTCCAATGCCCTGTTTATGATGCAAATGCTAACTCTTTCCATCTTTTGTCCTTTTTGAATCTATGCTTCATCTAACTTCAAGGCAAACTTTAAAACAGCGTGACATTCCTCTAGTATGAGTCTATACATGTGAACCATTTCAATCTGTACTCTTCTTAGATCAACTCATATATTGTCAAATACATTGTATTCAAAACTAGATTTTCTTTTTGACTTTTTGTATGGCATAGATGCTTCAATATGAATGTATTCCCCAAAAACATGTAGAATCTTACAATTCATGACAATCCTTGCAACCGATACTGTAAGGGCTCAAGGCAACCCAAATGCAATTATTCTATTACATTTAAGATTTTAAACCATAATCTAGAGATAACACAATAACCTTTTGGATTAATACCCACAGTATCACATGTCTCTACAATTTGTTTGGTTTTATTGTGTCCTTTAGGTCCTTGACCAATTCTTTGAGAGTTGGGCCTCTCAAATCCATATTCTAAGGTGACTTAAGAATCCTCAAAATATCATTCTTATTCATTGTCTCTTTTAAAAGACCGATTCTCTTCTCACTCTCTCAAATATTAATGCCCGATATGCTAGAGACATATTTCTTTGCAAGATTCAATCTTCTTTTCTTTACACACACCCACAAGTTGGTTATATTTTTTAATGGTCTCTTTCTCTCTCTGAATCCTATTGGAGTTTTCTTTAAGTGTGCTAACTTGTCTTGTAATGACTTATTAGCATTTTCCAGAATATCAATCTTATTTATAAGCTCAAAAATGCTTGTATGTGCAATTAATAATGCTTTTTTCATTTCATTTATTTGAGCAATGTATGTGTAAGATGCAGAGTATAATCTTTTACAATAGCTAAGTGTAATATTTCCACACAATTAAAAGTTAGTTGGTTAGTTCAAAAATTAGTTAATCAATTAATAAGTTAGTAAGGTTACTAACTAAAGAGTAACTAAGGTAAAAACTAACTAACATTAATAACTAATATTTTTTATTTAATTAAAAATATTTTATTAAAAAATCAAGAGTCGTAAATCTGATATTTTTCTCGGATTAACAAGGACCATAGCCACCCTTCACAGAAGTTACAACGTAAACGAGAGTTATGAGCCATATTAATCAGTAGTGTTAATATGTATAGTATGGATGATCCAAAAATAATAGACTTTGGAAAAAACTAGCATATTCTAGATATTTTAGATATTATCCTAAAAAGATATGGAGATTTCTAGAAGTGGATGTCATTTAAAAGAAAAGACAAGTGATGTTTTAGTTAGTTTTGGAGATTTTATAAAAAAAAAAAAAAGAGAGATTGGCAAAATCGCACGTGCCGCAATTGCAGTCTACAGGCAGTAGACAACACTTTGAATAGGGGGAGAAAGAAGGAGTGATATGAAAGATTTCTAATCAAGTGTCTTGGAGTTTTATCCCCCTTTTGAACCATTAGATTTTTTAGTTAAGCATTAGATCACTGATTTTTCCAAGAGCCCCTCCACCAAGAACTCTTATTCTTAGCCACATCCCCTCTTCTCTAATTCATTATAAATATGAGGCATGGGGAGGCACAAGGAAGCATAAGGAGACCTTGAGAGGCTGCGATAGAGAGGTAGAGAGAAGGTTACCCCTCTAAGAGATTGTGAGAGAGAGCTTGAGAGAAATAGAGAGACAGAGAAAGAGACGTTACCCTGAGAGACCGCAAGGGAGAGAGTTAGCTCAATTCCCTCTATCTCGATCCTCAACTTAGCCATCTTCTCTTACGCTCTCCCATCTCGAATCTATTCTGCCTTCTTAATCTCTTGAGTCTACTTGCGGACGATGGCCCCCAAGCAAAGAATGTCGTGTGCGGATGGCAATCCTACAACCGACAACAAAGCAAAGAATGTCGTGTGCGGATGGCAATCCTACAACCAGCAACAAAGCATCGGGTGAAGGCATCACTATCAATCCAACTGTGGTTCCGGTCGTAAGTAATGTATTTCCAAATTGATAGATACTTGCCTTGATTCTCACATGAGATATATTAGGCCCATGCTATGATGTACAAGAATCATAGGTCATGGGAAGGGATAAGCCTCTTCTCACATATTTGAAAAATGGAGTTTGCAAAATGCATGTATTAAGGGAAGTTAATTGCACTTAGTTGTGTACTATGGCTTATTTGTTGATAGAGCAATTGATTAGGGGTTATGAATAGCATAATCATAAAAAGAATGACATTAAGAATTGTGCATACAAGTATTAAGTAAATTTTTCTTAGAATCGCTCTTTGATCCCGAGGGGGAGAGCGAATATGCGATGGAATTATTATTGTGTCTATTCTTATATTGTTTGAAAAAAATACAATTAGTTTGGTTGGGTAATTGAACAACATCCTAAATGTTTTTTTTTCAATCAATTAATTGTTGCATTGTGATTTGGATAAATATTCCAAGTGCTTGTGTTTGATGGCAAAAGCATAGCAAGGGTTAGTAATGACAAGTAGCCATGGAAAATAAAGGAATGTTTCACTAGAAAATGATATTAGGCACATTGTCTTGATCATGCTTGATTCCTAAATGGATTAATTAAGGAAGGATATTTTGCATGGGTGGATCATCTCTAAGATCACACGACGGATTACCTCGAGAGGGCACTGCTTGATTCATGGGCCAAAGGTCGAGTGGTGAAAAGGCCAACCACGGATATTGTGTCTCACTCCTAGGTCGCTTGGGGTTAGTTGAGCTCTGGACACCCCTTGCCTAGATTGGAATGGAATTGTAGACTATCGTGAGCCCAACATCTAGGGCGTTGGAAGATCCTATTCTAGATAAAGGGTAGAAATTTTGGTGCCATGTGATTTGGATCGGGTACTTCTGTTGGACAGAAGGGATACATAATTCTCATGTGTGGGCATGAGACAAATATTAACTTAAAGATAAGTTAAGGAACTTGTTTGTCAAAAGGACTGCTTGTTTTATTTTCGTATCTATGCTATAAATTTCGCGAACGAACCCTGTTTCCTAAAAGGGTTAATTAATAAAGCTGATTTTAAATGTCGCACATAAATGTGATAAGACCTAATTAGAAAACTAAAGCTATCAAGGGAAGTAGTGGGCGGAATTCTCGACGGGTCTGTCCTATGGCGGGGTGGTCCCAAAGGACTAGGAGGCTTCTCACAAGGTTTTACTATCATTTGACCCTTATATAAGGTTAGGTTAGAACCCAATCCATGCCGTTTTAGGGGACCGGAGTGGGACTATGCCCTATGGGCAGAGAGGTTGAGCGACACATCCCTCTCGTTTTCCATTCTCTTTGAGCCAAGTGCAGTATGGATTTGATTCGGATTGGGTATCTCTGCATAAAGTAGGATGTCCAAAACCCAATGCTAGAATGTTGTTAGGAGACCTTGGACCTAGGAACCCAGATTTCAGGTCGATCCTAGTGGGTTTGGCCATGGACATTCCGTTGCGAGGCGAACTCAAGAAACCCTAGGCAACAAACCCCATGACATTCCATGGGAGTGTCGGGCGACGTCGCTTAGACTAGTCTCTTAATGGACTGCTAATAACGTGCCTGGATAGTCGATAGGTGGGCACGTTATACCAAGCATCCCATTATAACCTTCCCCAACATATCTCACATAGTCATGACTATTTAAAAAATTAGGAGGTTTACTTGTTGAAGGATCCTTGGGATAAATATTTCCATCCACCCACAAATCTATATATTTCTTTTCTTGAGTTCACAATCTGTTGGCCTCCATCTCATATATTCGTACTCAACAATGTATACTTCTCCAAGATGAATGAATTGAATCTAGCTAGATGGTTACTTGTAGATGTATTGCTAAACATTTTAGTAGATCAACGACAAATGAATCTCACACTGATAAGAAAGTGAGCACAAAGAAGATAATGGCGAAAGAGAATGACAAAAGAGAGTGTGAAAAGAAGACACGGGAGTAGACAGACATGGTATATGTGGACATTTCTTGAAAATACAAATTCTCCCAAGTTTCAAGATAAAAACGGCGAAAAAGGGTGACCCTGACATGAATTAATGACGAGGGGAAATTAATGAATGATCTCTTTATTGAATTTAATATTTTCTCATTAATCACATTTGAGCAACCAAATTTTGAAGTTTCATTCTTCCAAAATCTCAACTAATTAGAAACTTAATCATTTTCTTACAAGTGCCTTTTTAAAAGTGTTTTTGGCCCTAATGTGGCGCATAAGATGATTGGTGCACTAAGGTGCATACAATGAAGATTTTGAACATTGAGCTTGGACATTAAAGCACATTTCCATATTGTTGTTGAAGCTGTTGTTTAGAAGAACTTGAACTTGTCAATGAAGAATGGTATGCTTATGAAGTTATTTGCAACTGCTCCTAAGGAAGAGATGACCATTAGATATTGTAGTAAAGGTATAGTGTCATTGAAGAAAGAAAAACCTCATTGTTGATGGTTTTGTAATATCTCGCTGTGAGATGCCTCCCTTAAAAATCAAATTTAAATGAAAATTTTTAACGTCCCCCTCCTTGGTGATGCCGCCAGTAGCTAGTGGAGGGAGCTAAACATGTAGTCGACATAGGGAAAGGGAGAGATCGTGACGAGGAGGAGGCATTGACGTGGTGGCGGTGGAGATGCTGAGGCACAAAGGCATGAAGATGATGATGGAGGGGGGAAGGCCATGTGGCCAAGCGATCCCCGCTCCCCCCCCCCCCCCCCCCCCCCCCCCCCCCCCTTGGGCATATCAAGGCCACTACCACCTGGAGGGCCAAGGAGCACGCCCCTCGGTCATGCAAAACAGGTGGTGGGTGGGAGGGAGACCACCACTCCACATCCCCCCTCCCTTAAGCAGCTAGGGAGGTGTCCTTATTCTCTCCCCCCCTTGAGCGAACGAGGGCCTTACCACCTCTTTATCCCTTGGCTGCTGTGGGAGAGACCGAGAGAGAGAGAGAGGAGAGAAGAAGATAAGAAGAGTAAGAGAGAGGGAGGGTGAGAAGAAGAAGAAGAAGAAGAAGAAGAAGAAGAAGAAGAAGAAGAAGAAGAAGAGAGGGAGAGAGAGGGAGAAGAAGAGTAAGAGAGAGGGAGAGAGAGAGAGGAGAGAAGAAGAGGAGGAGAAGAAGAAGAGAAGAAGAAGAAGAGGGAGAAAGAGAGAGAGAGAAAGAAGAAGAAGAGGGAAAGAGAGAGAGAGAGAGAGAGAGAGAGAGAGAGAGAGAGAGAGAGAGAGAGAGAGAGAGAGAGAGAGAGAGAGAGAGAGAGAGAGAGAGAGAGAGAGAGAGAGAGAGAGAGAGAGAGAGAGAGAGAGAGAGAGAGAGAGAGAGAGAGAGAGAGAGAGAGAGAGAGAGAGAGAGAGACATTCTTTCCCTTCCCCTCCGAAGAGGGTGGCCACATGCATCTCTTTCCCCCTCATAGCCATGAACCTATACCCGTCTCGCGGGGTTATCCCCCACTTGCAAACTCAACTCTCTCCCCAATTTGCCCCACTAATCGAGCACAAGATGTAGTAGTCTTGTGCAACTCACAAAGATTGAGAATGGCCCCCAAAAAGAAAATGATGCACATGGATAGAAATCCCACAAACCGTGACAAAGCCTCAAGGGATCACTGCCAATCCAACCGTGGTACCGATCATAAGTAGCATATTCCCAAATTTATGAATGCTTGCTTTGATTATCGCATGAAGTACGTTAGGCCCCATACTATGCCACACGAGAATAGGACATTGAAATGGATATAAACTACATTGTAAGTATTTGAAGGATTGAAATCCCTAAATGCGTGTATTAAGAGAAGTTAACTACATTTAGATGCCATACGATAAACTCATAAATAGCATATAAGGCTTCAAGCATTGCCGTATTCCCGTCCTCGCAGTAATAGGTGTGTTTGCACTGTCAAGATTGTGGGAGAGAAGGAAGGAGTCTCACTTGTAGCTTTCTTGCTTGCACAATGGGGGAATATACACATAGGTAGAGGCTGAAAACAGTTTTCCTATTCTTAGTTGTGTAAGCCAAAAAGAACTCTAGTACAAAGAAATAGAAGAACCCTATATATGGTTCTCAAACCAAACTCAACTAACTAAGGTGGGATACTAACTGAGCCACAAACTAGAGTAGATAAGGATGGCTGTCATCCAGCTATTATTCATGGGTGGTGTACCAACCGCATCTGCAACTAACAAGTCGGTGACATAAATGCACAACGGTCACCCTGGCATACCACGAGTGGAGCTCGATATCCCAACACTCCCCCTCGAGTTCAATCCCAATTCCTGCACACCAAGCAGGTCTTTGAACTTGCGTAGCTTCTCTGCGCCCAATGCCTTCGTGAATATATCAGGTACCTGATCCTCTGTGCTGACATAAACTAGATCAATAAGACCTAGTAAAACCCTCTCCCGCACATAATGATAATGCACCTCAATGTGCTTTGTTCTAGCATGATAGACTGGGTTATTTGCCAAGTGTATACTGCTCATGTTGTCATAATAAATGACAACTGGCCCATCTGTAGGCTGATGCATATCATAAAGTAGCTTATGCAACCAAGCTACCTCACATGCAACCATTGCTGCACCCCTGTACTCAGCCTCTGTGCTCGACAAGGCAACTGTAGGCTGTTTCTTGCTGCTCCAAGTGACTGCAGCACTCCCAAAAGAGAACACATATCCACTGGTAGATCGTCTATCAGAAATACTACCAACCCAATCAGCATCAATGTATCCATGCAACTATATTTGAATCCCAGTCTCATAAAATAGTCCATACTGCAATGTGGACTTCACATACCTGAGTATGCATCTAGCCGCGTCCAAATGCGGTTTCCTTGGAGCCTGCATAAACTGACTTACCAATCCAACAGCATAGCTCAAATCTGGCGTGGTAATAGTCATATAAATCAAACTTTCTACTATGCGCCTGTACATAGTAGGGTCTTCCAGAAGCTCACCTGCATCTGCGCTCAGCTTCACATTCTGCTCCAAAGGAATTGAAATAGGCTTATAGCCTGTCATCCCATATTTGGACAGCATGTCCAATCCATACTGCCTCTACAAGAGCCATATTCCACTTGGCGATCTAATCACCTCAATGCCCAAGAAATAATGCAGCTCTCCCAAATCCTTCATCTCGAACTTCTGCTTCGATAGCATTTTCACATGAAGGATATCTTCATCACACTGTCACCTGTCATAATCAAATCATCAACATAAATGACAAGTAGCATAATACCTTTCTCTGTTTTTCTCACATAAAGTGAGAAATCTGCCTTGGAAATCTGAAAGCCAATAGTGACAAGATACTGTCCTATCTTGTCAGACCATGCTCTAGGTGCTTGCTTCAAGCCATACAAAGCTTTCTTAAACCTGCAAACAAACTCAGGATGAACAACATGCACATAACCTGATGGCTGCTCCATATAGACCTTTTCTTGCAAATCACCATGAAAAAAGTATTCTTTACATCCATCTGATGTAAAGACCATTCCTTTGATGCAACCATAGCAATGACTGCTCCTACGGTTGCCATCCTTGCAACCGGACTGAATGTTTCTTCATAATCAATGCCATATGTTTGTGCATACCCCTTGACTACTAATCTTGCCTTGTATCTGTTCACAGAACCATCTGCATTGTGCTTCACCTTATAAACCCACTTACAACCAATTGCATTCTTATCTTTAGGCAAAGGTACCAATTCACATGTAGCATTTGCTTCCAAGGCATCCATTTCTTCATCCATGGCTTTCTCCCATTTTTCTTTTCCCATGGCTTGCTCAAAAGAAGTGGGTTCTGGTTCCTGTATCACTTTGACCATATAGGCATAGTGAATGACTGTAAATCCATCATATTTCAGCCTATCCACAGGATACCTAGATCTGGTAGACCTGCGCAAAGTAGGTTCACTCTTAGGTATTCTCAAAACATCCTAGGTCTTCCTTACTCCAGGTGTAACAATAGAAGGAATACCCAACTCATCATCAATGCTCTGTTCTGAGCCGCTGGATTCACCATCCACATAAGAGTGACCTGCATTCACATCAAACATGGGCTGATCAACCTTCTCTTTTCCTTTTTGTGCTACCTGCATACCACTATCTGCATTGCTTTGACAAGATTCTCCTGATCTCAATCTGCCTATCCATGGCGAAGAATGTGAACCACTGCTAGAGGACACTCTAGGTCCATTAATATTTTGTGACTGTTGCTGTGAATTCTATGCAGCATTAACATTTTGTGCATCTACATCATCAATCACATTTACTGGTTTATACCAGCTACTCATCTCATCAAAAACAACATCTTTGCTCACTGTAAACTTACGAGTAGAAGGGTTATAGCATCTATACCCTTTCTGTTGCAGAGAGTAACCAATAAAGATGCACTTCTCAGCTTTTGGATCCAACTTGGATCTCAACTCATCTGGCACATGAAAATAGGCAATGCAACCAAAAATTTTAAAATTAGAAATATCTAGTTTCCTACCAGTATACCTCTCCTCTGGAGTCATCCCATGTATTGTTACAGTGGGAGTCCTGTTCATTATGTAGACTCCTATAGCAACTGCTTTAGCCCAGTAAAAATTTGGCAAGTCTTTTTCGTTGAGCATGGCACGAGATACCTCTCCAATATGCCTGTTTTTCCTTTCTGCAATTCCATTTTGTTGTGGGTTATGACTGCATGAATATTGCTGCTTTATGCCATGCTCCCGCAGAGGAACCTTGCAAACTCATTTGAGAGGTACTCTCCCCCTCCATTTGACCTTAGGCATTTTATTTGCAGGCCTGTTTCTTTTTCAACCATAGCTTTAAGAGTTTTGAAATACCCAAAAACTTCACTTTTCTTTTTCATAAAATACAGCCAAACTTTTTTGCTATAGTCATCAGTAAAAGTGACAAAATAATGATAGCCTGCAAAGAGATGGAGCTTTAGTAGTCCACACATTAGAGTGGATTAATTCCAATGGCTTCTTACTCTCTTGAACATGTCTAGGAAATGGTTTCCTTGCCTGTTTTCCAAACTGACAGGCTTCACATACCTTATGCATTTATGCAACCTTGAATTTAGGCAATCCTGCAACAATATTTTGGGCTTGCATTGATTTAAGTCACTGTACATTAACATGACCAATGCGTTTATGCCAAATATCAATATCTACAACTACACCGGTCCCATGTGCAAACATTGCTGCACTCAATTCAGGCATGTCTGCATCCAACGTAAACATTCTGCCCTTCTTCTTTCCTTTTGCTATCAAGCGACCTTTATTTTTCATATCCTCAACAAAGCATCCATGAGAATTAAATCTGACTTGCAAGCCCTGCTCAACCATTTGACCAATAGAAACCAGGTTCTTGGTGATATTTGAGACATGAAATACATCCGACATGTATTTCTTTTTCCCATCCTGCATAGACAAAGGAATATTTCCAATCTGCACAATAGGATGTGCAGTATTATCACCAGTCTCCACAAATCCTGGTTTTTCCATTTTCCTTGCATCCTGCATCCATTCTACATGGCCTGTCATGTGGTCTGATGCACCTGAGTCAACATACCACACATCGTTGCTTTCTTCTACACTTGTCACAGAATTGGTCATGTGCTGCACCATAAACAAATGCTGATTTTTGTCATCACCCTGTTTACTAGAAGGTGCATAATTCCCTTGTTGCAATTTTCCATTCATGATGTCATTCTGCTTTTTATAGCAGTCTTTATCCATATGATCCATTTTACCACAATAGTAGCATTCAACATTGTTATTTGCATTTTGGCCTCTTTGCCATCCACCATGATCTCTTTGGCTCCCCCTGCCTCTAGAGTTACCATGTCTTCCTCCATAGGACTGGTTTTCTTGAGTTTGCTGCATATTCTGATTTCTACCATGGCCTCCAGATTGGCCTCCTCTACCTCTACCTCTACCTCTTCCAGCATTTGAGTAGAAGACAGCTTCTTTTGAAGTTCCTCCTGAAGAAGACGCACCACCATTTCTCTGCTCCTCAGAAATTAGAAGAGCAATCAACTCCTCAAAATTAGGAAATCTTTGACGGACGAAAATGGATGTTTGGAACTATGCGTAATCCTTTCCTAGACCATTCAAGGTCACAGAAACTAAATCATCATCTTCCACTAGCGACCCAATGGAAGCAATTGCATCTGCAATCTTCTTCACCTTCATGTGGTAGTCATTGATGCTCATATTTTCTCTTTGCACACTGTGCAACTCTTGCTTGAGCTGCATTTTCCTGGCTTGCGTATTTGTGCTATACATTTTTGACAAAGTATCCCTTGGGAACATAAGGAATAACTGGTTCTTCTTCATCTCCTGCAATGAATTCCCAATATCCTTTTCCCATAAGGAAATTCGTCATTCTAAACTTCCATGCTTGGAAGTTGTTCTTGTCAAGCTTTTCAGTGACAATCTGTGAAAGAGAATCAGATGCCATTACAGAACATTGCAAAAAATTCTGTCATTGCAAAAAACAAAGCTTCAGCCTCACAAGGGCAAATCTGCAAGACTGACGAAAGTGGTATTTGAGCACACAGTCACTTCCTAGTGACGATTTTGCATCAACAGGCAACAAGGATGATTCTGTAATTCCCAATGTCTCTGCGCACAGGCATACGATGCAATTTCTATAGTAACTTTTTACCGACCTGTAGAACAGTGGTCGCACAGCAAAAACAGGGCCTTTTCCTGAGTGCGTGCAGAAAACTTCCGCCTCCAAAATAGGCAACGAAATGGTCTCTCAATCTGAGACAATGCACTCTTGCACTTTCCGGCTATGCTACCTGCAGAGACTTGCTCCCAAAACAGAAAAATGAAAGCAACACTGGTCCTCTTACCAGAACACTGCGAACATGGTTTGCTTTCTTGAGCTCCTTACCACGAACAAGGCTCTGATACCATGCCAAGATTGTGGGAGAGAAGGAAGGAGTCTCACTTGTAGCTTTCTTGCTTGCACAATGGGGGAATACACACACAGGTGGAGGCTGAAAACAGTTTTCCTCTTCTTAGTTGTGTAAGCCAAAAAGAACTCTAGTATAAAGAAATAAAAGAACCCTATATATGGGTCTCAAACCAAACTCAACTAACTAAGGTGGCATACTAACTGAGCCACGAACTAGAGTAGATAAGGATAGCTGTCATCTAGCTATTATTCATGGGCGGTGTACCAACCGCATCTGCAACTAACAAGTCGGTGACATAAATGCACAACGGTCACCCTGGCATACCACGAGTGGAGCTCGATATCTCAACATGCACCACACCGATGGTATGATGTAGCTTGCACACTTGATGGAACGCATGATAAGCGAGCCTAGGGAAATTCATTCTTGAAGCTCTAGGCTTTGCCCAAGCTCTTGCTAACAACACGAATTAATAGCTCATGTTTGGTAGATTGGAACCTTGATGTTATACATAGTTAGCGCAAATAACAATCATAAGGGCTATAACTAAGATGCGTTGGGGACCATTTGGCAACTACTACCTTCATCAACCCAACTCCGAGATTGGGCTAGGTACGAATTACAATCCCAATCCTCAAAGGCAAGAGGAGAGCTCTAGGGGTTAGGAAACCCTAAGTCAAAGGAAAGACTGATGCTTTTGTACTTGTTAGGAAGAAGGTTCGGTTATCAATCAAAGTAAGGGATTATTAGAACTCATGTCTTGAGCAATGCTGAAACTTCGACATATGTCCTAGCCGAATGAGGGAAGTGTTAAGTAAAATTTTCATGGAATTGCTTAGATCCCAAGGGGGAGAGAAGATACGCGATGGAAAGGTTATCACGACTATTCGTGTGATGTTTGGGAAAAAGATACCATTATTTTGTTGATTGAACAAATAACATCCTAAATGATTTTGCATTAAACTGATTGTTGGAATGTGATTTGGATGATTATTCCAAGTGCCTGTGTCTGATGGTAAATGCATGGCAGGGGTTAGTGATGACAAGTTGCCATGGAAAAATAAAGGAATATTTTCGTGGAGGAAGATGATATTAGGCTGATTGCCTTGATTGTGCTTGATTCTTAATTGGATTAATTAAGGAATGATATTTTGCATGGGTGGATCATCTCCAAGGTCACGCCACGTTTTGACCCGAGAGGGCACTACTCGATTCATGGGTCGAAGGTCGAGTGGTAAAAAGGCCAACCACAGAAGTTGTGTCTCACTCCCAGGTCGCTTGGGTTCAGTGGAGCTCTGGACACCCCTTTCCTAAATCAGAACAGAGTTATAGACTGCTGTGAGCCCAACATCTGGGGCGTTGGAAGTTCCTATTCTAGATACTGGATGGAAATTGTGGTACCATGTGATTTGGACTAGTTACTTCTACAGGGCAGAAGGGGTACTTCTATTGGACAAAAGGGAATATATAATTTCTCCTGTATGGGCAGGAGATAAAGATTAACTTGAAGATAAGTTAAGGAACTTGTTTGTCAAAAGGACTACTTGCTTTGTTCTCATGTTTGTGCCATAAATTATGCAGAAGAACCCTGTTCCCTAAAAGCCCGGGGGTTCCACTAGGGTTTACCATATGGTACCACGTGAGTGTAAGGGAGGGGGGTTGTTTAAGGGAAGGAAGGTATATTTTATAAGGTTAAGGTCCCATAAACATGGGGTAGATAAGGGGTATTTTAATATATTTCTTGCACGCAGGTGACGTCTCCTTATTACTATTAGTGAATCCCCCATGCCTAAAAGGTCTAATTAAGGAAGCTGGTTTTGACTGTCACACATAAATGTGATAGGTCCTAATTAAAAAACTAAAGCTATCAAGGGAAGCTGGTGGGTGGAACTCATGATGGGTCCGTCCTATGGTAGGGTGGTCCCAGAGAACTAGGAGGCTTCTCACAAGGTTTTACAGTCATTTGACCCTTAGATATGGTTAGGATAGAACCCGATTCATGTCATTTTAGGGGACCGGGATGGGACTATGCCTTAGCGGCAGAGAGGTTGAGCAACGCATCCCTCTCGTTTCCGATTCTCTTCGAACCAAGTGCAGTATGGATCTGCTTTGGATTGGGTAACTTTGCATAAAGTAGGATGTCCAGAGTCCGACACTAGAATGTTGTCAGGAGACTTTGACCACTAGGGACTCAAGTTTCAAGTCAATCCTAGTGGGTTCGGCCGTGAACATTCTATTGCAAGGCAAAATAGGGGAACCCTAGGTGAAAAACCTTGTGACATTCCATGGGAGTGTCGACAGCGTCGTTTAGATTTGATGGACCACTAAAAACGTGCTTTGATAGCCGATAGGCGGGCATGTTCTTTAAATTTTGTGTTTCTTTAGTGAGGCTCAAATATAAACTTGTTGTCTCGATTGGCCTTTGATGTCTTAATGTGATGCCTCTCTTAAGCTTGAGATATTTAGGAAGGTTCTAATGCTAGTGTTAGCTTCAAGTCTTTAATGTTGGTTCAATGTAGGATATTCATGGAAAGCTTCTATTTCCGATGATATTTTCTTCAAGCCTTGAGGTTCATTGCATTGCTTTGTCACCTATTGTTTTTCTGCATTCACTTGGTGAAACTTTGAGAGTACCATGCAATGGATTCAAGGGAAAAAGATAGAAAGAATTACGAACAACTTTCTTCTTCCTTGAATTTTACCATCACATGAGGAGTGAAAGGGTTTGAGCTTGTACCTCTTGTTTTTATGTTTTTGCTCTCGTATAAGATGTAGCATTGTTTCTAAAGTTGGAAGGACTTTTTCTCTAGTTAGTGCAACAAATGGAGCTAAATAAAAATATGTACAAAGAAACTAAGAATAAAAAGGAAAAAGAGTTGGTATTCATCAGTTTTTGGGATCCACCAGTCATAGAAATTTGGATTGTACTCCAATTCAGCAAAAGCATCCAAGTCAGGTGGCTTGGTATCTAGCCCAAAAATGTAAGTAAAAAGATCACCAAGAAAAGAGGGTCATGCAAAGTGACTAGCAATGTGTAATTTGTCTTCGTCAAGCAATGGGTGACATATCAACTTTTGTGGCAAGGTGAGATTTTAGGCTAGGATGATAGAGTGCACTAAAGTGGTCTTATAGTAAGTTGGGTAAGCTTGAAATGTACTAAGTGAATATGAATGCCATCGCAAACAATCTCAAGTCAATGAGAAAACCACTTGTGCAAGAGCAGACTTGAGGAATGACAATTCTACTCAAGCTCATCAAGTACTGATTGGTCTTTGATTTTGATCACATAAGCATAAGAAGAAATAAATTGACATGATAGCAAGTGCTCTTGAGCGAGAGTCCTAACATATTCCTTCTGAATCAAGAGGCTTTTATCAAAAAGATGTTTGTTGTCCTCCCAAGTGAAATGCCATTTAGAAGCAACCTGAAATGCCTCATCATCAACAAGGCCTAGATCAATCATTGCAAAAAACTTGGCATAAGTAGTATATATGGCCTCAAATTGGAGTAGGCATTTTGTTTTAGAGGTATTGAATTTCTTTGCCAAATGAGTAGCCATGGTACTCAATGGTCAACATACTAGCAAAGGCTTGATGCCAAAAGGAGGGTCAAGTTTAGTAGGGCTGATTTGGAGATGTGTCTCAGCAACCTTCTCTCGAGCATCACAGGGTTTAACATGATCAATTGAGACTAATTGGTGGGATGAGTTAGTAGGGACATCAGTGGCTTTGTGCTTAGGATTTGGAGTTGCAACCATATCTCTTCTAGCCACTGTGTCTAGGCTAGTAGAAGGTTTATGTGTATCACTTTGCTTCACATCATTTGATGAAGATTTAGTCATTGTAGTACTAGAAAGCGAAGGCAAGATTTGGTGTTGTGTCACTCAGCCTTAGAAGAAACCATTCATAGAAATTAGGATTGTAATCTAATGAAGCATGGTCATCAAGAAGTTGTGGGTCATGGGTGAAACAAAATATATATCTAATGACATCAATCATCATGTCTCATTGTCCTAATTGACTTGCAATGTGTAGCTCTTCCTTTGAAAGAATTTTGTCACATAAGGGATCAAGTTTAGCCAATTTGGAAATCTTGACACCACAAACAAGTGCAAGCACTTAGAGAGATGTAGGAGCAACATATCTAGGATCATGCATTGAAGTCCAAATTGCCTTTCTTTGCTCAGCAATCGTCATTAGGTGGCTACCATATTGTGCATCTAACCCTCGACTACAATACCATTTTCGTTGAAACTCACTTTGTCTTGCTTTCTTGGCCAATTTTGCAACATCTTCCCAACTTGTTGTGTGCTTTCCTGTGTAGAACATAGGAGTAAAGCATTCCTTCTTTGCTCTACCTTAGTCATTTGCTTTGTAACTTCTCCCACAACTATTGGGTAAAGTCAAAGGTTTTTCTAAGAGTTCCTAATTCTCAGTAGTATGAATTCCAAGGTTGGCATGAACATGTGCACAAGTAACTGAATTTAAGAGTGTTGCATGTAGTTCTTGAGAACTTGTAGCTTTTGATTGATCTCTTATTGCCCTCTCGTCCCCATGATCGATGACTTAGTTGGTTTCAAGTATATTGGAGCTTTTGGTCAAGAAGAACATGATTCGTGAAGCAATGGATTCATTATGTTCTCTGCACTAGATTCTATATCCTTGTGTGAGATTGAAGCACTAGAGGCTTGTTCTTAAGCTGAAGTGATAGTCTTGATCATAGCGCCAAGGGCTGTGATTGTATGGGTTCCATCTCAAAATTGGAAGTAGAAACTTCCAATTTAGTGGAGTGGTCAATCGTGACAGTCAAAGATGACTGTGCACTTGGATCCTCGGATTGAGTGGAAGTATTCATGGTCTTGGTAGTTCTAGATTTGTTTATGACAATGCTCATAGAGGGAGGTCGTCACTCTTTTGATGTTTTCATTGTTGTTCCTTGTGGATCCTTTTCTTAGATTGAGTAGCTACACTAGGCTGCTCCTACCAAATTTTTTGTTTTGGCTTGGGTGACAAAGATTCCTGGTTTCGAGGAGAATTTGGTTGTTTTGAAGAACCAGCAACAACTTGGCGTTGTTTCTTATCAACACTTGTGGGCTTTATCTCATTTATCCTTGGACTTTCCATTTCAGCTTGAGCAACCTCACATGGATTAGACAATATATCCATGCTCTAGCTTTGATGACTTTTTAGACACTATCAATTCCTCATGTGAATTAGTAGCAACTTCAAGTGGTTGCTCTTTTGGAATTGTGAGCTCAATTGACATAGGAACTAGCTTGTTGGTCAAACTTATTTGGTGTTGTTTCCTTAAGTATCTTGCTCTCCATGACCTAGATTTTCATGTGGATCTCTTTTGCTTTCTCTTGTATTTGGATGGGACTTGGTCTGTGGTCATTGGAGCTGACTTTGTGGGTGGTTTTGGTAACCAAATCCAATAATTTTCCACATAAAACCCTTGAGCACAAAGCAACACTTTGGGCACCCATTGTGGCCTTGTGCTAGCTCTCCATCAACACTTTTGATTACTTGCGCTAAATCTCTTCTCCCTTCTAGATGTAGTTTTATTCCCAATAGCTTGAGAAGCTTTGGTAGTGTTTCTAGTAGTTGTGGTCTTTCCTTTGGTTCTAGGAGGATTCTTACTAAGCAGTTCTTTCTTGTTCTTGTGTGCTTGAAGTAGTCATTAAGAACTCTCTAGTTGTCCTCTCTATGAATTTGATTTGATTCTGAGACAAGCTTCTTAATCTTCTTTAGAGAAGAGACAAGGTCCCCTTTGCTGAAGGTGGTGACTATCTCCACATCTAGTAAGCGTAGGTATATACGGTGTGCTTCCTAGTCCACAATGCATGTGATTGCATGCTTGAAAGGTCTTCCAAGAAAAACTTCCTTTCCCATATCTTCTTGATTTAGAAGCACATAAAACATTGTGGGCATGCTTTCAATCTCAACAATCAGGAGAATTTTGCATCATCCTAAGAGGGAATATGTTGATCCTCCATATGGATTGATAGTAGCTGCATTGGTCGGGATGAGTTCAACAAGCTATCCGATCTCAGTCCATACCTCATAAGTGAAGATGTTGTAATTTGAACCTAAGATATGCAAGAGGGATTAGCTCTTCATCTTTTGGGTTGGTGTTTGTGGCTTAGATCTTTCAGATATTAGGCATGATAGACCTAGTTAGGGTACCATCTGATGGCCTAGGCTCTTGTGCTGCTAGCTCTAGAAATATGTGAATGGTTAGATGGATGGGAATGTTCACTTGCTTGTGTTGACTCATCAGATTTTAGGATTTTGAGACCTAAGATCGAGTTCACTACGAGGAATGTCAATAGAGTGTAAGGCTCTTAATAGCCAGATCTACAACTCTTCTTGCAATGGTATTGTGTGGTTCTTGGTGTGGGTATTCTCATTCAACTCTCTAGGCTTGTTAGTTATTCTTGGATTTTGCAACTTTGTTTCTTGGAGTTCCTATCCTAGAAATTTGTCTCTTGTTAGTCAATTGGTCTTGTGATATTGCACTAAGTGCAAGTGGTGAAATTATGGGCTCAATGGTTGGATTCTTCTCTCAATTGTCGTAGTCTTGGTACTTTCTTTGAATGGGGTTCAAAATGATTCAAAGGGGGGTTAGGACTTATGACAACTTTGTCAACAATATTTTACACATCAACCCATTATAATGATTGGAATGGAGCACATGATGATGGTGGTTTGGTTGGAGGATTTTCCCTCAATGACTTGCAGTGTGTCCTATATCTAGATGTGAAAGTGACTGTTGTGGTTTTTCACTATTATTCTAAATGAATTAAGGTAATGTCAGCCTAGTGTGTGTTGCTGAGGATGCCTAGGTGCTATATGCAAATATGTGCCAAGTCCTTGCAATATGACAAGGTGATTACTTAGTTTAACAAGCTCCTTGTTGAGTTCTTAAGTTATTAAGATATTTATTTCAAATTCTTGACTTAAAAACCTACAAGTTATCAAGGCACTTTGCAATAGTTTGATTCAAAAACTCACAAGAGTGAGGTGTGCATATTCGAGCTTTCTTCCTTTCTAATGCAATGTGCATGGGTGCAAGAAATTCCTCAAAGTATCACAACCATTTCATGCTAACAATATGGAAAGTAAGGATGAACTTTGATGCAAATATGTAAAGAAAGAGGTTCAAATTTAGAATGTGAGTGTGAGTGTGAGTGAAGGATAAGTGAGATTGAGTGTTATGGGTATGAGTGAGTGAGTATAGGTATGAGTGTAAGTGAGTGAGTGTGAATGAGGATGAGTGAGTGGGTAAGAGTGAGGGATGAGTGATGAGGGATGAGTATGAGAGAATGAGTGTGAGTGGGTATGAGTAAGGGATGAGTGACGAGGGAGTGAGGTGTGAGTGTGAGTGAAGGATAAGTGAGAGGTGAGTGTTAGTGAAGGATAAGTGGGATGCGAGTGTTATGGGTATGAGTGAGTGAGTATAGGTATGAGTGTAAGTGAGTGCATGTGAATGAGGATGAGTGAGTGGGTATGAGTGAGAGATGAGTGATGAGGGATGAGTATGAGAGAATGAGTGGTGCGAGTGAGAGGATGTGATGGGATGTGTGGGAGTGAGTGTGAGTTTTAGGGTTTGAGTATGTGTGGGAGTGAGAGTTTGATGTTGGGGATGTGTGGGATGAGTCTGGAGATCATGTGTGGGAGTGAAAGAAGATAATGTGTGGGAGCAAAAGAAGTTGATGTATGTGTGGGAGTGAGAGAATCAGGTATGTTTGGGAGTGGGTATTATGTGTGGTGTAGGGGGTGTGGTAGTGAATGTGAACATATGTAAATAGATATGGAAGGGTGGTGTGTGAGTTCTATTGTCGGCTAGGTATGGAAAGTTGGGTGTGTTAGTTTGGGTGCAAGTGTGGATATAGGGGTTGTACTAGGTTTGTGGAGGGGCATGTGGGTAGGGTGTATGATCGAAGTAATGGTACCTCTATCTCTTCTCCTTCTTCTCCTATCTCTTCTTCCTTCACCCCTTCTTCTCTACCCTCGTCTAATGCTTCTTCACCATTAGATGAACTACAAGCTTTCCAAGAAAACACAAAAATTAATAGCATATGCGCAACCTTGCAACACAAGAAATCCAACAAGGAGAGTATTAGTTTGCATTTTGTGTTGGATATTTGAGTTTTGAGTTTTTTGTGTGTGTGTTTTTTAAGTATGTGTTTTGCATTTTTTCCTACCCTAATAATGCCTATCTTCACAATCTCAATCCAATGAACCAGCTCCTTCTGATTTGGCCTTCCTAACCTAGCTGCACGGGTTTCAAAATGCTAGCCACAAATGTGGAAAATTGGAATCCCATCAATCCCATCCACACCCATGCACAAGCTTCCTATTCTGCCACATGGTAGGAGTGTGACAACCTCAGCGGTTGCATTGTTCTACATCCTAGCGATGGAACAAAATTGTTGACCCTAACGTACGAGCAATCAGGACTTTGGACAGACTTCTATAATTTTAGAATCTCTAACTCACTTTAGTGACAATCTCTCACCTTGTGTCTCAATACTCCACTCTAACTAAACAAGTATCCTCCTCTCCAACCCAAGAAAGCAAGAATACAAGACTAGCTCAAGTTTTAGTGAACTCACCTAACTTACCTTCTTGCATTTGATGACTTGAAGGCTCAAAGATGGGGCCATGACCATGGTCAACATGATCCAATGCTGTCACTCCTTTGCATCCACTACCAAGCACACCAATGAGTCAAAGAGCTACTAGAAAAGACGAGAAAAGAAAGATGATGGTGAAGAGCTTCACCTTCCCTTAATTTCTTCCTCAACACACCTCTCACTCTCTCCCTCTCAATCAGTTTCAACACAATGGAAGCAAGATGACAGTCTAGAAAGATTGAATAGAAATCTTGTTTAGTCACACTGATAGAGCTTTCGTTGCATGGATGTGCCAAAAGGGTGAATATAACTTAGACCTCCCACCCTTATATAGACCACGAATTAGGGTTAGGGTTAGGGTTTGTGCCCCTTTTGCATTTAGGGTTTGCATACTCCCTTGGGCATCCTACCCACTTTGTGGGCTGTAGGACATTATATCATCATTGCATGCTTCAACCTTAGCCTAATTAGACCAATCCTAAGATATTCTAATCACAAATACATGTGTGGAACCCACACAACACTTGTGGGTGTGACAAATACAACTGCGGGTGGTGAATACAATGTGCACAGGAGTAAGCCTGGCTCTCACTAAGTAATACATCTATGATAATGTGGTAATGTCCATAAAGTACAAATATAATCTAGGTTCCCAAAAAATAAGGCAATGAAGCTCCACAAAAATAATATTCACCAAAAAATAATATTTGTCACTTTTGCTTTTGCAATCTTCTCAAAACACTGCTAACAACTTCCATCATAAAAGCCTTGGGCATGCAATAAGGGCTTTGGCACTATTGTGGTTTGGTCCTTTTCCTACTCGTGTAACACCTATTTTTTCTCTTAGGTCTAATGTACGAGACATGAGAGCCATGAAATATTGCAGATGTGCCCTTGGTAGGCTATGCTTTTTGTTTGAGATTTCACATGGTTATGTGAATTGTAGCTTGTCGAGGCTTCTAAGTGTTGCAAGCATTTTCCACTAGATGTCTGTGTGGGTTCACTATCCCACTCCTTAGGGATGGCACTGGATTTAACTACTTGTGGTGCTACGGGCTTTGATGAAGCCATAGTACCCTTGTTGAAAGTCGAGACTATCCTAACATTACTCATGGCAAGATGAATGTGCTGAGAGTCATAGTCAACATTGCAGTGAGTCTATTTCTTGAAAGCAACACCAAAAAGTGATTCTCTACCAATACCTTTTCTGTTAGGAATTATGTAAAAGATGATCAGGAGGCTCTCAGTCTCAATAGAAACTATTTTTTTGCACTTTCCTAATAGTAGATAGGACTACTCCCCAAATGGGACGAGTTAGTTCCACTTGGGGCTCACCAATGAGGATCCAATGATCATATGTAAGAATGTTATTGTCAACTCCTTCATTGATTAACACATCAAAAGTATGTACCTTGTGGGAATTTATGGTAAGTGCAAGTAGATTGATGCTACTATTTCTTTGTCCTCATCCTCCACGCTTGGATTTTTGCCATTCTAACATTCATGGGTGGCGTTATCATTGGAGGCTCGTGTAGTGTATGTGATGGAGGGTAATACTTCTTAATGAGAATTCCATTGAGAAATCCTATACCCTCTCCTTCTATAATTTCAAGATCTACATTGGTAGTTTGACTAATGTTACAGAATTTGAAAGGTCTCAATCTCATGAACTTCATCTTTTGTTTGTGACCCTTTACAGACTATAACAACACTAAGTCTCCTTGTTCAAAGTCGCATTGTTTGACATGCTTGTCAAACCAATTCTTGTGTCATGTCTTCTCATAGATTAGGGTATGAGTTGTAATGAGTTGGGTTTCAAATAGGCATTCTAGTTCTATCAGACAATTTTTCCATTCTTCCTTGCCATCCCATCTCTCTTGGATTGCTATTCTCAAGCTTGGAACAAAAAACTCTACTAGTAAGATTGCTTCAGTTCTATAGGTAAGCTTAAATGGTATCTATCCTATGGTCATTTTATAGGTTGTCCTGTAAGCCCATAGCGCTACCATTAGCTTATTGTCCCAGTCACTATGTGAGATAGAGACCACCTTGGTTAATACCGTCACTAGATTTAATTTATGGCTTCAACTTGACCATTGGCTTGAGGGTAATGTGGTGAGGATTTTTTATGGATTATCAAGAAGGTTGATATCAAGTGGGCAATCGCTTCTTTGATGAAGTCTCTAACTTGATCATTGACTAATTCTATGAGGCATCTGAATTGTGAGATCACTTGATCCCAAAGAAATTTGGTAGTGGTTCGAGCATTTTTTTCAAAAGTTGCCCAAGCTTAAGCCCACTTGGTGAGATAGTCTGTGTGGCTACAATTATGTATCTCACTTGTGAGTATTGTGCTATAGTGCTGATTGGACCAATGAAATCAATCTCCCATCTTTTCAATGATTGAAATGCTATCACTAGGGTCAACTCCATCTTATCTTTATGAATAGGAGCCTTGGCATGTTGGCACTCATCACAGTGCTTCACAAATCTGGCTGCATTGCAGAATAGTGTAGGCCACCACAATTGAGTCTGGAGCACCTTATGTGCTACAGTGTCCCCATTGAATGGTCCTCCAACAATTCCACCATGAGCATCTACAATCATATCATTCATCTCATGCTCAAAGATGCATCTCCTCAACAGTCCATGTTATCCTACTTGGTAGAGTTGGTTGGCAATCAATTGATAGGGTTGAATTAGAATGTGGTGACTTAGTCTACTAGCCTTCTCAATTGGAAATTAAGGCAATCCATCTTCTAGGATATGGACTATGTCAGCTGCCCAATAAGATGTAAGGTCTGCTCTAAACAAATCTCTTTCACTAGTCATTCTAAATAGATGCGCATCCAGCACGTTATCTACAATACCTTGTCTTGTCACTTGTTTTGTGGTTATGTGAGACATATGGTTAGCCATGCAATGTTGTTTGCACTTGCATAATACCACAAAGAAGTCAAATTCTAATAGCGAAAGTAACCATCAAGCAATGTGTCCCATTGCATAGAGTTTATTCACTAGATGAAGGAATGCTTGATGATCAACAAAGAAAGTAAAGGGTGTAGCTAGAAGGCAATGTCAAGATTTCTTAACAAAAAACACCATAGCTAGCCCTTCTCTTTCTATTGTGGAGTAGTTCATTTTTGTGTTAGTGAGTTGTTTGCTTGCAAATCTCACTAGGTGATCCAAGTTATGTTTTGCAGATTAGCACAAAATTGCTCCCATGGCAAACTTTGATGCATCAATGTGCACAGGGAAGGTAATAGAAAAATCCGGGGCTTATAAAATAGGTGTGGTCATCATAGCCTTTTTCAATTCTTCATAAGTGTGTTGGCACTTCTCATCCACTCAAATACAATCAACAACTTGTAAAGTGCCTATGTAGGCAAACACACTCCATTCTGTTTTGCGAATGTAGTTCTATGTTTGTTATCTGGGTGCATTTGCACTTGTTTATAGCCATAGAAGCCACCCAAGAAACTGTAGGATTCCTTTCTTGCCAATCTCTCAAGCATGTGCTTGGTGTACGATAATGGATTATTGTCTCTTTTTGTTGCTACATTGACCTTTTTGTAATTTACTCACATTTGAATCTTTCCATTCTTCTTCAAGACAATTACCATGGGTGATACCCAGTCTATATGCTCATTCTATATGCTCAATCTCATAAATGAATTTAGCATTCAACACCTTGTGTATTTCCTCCTTCACCACATGAGCATGCTTTCGATTCATTTCATACAGTCTTTTTTTGACTACTGTCACATTGGGGGTCATAGGAATGTTGTGAGTCACAATACTCAGGTCGATTTCTTTCAGCTCTTCTAAAGACCAAGCGAATACATCTACATACTCTCATAAGAGATTAATGAGATTGTGCTCCTCTTTCCCGATTAAGTCATCAACTATGTACATGGATTGAGGCTTATCCGCTTCCCCTGCCAAGTTGACTTCCCTAACTTTAGTGGGTCCTTCAATGGGTTCACTAATACGTCTTGCTCACTTGGTTCCTACTAACAAGACTATGTGGTTGCCCTTCTTACACTTAGTGAAGCATTTAGGTAAGTTATGTGGCTTCTTTTATTGTTCAATCTCAAAGGAGTTGGACTATTTCCTTCATTCTTCTTTAAGGAGTTGGAAGTAGCCTTCACTTTCTTCGAAGGACTCCTTGGTGCCGGAGTTCCCTATGCCTTGTCTTGCCTTTCGCGGTCTCCTTGTCAATTTGAGGGAGTCAATGGAGAGGTTACGAGGGTCGCGATGGGGGGAGATGGTACTCGAGCCTTTGCCCAAGGAAGGGGTTTGTTCTTGAGCCTCTTCTCCCTCTCTCTCTCTGAATATGCCATCAAATTTGGGAGAGAAGGCTTGAGGATGAGCTTTAAGCCCCTCGCCTACATCAAAGTTTCCATCGTCATGAGTTGTTTATAAAGAGTGGCTTGAGTTTGAGCTAGGTGCTCCTCGCTTCATCGAAAATCTTCCTCAAAACCTGACATTCCACCTTCTTCTCTTCTTTCTCAGATTGATTTTGATCAAATCCGAAATTCTTACGAACCTGTAACTTGCCTATATTTTTAAATAATATTTTTTTTCTCATTAAAAATTCTTCTCGATAATTATTTTATGTTTAATTCTCCCATCTCAAAGCCTCCTTGGCGGCGAGCGACTTTCACAAACCCCTTGTGTGAATCATGTGCGACAGCATGACATTACTGTGTGTGCTTGATAGTGGGATTTTTCCATGCCTTGGTTACTATAAGTTGCTAAGGGGCCATGCTCCTCCACAAAGTAAGGTCCATGAATATGAAGAATATGCTGCAATACAAAGTAACAATAATTTTATACCAATTGAAAAACCTATCAAAATAAGCCCATATTAAATAATTATTACTTTACCAGATAAAAAGTGATATCTTTTTCTCCCCATGCCTCTTTTATCGCCTGAACAAGCTTTGTGATTGATCTTTTGAACTCTTCCGCATATGTATATGTTGTCTTATGTTGCCTGAGGAGTTTCAGGAAAACATCAAGGTGTATCCATACCTCCATTCTAAGAAACGCAACCCAATTCTTTGACCTCTCATAGCAAATTGATAAAGCTTAACAAAATGATGAATGAGAGAGATTAAGAATGGAAGAAGAATACCTCTTTCAATGAGTTAGAGAAGGCTTGAATACTCCCAATGCTTGATTATGCTCCCTAATGACCAATATAGCCTGAATAACCATCAATCCTCGCTCCTTAAAATCTTTGAAATAAACTTCTAGCACTAGAGGCAAGAAATTGGTGCATTGTGACCATTTGCTCCAAATCTTGAATCCACAAAAAACTCCATTGATGAAATCTTACCAATATTGTTAAATGTCTTCAATTTCTTTGAGAAAGCTTGATGTAAGTGAAAACCCCTAGCTAAATTAGAGTGTATTCTTCAACAAATAAGTGAAGATTTGAAGCTTTCAATCAATCTTTCATGGCTACCATGCCAACAATTTGTAGGAGGTAGAAGAGGAAAAAGAGTGCTTAACTACTAACGATTCTTGGAGATTTTACTAGCTAAAAGATAGAACATACACCATAGTGATGCAAGAAGAAATGATGAGGAAGAGAGCATTAATGAGACCAAAAAATGGACAACATTTTTGGGTCTATTTTGGGTAGTAGGGGATCTTTGATCCTCATAAAAATGGTTGTTCCCATGCTAGATATGAAGTGGAGAAGCTTCTTGCGGTCTACTTCCTACCCGGATGTATTGGGGATGTATGCATTTGGTTTGACCATGATTTTGGTTTGAATTCGGGGCTGAAATCTACTGTTTAGAACAGTAAATACATGCCAGAATAATAGTGGGCTGAAGGTACTTTACAGGCTTTGGCACTTACCTACCGATACCGGATGTATGCTTTGAGCTTTGGCATGATGTCTCTGACATTTGGGGACGGCTTGGAGCATATGTATGAGATTATGGGATGCTTTTGAGCTTCGCATTAGCTCCGTCTTCACTGGCATTTGGACCGACTTGGCATGCTCATGGACCGCCTATACCTCATGTCTCTGCTTGACAGTTAGGCTTTTGCATTACATGCTTTGGTTCGTGACATATGCTATTTGGTTCGTGTATGCCATACCGACATTTGGAGCTTGGATTTGGATGTATTTGAGCATTCCTGGCTTACTTGATCACTGATCTTGGTTGCTATTTGGATGTCATTGAGTTGACCGAGAGCTTATTTGGGCTTATGTATTGCTTCATGGTTAATACGACCAGTGCTTCATGTATGTCATGCTCTCTTGGATGCGCTTGATGCATTGACAGGGTCACTTATCTCACTGGTGCTTTCTCTTGGGTTATTTGAGCTTTTGAGCTCGCTTTCTACGCCTTTTGTGCCAGTGGGAGCATTTTACATGCTTGCTTGACCTTTGACAGTTGCATGCTATTGGAGCACTTACATGTATTTGGAGCAGTTTATGTCTTGAGCAGCTACATACGCATTGAGACTTTGGGATCATACTCCGATCTTTATGGATATGCATTGATGTACTCTTGGTTCACAGGATGCTTATGAGCTAAGTCTCATATTTGGATCTTTCTCTTTGAGCAGACACCTATTTGTGTCAGGTTTTGGCAGTTACAGGAACACTTTGCCTAGAGTGTTTGGGGGTGTGCCTTTCACTGGCAGATGTTATTTTGACATGCTTCGGTGTTGAGCTCATGTTCTTTTCATTGTCATTCGCCTTGCTTATGTCCGTTTCATGCCGGCTTTGGACCTAGCATTGTTTGCTTGACATTGGATTCTATTTGGGACAATTTGCTCTCTAGATTGCATACCTGCAATTTATTACAGCAAGCAGTTATTGGTGGACTGAGGTGTACTTTTCATGCTGAAATATCCTGATTTGGTGTACCGCACCTAGTACTAAGTGGGCAGCAACTTTTGGCACACTTTGCTCGCCCTTTGGACCCCGTTTTGATCATTTTTGGGCAGTTTCTGCAGTAAAACAGCAAGCAGTTTTGGACTGTTTGGGTATTTTTAGCTTGCATAATGGCGTCATCTTCGCATGATAGTGCCATCTTTAACATTACGAAGTTGGATGGTACCAACTACTCTTACCGGAATAGTCAAATTTGGCAGGTCTTAGTGTAGAAATCTCAGATTAAGCCACTTCGGTTGAGTGGGGAGCAGCCTGAAACTATGGACAATGACGATTGGCTTGAACTTGATGAGCTATGCAAGTCCACGATTGTATTGTCTCTCACTGAACAGGTACATTATAATGTATTTGAGGAAGCACAGAGTGCATGGGATCTATGGAATAAGATAAAAAATCTTTATGATAAGAAAAGTCCGGCCAGTCAGATGTACTGGTTGAAGCAGCTTATGGATCTGCGCATGAAGGATAATGCGACTATGTCTGCTCACTTAAGCCAGTTCCATGCTATACTGAAGAACCTGACTTTGCAGGATATCACCTTTGGAGAGGAAGTAACTCCTCTTTTCTTGCTTGGGACTTTGAATGAGTCATGGGATGTATTCCGCACTGCCCTATGTGCCTCTAGTGCTACTCTAAAATTGGCAGATGTTGAGAGTGCTCTTCTTCAGGAAGAGGTGAATCACAAAAACTTGGATGCCTCTCGTGGTAGTCATGCTTTGACAGTTAGCAGCAGGAATGACAGGTATGACCGTGGTAATGGCCGAGGCCGTGACTCGCAGAAGGGTCGGTCTAAATCTCGTGGTGGCAAGTCGCGTAGTAAGTCACGTGGGTGCAATGCAAATGTCACTTGTCATCATTGTGGGAAAAAGGGCCATATTAGACCACAGTGTCATGAGTTACGCAATGAGAAGCGCAAGGATAAGGGGAAAGATAAAGTGCAGGAGAAGTCCTCTGATCGCAGCATAGTACCTACGAAGTCCAGCGTCAAGATTGAGGAAATTAATGTCACGCAGACTGAGGAGTCCGATGGTGGTGATGAGTTTATACTTACAGCTAGTTCTTCTGATGCTTCACACTTGACTGAGACACCTAGTATGTATGCACAGTGCTGGTTATTGGATTCAGGTGCGTCCTTCCATGTGACGCCTTACCGTGAGTGGTTTCACTCTTACCGTACTGTATCTGGATCAGTCAGACTTGGAGATGACAGGTCTCTTGATATTGTGGGCTGTGGAGATATTTAGTTGTAGTTTTCCACTGGCAGTTCCTTTTTGCTAAGGGATGTACGTCATGTACCTGCGCTTACGCGCAGTCTTATGTCTGCAGGGTTTCATGTCTGTTTTGGGGATTCTGCCTGGAAGATCACCAAAGGCAGACTTGTGCTTACTAGAGGCGCCAAGGTTGGCAGCCTCTATCCTCTTGTTGTATCTGGGTCTTCTGTAGACCATGTTTTGGCAGTGGGCTCTATCCCACATGTATCACTTTGGCATGCCCGTTTGGGGCATATGTCTTTAAAGGGAATGAAAATGTTATCTGGTTTGCAGTATCTTCCGCCTTTGGATTATGCATGTTTTGACTCGTGTGATCATTGTCTTTATGGTAAGTAGAATAGGTCTACGCATAAGAAATAGGGTAGGCCACGCATGAGTGAGCCCTTGGCATTGGTGCATTCCGATGTTTGTGGGCCTATGCCTTGCATGTCTATGGGTGGCTCGAAGTACTTCGTTACCTTCATTGATGATTTTTCTAGGAAAGTGTGGGCTTATCCCATAAAGCAGAAGTCCGATGTCTTGGCAGTTGTTCAGAGATGGCTTGCTCTTGTTGAGAACCAGACTGGGTATAGGCTGAAATGCCTTAGGACTGACAATGGGGGAGAATATGTCTCACGTGCTTTTGAGTAGTTTTGTGATGACAGGGGTATTAAGCGTCAGTTGACCACCCCTTACACCCCACCCCAGAATGGTTTGGCTGAGCGCATGAACATGACTATTCAGGAGCGTGTGCGCTCTATGCTTAGCCATGCAGGCCTACCCCAGAGTTTTTGGGCTGAGGCAGTTAGTACGGCAGTGCATGTCATAAACCGATCGCCTTCTAGTGGATTGGATTTCTAGGTTGCAGAGGAAATTTGGGCTGGTAAGCCACTCTCTTATGCGCATCTCCGTGTCTTTGGATGTGAGGCATTCTGCCATGTGCCCAAGGATAAGAGGAGTAAATTGGATCCAAAGAGCATTAAATGCATATTCCTTGGCTATGGTGAGTCAGGAGAGATGGGCTATCGCCTATGGGATCCGCAGGCGTGGAAAATAGTACGCAGCCATGATGTCGTCTTCCATGAAGACAAGATGCACAGGCAGCCTGAGAAGGTGGTTGAGATCCGCAGAGTGATCTTTAAAGAGGAGCCTAGAGCTCCAGCACAGCCAGTAGTACAGCCTGCAGCAGTTCCTCCACAGGGCCAGGGTGTTGGACAGGCAGTTAGACAGGCAGCAGAGCCTGCGGTGAGACGGTCTGCTAGAGACAGACGTCCACCTGACAGATTTCAGCCCTCTATGCATTATGTTTTGGTTACAGATGTAGGAGAGCCTTTCACTTATGATGAGGCTATGCGCAGGGGTGACAGTCACTCCTGGGAGAGGGCTATGCAGTCTGAGATAGACTCCCTGCATAAGAATGAGACTTGGGATTTGGTTGCCTTGCCTAAGGGCAAGAAGGCTTTGCCATGCAAGTGGGTGTACAAGCTGAAAAGTACCCCTGGACACCCCAAGCCGGCATACAAGGCTAGATTGGTAGCAAAGGGTTTTAAGCAGGAACATGGTGTGGACTTTGATGAGGTCTTCTCTCCTGTGGTTAAGATGACCACCCTGCGCTTAGTCTTGGCTTTGGTTGCACAGCTTGACTTAGATCTATATCAGATGGATGTCAAGACAGCTTTTCTACATGGGGACTTGCATGATGAGATCTATATGGATCAGCCTAAGGGCTTTGCAGAACCTGGCAGGGAGCACCTAGTGTGCAAGTTGAAGAAGAGCTTGTATGGCTTGAAGCATGCACCTAGGGAATGGTATCATAAGTTTGATGCCTTTATGCAGTCACAGGGCTATAGTAGGAGTGCTATGGATCTGTGTCTTTACACGAAGAAAGCCCGTGATGGCAGTTTGCTTATCTTGGTACTCTATGTTGATGATATGCTGATAGCAGGGAAAGCTCATGATGAGCTAGATGCTCTTAAATCTCAGCTGAAGAAGAGCTTTGAGATGAAGGATTTGGGACAGGCCTCACATATACTTGGGATGCGCATTAAGCGTGATAGGCATTAGGGGCTTTTGTATCTCTCACAGTGGGAGTACATTCATAAAGTCCTTGAGCGCTTCCGCATGCAAGACGTAAAGCCTATTGGCTATCCATTACCTTCTTATGTGAAGGTATCACAGGCCGATTGTCCGCAGACAGATGAGCAGAGGGCCGAGATGGCCAAGATCCCTTATGCTTCAGCCGTGGGTAGTTTGATGTATGCCATGATAGCCACTCGTCCAGATATTGCGCATGCAGTTGGTGTTGTGGCACGCTATATGGCTACACCTGGCAGCAGACATTGGGATGCCGTGAAGGGTATCATGAGGTACCTGAAGGGCACAGCAGATATGTGTATTTGCTATGGCAGCCAGGATACAGGGGTCGTGGGGTACACTGATTCCGATTATGCAGGACATGCAGATAGTAGGAAGTCCACTTCTGGCTATGTATTCACCTATGCTGGAGGGGCTGTCTCTTGGATGTCCAGGATTCAGAAGTGTATGACTTTGTCTACCACTGAGGCCGAGTATGTTGCAGCCACTGAGGCTTGCAAGGAGGCCATATGGTTAGGTCATCTAGTTGTTGACCTTGGGATTGATGCTACACCTACACTGCATTCGGATTCTATGAGTGCCATTCAGTTGGCTAAGAATCCGGTCTTCCATGCGAAGACGAAACACATTGAGGTGAGGTATCACTTCATACGTGGTGTCATGGAGGACAAGTCTGTTGACCTTGTCAAGATCTCCACTGACGAGAATCCTGCAGATCTACTTACGAAGAGCCTCACTACTGAGCGCTTTGCCTTCCTCAGGAGGTTGATGGGCGTTGGATGAGATGTCGCCTTTCCTCATCCCTTGTACCTATGCACATTTGTACTGTCTTTTCTTTTTTATTTTCTCTCTCACTAGGGCAGATTCACCTTTAAGTGGGAGGTTGTTGGGGGTAAAGGTGCCTTCGCCGTGCCGCCCCGTGTATTACTACACTGACAGTACCCGCCATTGCACACTGCAGGTGGCGGGTGCCCGTCACGTCACTTTATTGTTTATTCTTTTAGTGACAGTTTGAATAAAGGAAGGCCCGGTCACACATTGTGACTATTGGAGTTCCCATTTTCTTGTCTCTCTCTTTCTTGCTCTTGCTCTCCCGCCATAGCTCGCGTGCAAGCTTCGATCCTTCTCACCTTTCACTTAGGTTCTATCAATACATAGTACTTTGACTCATTGAGCTCTGTCTTTATCTTGTGTACCTCTTGCCTATTCTTTTTCTTCTCTTCTATCTTCTATTCACTACTTCCTTCTCTCTCTAATCCCTGTTGGATATTACCTTCAACTAAAACCCTTCCAACATTGGTGAGCCCGACATGAAAGGTTGTGGGAGCTTTCGCTCAACCGCCAAGACCCATGGATCATTTATTATTTCAAGCGTTCCAACCCGAGCACTAATGGCTACCTCTCACATAACCGACGCGCCATCCATATCTACGGGTGTAGTGAGCTTACCTCTGTGCCGTTCGAGTTACCTCCTCTCCCACGCACTCCGGTAGCTTCACGATCCAAGTGCAAGCTTCAAGCAAGCTCCATCCTCAAGCTCCACACTCCAAGCTCCATTGCCGCGAGCAAGACAAGAGAAGAGAAGAGAAGAGAAGAAGAGAGAAGAAGATGGAGAGCTTCTCCTCCTCGGTCCCTCACCCTCACACACTCACTCCCTCACACTCTCACACTCCCTCTCTCAAGTACAAGCTCAAGCAAGAAAGAACAAGAAAAAGAAGAAGAAGAGGAGAGCTACTTTTGGCCACACACAAGAATGAGCTTCTCATTCACTTTTCAACTTTATATACAAAACCCTAAATCCCTTTTGGGCGGTCATCCCCTTTTCCCCTTTTTTACATGGCCGACCGTAGCCTAGGCCCTTTTCCCATTGTCCTTCTATCTTCCTAGCTTCCTTTCCACCGCCCGTCTACATTTACAAATTGCACGGGTGAGAGCCCGGCGCTCCTTGACTTAAACCATGATGTGCTTGCACTCTTTTACAAAAGTTTTGACTTGCGCTTTTCCTTGTGCGCCTTTCTCCCTTATTCAGGACTCTTCTCCTTGTGTGTCTTTGTCTTCCGTTTCTCTTTGCCTTGGCATTTATCTTTGTCTTCTGCTTTAGCTTTTCCAAATTTTCCACCTTGGTTCGTTTGAGGGTTAACATTACCCCCCTCCTAGATGAGTGCCAGTCCCATGGCACTCACACTGTTGTAGGTAGCAGGCTGTAGCATGCACCGAAGATGTGGGTGGCAAGGACGTCTGTGGTTGCCATGGCGGAGTGTTGGTAGTGGCGGGGAGGAAGGTCATTGGGGGCACATTGGTGGGTTGAGTGGTAGGTGGTAGGGCAATGGGAGTTGGTGGTAAGGCTGTTCTTTGGGGGGGTTGCACTGATGGAGTATAAGTGGTGATTTGTTGGGGATTCTGTACATGCTCATTCTTGGCAGGCTTACCGGGTGATAAGGATAGGAATTCATAGTTGAGTGTTGATGAAGAGCGAACGAAACCTTCATTGGAGTCTTCAATACCTACAATTGAAAACCTCTCATGTGGTCTCTCCCTAAGGGGTAGTGCTAGTCTTCTTATTGTGCACAAGACATAGTGCAACTAGTTTGGGAGACAGGTCGAGCTCTAAGCAAGCTGAGAGTATTGTCCTGCACTTGAGGACCCAAACTGTGTATATACTTCGATGCAGGTATTATGTGAGTGCCTGTGCATACTTAGATATTACTTAGTTAGAAGATTGTCAACCTGGTTCCTTGTATAGCAATGGGTCAGTGAAGCAAGGGCTAAGTTGATGGAAAATTTTGTCGATGAAGACGAGGAGTACACTTGAAGATTGTTTGAGACATCATTATGGTCTTGTCAAGGCCATGTAGCATAATTGAGCTCCTTGAGGTCTAGCTCTTGGTAGCTAGTGACTACTTGTAGTGCTTGAAAATTATGGTGTACTTTTCCATTGTCTTTCATGCCTTGCTTACCACTGTTGATTGGAACGGCATTGAGATGGAGTGCAAAAGAAATGGCAAGTGGTTTAGGGTGACATGTCTAACCATAGGCGAGGCGAGCTCCCTAGGTATGTCTTGCTCTTGATGTGCCCTGAACAATTGTGGGGGATGTAGAAAGGGCTAGGGAATTAGGGATGGGGTCAGCCGACCAAGGTCATTGGGCGTACCTAATTTGAGGACCCCTAGGTGCGGTGCTGTGATCATGTGTGCGTTTTTCTTTTCTTTTCTTTTCTTTTCTTTCTTTCTTTCTTTCTCTCTTTTTTTTTTGGTGGAAAAAAAATGAATACAATCAATGCCATACATTGAGGATGCTAGTCTTTCATTTGGATTGAGAAATGTTGGGATCCAAAGGCTATGAAGAATGGATATTACAGAGATGATTGTGTCACCAGCCTTGATGCTAGAGGAACTATTGTCGAGATGAAGAGATACACTAGAGATTTGCAATCCTCTTTGTAACATGTGAGACTTTGAACAATTGAGGTAGCACTTGGAGTGAGCTGCACATGGACAAGGGCAGAGCATCTTGCGAATTGAATCCTGGATGATGAAGAGACGTTCGCCCTTGTTGAGAGGGTGGCTCCTGGCCGAACATAGAGTTTGGCCAAGAAGGAGGAGGTAATCGATGATTATGCTTCGACCATGCTCAGTTGCAATATGTGCTTTTTGTAGAGGTGTCCTTGGGTTCTCATCCACTGGCATTTCTGTCATGGCTTCTGTTTTTTTGGTATTCCTGTCACTTCCTCCGTAATGGTTCTTTATGGGGTTGGTGGTCTTGTGGTGACTTGGATCTTAAATGCTTCTAGACATTGACCTGTGTCATTCTGCATTCACTTGGAAAGGCGTGAGAGTACATGCAAGTCACATGCTTCAACCATAATGAAAATGTCCAGCTAAACAAGACATCGCCAACCTGAATCCCTTAGTTTTGACTTGATGCGTATCGCCTGCACTTGGTCATCATTGCTCATGGGGTGTGTTGGCCTTTGCTTCTTTTGGTATTATGTACATAGTCACAAAACACATTGTTCATTTATGTACATGTTCATGAAACCATGTCACTCTGTGAGGATAAAAACCAATTGTCAAACTCAGGATTGTACTGGAGCGTGGCACACGCATCCAACACTCATGACAGCTTACTCAGTACCAATAGATATTTTTCCACATCGATCAGCATGGAACCTTGTCCAAGTCTACTGGCAACATGTAACTCCTCCTCAGTGAGAACCTTATCAATCAAAGGGCTCTCTAGGCTAGTTCCAGCTAAGTCCATACCCCGAATGTCAATCGGCACTCGAAGGGAAGTTGGTGCCACATAGGTTGGGTCTCTTTGAGACCGCCATTTGGCCAATTGCTCCTCAAAGACTGTCACGATTTGAGCCCCTAGTTCAACCATTACAACAAGGCGTTCACACCAACGCTGCTCAAATTGACTCTGCCCTGTAGATAGTCTGCAAGGACGTAAACTTGTGCGAACACCTTGAGCTTAGCATCCAACTCAGCTAGGCATTCTGTGATACTTCTATGTTCAACTAGGGCTTGCTTGGTTGCCATCTCATGCAAGGTTCTAGGAGTTTCCTTAGGCTTTAGCATAGCTGGGGGTTCAGGCCTAGATGAGCAAGATTGGTCAATGCTAGGATTGCTTATGATCTTAGGGATTGTGCATTTTTCCTGAGGTTTTGCTGCTATTTTGTCATAGTTCTTCTCGAATGTGACTGGTATAGATTTGTCACCCTGTTGTGATAACGTTGTATCCACTCTTGATTGGTCGATGTGAGTTCTATTGTCAGTGGATAGAGTGTTGCAAGCAGCCATTGATGGTAGCGACTGCTTTGCTTTTTCAGAGCACACAGATGTGTCTGAGGTTTCACCGCTATTAGGAGATACATCAATGGGTTCATTAGTGGATGGACTTGATGCTTTATTCCCCAGCTCTCCATCGCTCTTGGTTTCAATGCTCTTGGGGTCCACAACCACCTGTGATTGCTATTGCCTTTATTGTTTTCTCCTCTTTTTCTTGGTCAGTGAAGGTGCATCTCTCAACAACTCAGGACCCTGGACTAGGTCAACCGTTGATGTGCTTGGTTGGGCCTCAACATTCTCTTTTTCTAGTGTGTCCTTATGGGACATGGCCGTGGCCTGCTGAATAGCCTTGCCAGGTTGCGTGGATACAACTGTCTCCCTTTTGGGGGAGTCTAGCTCTTCAGTGGTTTCCCATGTGTTTAACTCTTCCAGTCCAGGCTTTAGGCTCTTTGGAAGTACCGGAGTTATTAATGAAGTTGGTTGCGACACCTACTTCACAGGTAAACTACTAAGGACACGTTCCGCAAGGGGCATTGTCACGGCCAAGGGTTGTGACTACTGTGTTCCCTGATTGGAAGTAGTAGCAGCTAATTTAGTGGGCTGGCTACCCTTGGTGGATTGCGGTGTCAAGTCCCTAGGGCGATCGGAAGTGGCCGTGTTTTTTGTTGCCCTTTGAGCACTCATGTGTGTAGATCGAGCATGAGTTGATCTAGTCACATTAGGTTGCTCATGCATATCCTTGGGTCGAGAGCTACAGATGGCGTCATGTCCCACCTCTTGGACATTTGGAAGCTTAGATGGAGATAGAGATTGGAATTGAGTAGTTTCCCTTGACAACCGCTGTTGTGCTGCCTATGTCCTTTTGGAAAAAGAAGATGTAGGAGATCTAGTACTCTTAGGTGGACTTGGCACTGACTAAATGATTTGTTTGAGGCTGTTAGACGATTGTGCCATTTGCTTTGTTGAGAGATCAGCCTTGCCTTGAGCAATGTTGTGCCTATGATGCTTGTTCTCCCCTTGGGAAATCAAAGGCTCTTTGGGCACTAACGATTTTTGTACATGCTCAATGGCTACATATGACATCTTCTATTTAGCATGCTAGGCTGAGGCTCTTTCCTTCGAACAATCATGTCTGGTTTCTTGCCTCAACACTTAGAGTTTCTCTTAGATTTCCTCCTGTGCTTCATTGCTTTTGATGCACTCTGGCCTTCAGCTGATAGAGGCGGTTTAGCAGGGGATTTTGTTACCCAAATCCATCGGTTACCTGTGTAGTACCCTTGAGCACGTAGCAACGCTTTGGATATCCATCGTGGAGTTGTGCTGACCCTCCATTGATGCCTACATCTATAAGGCTTGGGCTTCTTTTGGGGTCTTCTACGATATTTGTAAGTCCCAAGCCCGTCCTTGGCATTTTCTCTTGACCTTCTTGTTTTAGGCTTGGCCTCACTCACTAGTTCTCGTTGTTCGACCTGTGCTTGTATCAGTTTTTCCAACAAGTCCTTGCTCTCGTTAGTAGGCCTGACTGCTACGTCAGCACCTTCCTTGCCTTTCCCTTGAGGTTTGATGAGGTCACCCTTGCTAAAGATTGTGACTATCCTCACACCCGGTAGTGTCAGGTGTATCCTCTGTGCTACATAGTCGGCCTCACACTTGGTCGCCCTTTTGAAGGGTCTTCCTAGGAGGGTTTCTTTCCTGCAGCTAGCACTTTTTGGAGGAACATGAAATAGGATAGGCAAGCTTTCCGTTTCAATTGTCGCAAGGATTTTGCACTTCCCTATGAGTGCTTGTGGGTGTCCCCCATAAGGGCTAAGAGTTGCACTAGTCGGTGTGAGCTCTGGTTGGCCTAGTAGGGTCCATGATTCATAGGTCAAGATATTAAAATCTACTCCTTCATCAATTAGAGCATCGATAGTATGCTCTCTTTTCGCGGTGAGTTTGACCGTAAGATAGGCAGGTGGTACTATGTCTTCATCTTCCAGGTCTTGGCTTGTAAATTTAAGCCTTTTGACAGATGCCCTTGAGTCCCCACTTGCATGACCAGACGTGGATTCTCCACCAATGTCTTGGGTTGTCTGTGCAGTGTTGCTCAAGGTACATCTCTCGTCAAGAGTGTCATGTCTAGTCATCTTGGCATTTGTAGCTTGCTGATGTTGCATTTCATTCTGACTAGACATGGTATGAACACAATGTCTTTGTGTTCTCGTGGTGTGGCCTTTTTGCCCTTGATGGCTAGATTAGCCAATTGATGTTCTAGGGTCTGTTCAGGTATGGGATTTTGATTGCTCTATTGCAAGTGAGACTCCATGCTCGTGTAGAGAGATTGCTACACTAGGGTCCAATTTGGAGGACCTGTCACAGCACGTGTTTTCTCTCCAACCTACTCGGGGGAGGTGTGGAGGGGGCAGAGCCCTCTCTGCAGGGGTTCGGGGGGGGGGGGGGGGGGATCCCCCTCGGCCCGTAGGGCCGTTATGGTAAAAGCCATGCAAAATTTGGAGAACCGTTTATAGCCAAATTTTGAACTACGTGCTCTAAATTTTAGCCCAGTGATGGATCTCTGATGTGTCTTTAGCTCTACGTAGCCTTTGGGGTCAATCTTGGGGTTTAGATGTGTCAAATTTGTGTTCTAGATACCTGTCCGATTTTGACAGTTTTTTGTCCGATTCTCAGATGTCCGATTTTCAGGAGTCCGATTATTAGAATCGGACGTCCGATTTTGGGTTGGTCCGATCGGCCCAGGGGTCCGATTTTGCTCACGTTCGATTTTGGGAATCGGATCGGACAGGGTGGTCCGATTCTAGTGGTCAGACGGGACTGGTCCGATTCTAGACTGGTCGGTCCGAATCTGGGTGGTCTGATTCTAGGTGGTCCGATTTCCAAAATTGGACGGGTTGGTCCGAGTGGTCCGATCGGACAGGATGGTCCGATCGGACGGTTGTCCGAGCATCCAATTATGGACTGGTCCAAGTGGTCCGAGTCTAAGTGTCCGAGTATGGACTGGTCTGATTCTGGGGCTGGGACGACCTAGTCTGACTATGTGGCCGGCCCGCGAGTTGCACACGATGCCTCTAGACTGACATCTACTACACTGAATTGTCCAGCGCCTTCCAGATAGGTGCAAGTCACTACAAGGGAATGCCAGACATGACTGGAACCACTGTGGTGCTCGAATCGAACGGCACTCCAAGGATCTGTGCCCCTATTTCCCTGTTTTAGCCTGTTATACAACAACAGAGAACCCTACTGTTTGTTTCTTTTTCTTTGTTTTTTCCTTATCCTAAATGCATTCAAATCACAAAGTAAATACCTACACTACTCCATCTCATAACATAAATCTCAAAAAATAAAAAAACCTACTTGCCAAGAAGATCAAATACCATCTTCAACCCCCTCACTTCCTACCTATCTCAAGCACTGGTTCGGGGGAAAGCCCTTACTTTGATGCTCGATTCGAAGCGCACAAGCACTCAAGGCTTGAATCCGTTGGTCCCGGCAACGGAACCAAAATGTGGGATCTTTCACTCAACCGCCAAGACCCACGGACCGCTTATTGTTTCAAGCGTTCCAAGCCGAGCACTAATGGCTACCTCTCACAAAACCGACGCGCCATCCATATCTACGGCTATAATGAGCTTACCTCCGTGCCGTTCGAGTTACCTACTCTCCCGTGCACTCCGGTAGCTCCACGATCCAAGTGCAAGCTTCAAGCAAGCTCCATCCTCAAGCTCCATGCTCCAAGCTCCATTGCCGCGAGCAAGAGAAGAGAAGAGAAGAGAAGAGAAGAGAAGAGAAGAGAAGAAGAGAGAAGAAGATGGAGAGCTTCTCCTCCTTGGTCCCTCACCCTCACACACTCACTCCCTCACACTCTCACACTCCCTCTCTCAAGCACAAGCTCAAGCAAGCAAGAACAAGAAAAAGAAGAAGAAGAGGAGAGCTACTTTTGGCCACACACAAGAATGAGCTTCTCATTCAATTTTCAACTTTATATACAAAACCCTAAATCCCTTTTGGGCGGTCATCCCCTTTTCCCCTTTTTTACATGGCCGGCCGTAGCCTAGGCCCTTTTCCCATTGTCCTTCTATCTTCCTAGCTTCCTTTCCACCGCTCATCTATATTTACAAATTGCACGGGTGAGAGCCTGGCGCTCCTTGACTTAAACTATGATGCGCTTGCGCTCTTTTACAAAAGTTTTGACTTGTGCTTTTCCTTGTGCGCCTTTCTCCCTTATTCAGGACTCTTCTCCTTGTGTGTCTTTGTCTTCCGTTTCTCTTTGCCTTGGCATTTGTCTTTGTCTTCTACTTTAGCTTTTCCGGATTTTCCATCTTCATTCATTTGAGGGTTAACAAAGGTCATTGGAAGGAAAGATAAGATGGGAGAACCTTCAAGCATACTTTCTAGACTTGATGTTTTGTAGCAATTAGTGCAGAATATGAACATGCTTATGCAGGGTACAACAACAACAATAGGTGATGCAAGGTTCTGCTCAAACATAAATTGTTGTGATGAATGCTTTGCAAGTAGTAGAGCGTGAGATGAAGTTGTTTAATGGTAGGAATATATTTACATATTTACATACCTATGCTCAAAATATGGAGTTCTTTGGGGTGGCTCAACTTGCATGGAGCAAGTATTTTGTATGGGTCATTGTACATGAATTGAAAACCCAAGTTAGTGAATTGTATATGCAAGATGCTAATTGAGTAGCTTTCAAGAAGACATTCAATGAAGAACTTTACATTGAAGACACCAGTTTGATTACCCGAAAGAATTTCTAAGAGTGGGTTTTAAAATCCAATAAGGGTCTTGTGGCTAAAAAGTTATTAATAGAATTTAAAAGTTGGTTTGAGCAGTTAGATCTTGCAGAACAGTAAGCTCTTGTAAGTCAAAAAATTGAAGACAAGGCTTAAAATAGAGTGGAGGAATATTAAGGAAGCTGTTATTGGACTGGTGAAAAAGCATAGAAGGAGAGAAAGATTGCATGTATCTAGCTTTCCCATTGTTATAGGCAAAATAGTTGATATATCCAGTAAGCCACCCACTTTTGTGGCTAACCCTGTGGCTACACCTACTATTCCCACTATTAGGGAAGATATATTAGATGAATTGGTTAAAGATATGTAGGATCTTTAGTTGAAGGTCACAAAATTGGATGAGAAAGAATAAGAGAAAAGGGGACGAGCAATAACCCCTAAACCAAGGAAAACATATATGTGGTGTGATAGTTTGCAGCATGAAAGGAAGGATTGTGCTCCTTGTCAAAAGACCTTGGCATAATAGCTCATATTTTGGAAAGATGGAAACATCCATGTACAAGAAAGAGATTGCCTCTTGCTTTGAATTTTGGAAAGGGAGGTATGAAAAATTTGTTGAAAAACTTGGTTGTCCAAAATGCTTACGGGGTTGTACATGCTTCTACTTTTGGTCTACAGTTGGATAGAATGCCTAGCCAAGTGATGGTTGGTTCAAAGCCTACAATATAGACACATGCTTTGCATGCAACTCAAAAGAGGAAATTTACTGATGGTGAAATATCTCATGCAAGGTGAGACATTCATGACATAACTAGCTGGGAATCATTGATAGATGCATATTCAGTGGATGCATATTTAGCAAAAGGGAAAAACACAAATGTACTTATGGAAGAGAGATGAAGATAATGTAGGGATATCTAAGAGAGTGATAAAAAGAAGTGTAGATCCACCTAAAGTTGCAAATCAATCACCTCCCAATCATGTTATGGAAGAGGTTGGTTAGGAGCAAAAGTAGGATAGCAAGCAAGAGAGAAAAAAGAAGGGCAAAGAGCTGTGATATAAGCTATAGTTTGATATTGAGATAGTCACTATGGATGCCTTGGAAGATCCTATAGTGGAAGAGTCAGCCATTTCATATGAAAATTTTCCTAATGCATCTGAAGTGCTTTATGAAGCTGGATCCTCTTGATGTCCCTACTTGTCGACTTGCACCCATTATCTAGGCTCCATGGAATTCCACCATTTGAATAACCAAACTCCAAGATCACCAAACAAAATCATTGTGGCCTCACTCTATTCTGACATTGAAGGATGAAGGTGCGTGTAGCTTCCTTCCCTTCTTTTTTAGGGGTGTGTTGTCATTGGGGGTCTCAATGCTGCGCTTCTTGTTTTTCAGCCTCTAAGCCAACACACTAAGCATTTCATTCATTATATCATCATGGGTCTATTCATCACTGCCCTGCTCAGGTTGTTCCCCAACATCTACATTTGCAAGGACTTCACTTCATCAACACCAGGTTTCTCTCCACCATGTGTTTCTACCTTCTTTGGTTGTTTCATCTTCACTTGTGAAGTTGTCTCCTCCCCCAACATTGGCATGTTCCCAGGTATCTTTTGATGGTTTTCTTCTATCATAGGTGGATCATCACCTTCAATCTCTAAAGAGCTTGTAAAAGTCCTAGTTGTGTTCTCATTCTCTAATCCTTGCTAGCTACCTGAGTTAGGCATATCAAAGCTAACTTGATGTAGGGACTCAAAGGGAGATTATTGAAGTGTTGGATACATATGATTTGTAGGATATAGTTATCATTTTTGAGATAGTTCATGAGCTCAAGGATATGCCTTTAGAGGATGTTAGATGTAATGCTCCACATCTGGAAACTGTTTCAGATGCTTTGTCAAACGTTTTGATAGGCAATTCAAAGATACTTCAATATATGGATTGTTTCACTATTTTTTATGATGGTTAGCATGTGTTGGATGCAAATGAGGCTTAGTTTATATTTGATGCAGTATACAATTATCATTATAAGCAAATTTCCATGCATTGGACTTTGAAAGAGCATGCATATTGCTATGTATTTGTTGATGGGTGCATTTCGAGCATGTATATGGAGGTTCTAGAGCTTCTAGTATATGATACACACCCAACGCCTTATGACCCTAGAGGCGATACTAGGTATAGTATTAGAGTTATACAAATGCTAGTTATTTTGATCTATGATCCAGGGGCATGCCTTCTCATGTGCATGATGAGCAACAAGTTGATGATATGGGTGTTTGACCTAGGTGAATGCATTGTTGGAACATACCAGACAATGTGCAGGTTTAGAGGGGGTGGATGTCATGTTGCTACATGGACACAATGTGAAAAACCTTAGAGGAATCATCATCTAGGTTTCTTATTGATATAGAGATTCAATGCCATATTAGTCATTAGTGTTAGTGTCCATAGTATGGATGGTTCAAAAATATGAAATTTTTGGACAATTTTAGCATTTTTTGATATTTTGGATATTATTTCTTGTAAATATCCTAAAAAGGTGTAGAAAATGTCTAGAATAGGGTGACATGCAAAAAGAAAGTGACTTTTCAGCTAGTTTTAGGGAGATCTCATGCAAAAAAGAAGGGGCTTCTGAATTCACGCGGTGTGCAATCACAATTTACAAGCATCAAACAACACTCTGAGAATGGGGAGAAGAAGAAGGATTGATCTGGGAGAATTCTAAGCATGTGTTCTAGGATTTTACACCCCTTTCGAAGCCAACCAAACCATCAAATTTGTTGTCTAAGTAGTAGAGAAGAAGCTAGTGTTTGGTGCACATTTTTGGTCTACCAGGGAGCTCCAGTAGATCTAATGCTTGGAGATTACTTTTGAATAGTCCCAGACAAGGATTTTGTTTATCTTCTCAAGCCCTATCAATACATAGTGCTTTGATTCATTGAACCTTGTCTTTATCTTGTATACCTCTTATCTATTCTTTTTCTTCACTTTTATCTCCTATTCTCTACTTCCTTCTCTCTCTGATCCTTGGTGGATACGACCTTTCGACTAAAATCCCTCCGACAATGTTATATTATCTAGGAGAAAAGCTTATGACCTTTGAAGAGTATTAAGAGGGTCGAGAAGTATCGCACCCTAAACATTAGGGGGACTAGTATGTAATGTTTTATATGATTACACTTTAAGAGAAATAAGTTGGGAATTATATATTTTCTTGTGGGATACTCAAAGAAACATATTCTTGTTTTGATGAAATGTTTTAAGATATGCTTGTTGCTCAGAATAGAATGATTTCTTAGTTGAGACTAAACTACTTGCCTTGTTTGCGGATTTGGGAAGGAGATATTGTGCCTACTTGGGTGGATTCTTGGATAGGCCCTAAGTCTCCTCCAAGACTAGTAGCAGAACCCTTCACCAAGGGATTGAATTTTTCCACAATGGATGCTAGGATTGGCCTTGGATGTGAGCAATCTCTCTCTAGAGAGGAAGTTAGGCTATGAGGTGATAAGGGTGCTAGGGGGGCTCTAGTTGTAAATTCCTTGGATATTGAGGAATGACCTAACCCCTATGGTCTTCCCGAAAGGCACTCTGATGCTAAATAAGGACACGTTGGCGGATAATGCCGACATGGCATTGCACTTTTTGGAGAATGTACAAATAAACATACTACTTACAACCTTTTTTTAACTATTTAAAATCATATTTGTATTTGTGTCTTATTTACATCAAGGAACATCATTTTAAAAGACTAATTAAGGAAGCTAGTTACTATATGTCAAATTAAATAGTGTTAGGAATAATTAGAAAACTAAACAAATCCCTAGAGGGAAGCATGTGGTTAGTGGGTCTTGCCAAAGCAAGGTGTTCTTGGTTCAGTGAAGGCTTCCATCACAATTCAAGGATTAGATTATGCAACTCTAGGAAGAGCAAAAACGTTCACTATCCTACCACGGCATCATTAGAACCCAACTAGTGCCGTTTTAGGGGGATAGACTTAAGATTTTATTGTATGGGTAGAGGCATTGATGCACATCACTCCCCCTTGTTTCTCACTCTTTTTGAATGAAGTCTGCCAATGGTTTGCTTAAGCTTGAGGGATGATAGCAAAGTAGTCTACCTCAAAGATGCTACATGACAGCATACAACTTAGGTTTCCATTTGAGGTCAATCCTTAAGGGGTGGAGGTGGAGCTTCCCTTGCAAAGTAGAGTAAATCAAGATTAAAAATATCCAGTTATTTTAACAATTTTTGAGTGGTATTTATCTTGATTACTTCTTGATGGGCTACAAAGATACACACTGTCGATGTTCGGTTAGGTAGGTGCATTACATACTTTAAATTGATCTCTATTCTTTCTATCTCTTCTACACTCCTGTCTTCTCTCAAGAAGGGGACAATATCTATGTGATGGTGGATATACTCACTAAGGCAGCCGATTTTATTTCTATTAAGGCTCAGCTTACTACATCACAAGTTGCCAATCATTTCATGGAGCAAACCTTTAAATTGCATGGATTTCTATAGGTCATCATTCATGACAAGGACACCAAATTTATGAGCAATTTTTGGTAGGCGGCTTTGAGCTCAATGGCCACTAAGTTAGATCCATCTATAACACACTATCCTTAGATTTATGGCCAAAGAAAAAGTGTTAGTCAGTGGTTGGAAAGTTATCTTAGGCATTTCTATCATGATGTGCAACATGCATGCGACTCATGGCTACATTTGGCTGAGTTTGCCTATAATAATTCTACCCATTCTACAATTGAATTTTTCTCCCTTTGAGGCCTTGTATAGTTATAAGATGCCACTTCCTATAGCCTTATTCAGGGAAAAGGTTAATCCTCAAGGGATTAAAGGAGATTTTGATCACATGTAGGCATTTCTTCAATAGTGCAAGTTGAATTTTAAGAAAGCCCAAGAGTAGATGAAGTTGTATGTTGATGAGAAAAGGCATCCAATGGAGTTTGAAGAATAAAAGTTAGTATTGCTAAAAGTATCTAAGTCTTAGTACTCTACTTTGAAAGATGGCTCAAGCAATAAGCTTCTATACTATTTTTATGGGTAATTACAAAAAAGTGCAACATACATAAATTGAAAATATGTCAAAAAGAGCTTCATTTTGATGCATAGCACACCCCATTTAAAATGCCTATGAAATTTTATTTTAGATTTTTTTTGGAAGGGTGTTACTAACTAAAAGCTATCTACTAGTTGTATGTATCTTTTTAGAAACTTTTGTGGCCAAGAATTTACTTTTAAGACATTGAGAAGTTGTATATTAAAGAGGCTCATTTTTAGTCTTCATTTCACCCAAAATCCTTGAGATTCCCCAAAATGTTAGCATTTTTGTAATGCTTAAAATAGAGTAGCACTCTATCTTACTTATCATTCTAGCCATTGTAATAAGTTCCTATTTTGTTTTTTAGCGAAAAAACTTTCGGTAGGGATAAAATGTAAATGACTAGGAATATTGAATAATTTGGGGAAAATAAGATACCAAACACCTTTTCTAGGTATAAGATGCAAAATACTTTCATTTTTTTGGTCATTCAATAATAATTAAGATAATCTCTTTTATCTCACCTTCTCCTGTACTTCCATGTCTTCTCTCTCTTTGTCTCTCCGTTTTTAATATTTACCTCTCCTCATCAACTTTCTCTCCTCTTTCTCTATCTTCTTCATTCTTCTCTCTTGTCTTAGGTCCCCTTTCTAATGATTTTGCCACATGAGGGGGAGATGTCCCAATCACCAATGGTTCCAATGTAATGAGTTGGGAAACTTTCAGGAAGAACACCCTAAACTTGTTCAAGGAGATGGAGAGAAAGCAAGAAAAAGAAACCCACAAAGCGATGCATATGATGTAATTCAAAATGTGGCTATTTATGCAAAATGACTGATTGATACAACCTTGAAAGATATAGTAGAGTTTACCTTAATATCTTCATAATCCTAGAAAAGCTCCCTAATTTCATTTATGTAGCTTTAATCATGTGGCAGCTATTAAGAAAATTGTACTACCTAGCACATATGGACTTGGGATAGAGTCTTAAATATTACATGCATGTTGTTCATGCATGCAATAATATAATAGTAATAAAACCTATATAGTCCATTGAATTGGTATTACAAAGACAAACCCTCAACTATTGTTGAGATGAGGACACCTCAATTTCTTCAAGGGAGAGAGGATACGACAATCCTCACCCCCCATATGAATGCTTCTTCTTGAAGAAGAAAAGGAAAATGAAAAAAAAGGGTCTTTGGTGATCAATGACCCTCCTCTCCTCCTATCTGATAAGTCAAATGCCCTACCTCACGCCACCACACCCCCTCACACATGTCCATACCCATCCTTAACATGCATTTCCCCTCTTTTGCAAGCTCCCCTCCCACTCACTAGGATCTCTTCCCACTTCAAAGATCCCCCACCCACATGCTGGCTATCTTCCCACATGTTGCCACCCTCATACCTTCCTCCTTGCTATGCCTCCCTCACTCCTTCCCCCTTAACATGTACCCTCAACCCCTTTCTCCTCCCTCTTTGTGGCCCCTCCCTTGCCCTACCACCCCTCTCCCCTCACATCCCCCAAAATAAAAAATCTCCCTTAGGTACTTGGGGAGAGCAAACTCTCTCCCCCCTTGCATGCCTGGTTGGAGAGAGAGAGAGAGGGGGGGAGAAAGAGAGAGAGAGAGAGAGAGAGAGAGAGAGAGAGAGAGAGAGAGAGAGAGAGAGAGAGAGAGAGAGAGAGAGAGAGAGAGAGAGAGAGAGAGAGAGAGAGAGAGAGAGAGAGAGAGAGAGAGAGAGAGGGGGGGGAGAGAGAGAGAGAGAGAGAGAGAGAGAGAGAGAGAGAGAGAGAGAGAGAGAGAGAGAGAGAGAGAGAGAGAGAGAGAGAGAGAGAGAGAGAGAGAGAGAGAGAGAGAGAGAGAGAGAGAGAATCTCTACATTCCTCTCCATTAGCACCATAACATCTTCCCTCTCAATCATACACCATCTTCATTCACACCAATACCAAGAAAATTGTCAGAAAAATAAGGGGACCATGACTCACATGAGAAAAAAGCTTAATGGCACCAAGGAGATGTGTGACTTAAGATCTTCTTGAGTGATAGCTCCATCAAACATGATGTTTACTATACCTTGCCTTAGCTGCCCGTCAAATCCAAATAACCCAATTCATGTTGTAAGCATGATAGAATTGATGGCTTATAACTACATTTAAATGGGAAGAAGAATTTTGTGATAAAGTACCTATAGCATCATCATTATTCATGAAACTATAGCATGATGCAGAAAAAAGCTTTACCTCTCTTTATGTTGTGGTGGAGGTTCTTTGAGTGCCTACAAGCAAGTCCAAATTCTTATTTGCACTTGTAGGTATGAAAAGATAGATTAACATTTGAAAATTTTAGGAGACAAGCTTTGGTCCAACTCTTCATAAGTCTCTAGGTAATAGCAAATATAAATCATTAGTAAAACTAAATAATAGGAGTGATTCTCATAAGAAAATGATTAAATGGACCAAAAAACCTATGGATGACTAGCAAAACCAAGTTTTCCATAACAACTATTCCTCTTGGAGGAATAGGTCTCAAGATGATTCTAGAAAGATACATCATTTGGCCATTGTGTGATCATCTTTTTTGTGGGTAGTCCTAATTCATAAGTTGTGAAATAAGAAAAGGATACAAAAAATTCGGTGAGATTTTTTTATGGTATGTGTTTTATAAGAAAAATAAGACGAAGATGAAGCATCTCTTCTAGAAAAATCATGAAGTTAGACCTTTGTAAAATAAAGTGTGTCAAATCATGTACAAAGTTAATGTTCTTCACAATAAAGTGAGAGATGGGGGAGGGATGAATACCCCCCTTGTACATCCCCCCCCCCCGCCGCCCCCCCCCCCCCCCCCCCCTTTCCCTTTTAGGGTCCAGTATATGTAAATCCCCCTATCACATGCATTCACAGTCTATTAAAAAACGCATTGTGTGATTTTTTAATGATTAAAAAATACACATGTCCTATTTATTCTATGAATATACCCTTTAAATGTATGTAAAATATATCTAAAAAAGGGAATTTAAAAATCCCTTCTTTTGAAGCTACATGATAGGCTTACATATTTGAGTGTGCCCCCCCCCCCCCCCCCCCCCCCCCAAAGAAATGATGCATGACAATTATTCTAAACTAAAACATAATCCAAAAGATTATTTCAAATGAACATATGGGATCCAAGGAATGTTGTTTATGGTCATCACTACAATGAACATACCGAAATTCTTTAACAAATGTAAAGAAAAAGCTTCATCTATTTTTGATTACTTGGGAAGAAAAGAAAATACAGCATATATTTTCCTTAAGTTTATTAAGAAAGCCATAAAATCTTGAAGTTTGTGTATCTTTTTGGGCTATGTTGGCCTTTTCTTAGGAATTTGTAGATACTTTCCTTTTCTTTTTTGCTTCATCTATTTCTAGTTACTTGGAAAGAAGAGAAAATGCTACATATATTTGCCTTACATTTATTAAGAAAGTCACCCAATGTTGAAGTTTATATATCTTTTTGGGATATCTTGGCCTTTTCTTAGGGAATTTGCAAATACTATCATTTTTTTGTATCTTATGATATGTCTAAGGTTTTCATCATAATTTTAAAAATAGGATATGTCTAACGTCTTCATCATGGTTTTAAAAATAGGATAGATTAGATGCTTAGCATATACACCTTAATTAATTGAGTCCAAATTGGGTCTCTAAAATGCTTGGCAATCCATTCATGAAGTGTGTTAATTGATGTGTTAAGTGGTTGTTCTTTCTCATTCTTTTTAAACTTGCCTTTTCCTCTATTTGAACATTGATGTAAGGTGATAAAGCATGTAGTTTCCCAATTTTAGCCTAGATTTCTTAGTACTTTGCAAATGAATGTATGCAAAAGGATAAAATGCAAAGTGAGTTCATTTAAAGGAGTAGGCAAGTAGAAGCTTGCTTGAGAAGAAGCTAGAATCACATATCCATCACAATGAGTAGCCATTTTTGAGTGATGATCTACAATAATCATCTATTTTGGTTTATCTAAGTAGATTGATTTGAAAAGGACACTTGCACATTTATGCCATGTTGCCTGTTTTCTTGTCCATGAGTACCACCATCTTTAAAAACATCATTAAGATGATTGTCCTATAGTCATAAAAACATTAGATATGGGAGCCACAAGAAGCTCAACCACCTCTATGTTTCCCTTTTTATCAACTTGCATGTACTCTTTCATTTTTTCTTTAGGCACATAAGATAAATTGAGAAGAACAAGGAAAAGCAAGAATTATAGTTGCAAACGATATGGGATGCAACACATTAAGAGAAACATCCAAGTATGTGGGAGCAATGCATGTCGTATCCTAGAGAACATATACTTCGGTGTCTTGTCTTAGCACAAGAAAGTCCCTCTTGGGAACATGAAGGAGATGACCCAAAAGTGCTTGCCACAAAAATGAATGTGCACGATAAGATGCATTCTTAGTGATTACATGGTAATTTAACCATAAAATGTTATAGAGAAACTATAAAATAGAATATGAAGTATGTACCATTGATGTAGATAACATGACTTATCAAAAAAGGTGATTAGATTGCCTATATTTGTCCATTCAAGAAAAAAATCTACATGAAACTTAGAGCTTAGTCTTGTTTTTAACACCACTAAAGAATGAAGAAAGTGCTTCTCTCTTGCAAGTATGCAAAGGAATTTCATTGGGAATAGCCTTATTTGCACTTCCCTCATGATATCATTGAAACATCTTTTTCCTAAGAAAGAGTGGAAACAAGGACACGTGGTTGATAGAAGAAAGAACTAAGAGGAGTGCATGGTGGGGCCTTGGAGACAATATATCATAATGTGAATCATGCAAATTATTAAGGTCATGTCAAGTTGTCTAGTTGTATAAGAGCAAAATCTGTCCTACTTGCTTTCCAATATCATTTTGAAAACATCTAGCTAGTTCTCGCCTTTGAGGTCAAGGACAGAATTTGAAGGTGGGGTCTTGTAGGTGGTGTTTAGGGAGAACTAATGCTTTTAACATAGAAGGGTGAGGGTTTAGATTGATATAAAGTGTGTAGCATGTAAAATTGTGGGGTTCCCAGATGTGGTTTAGGTGCGGGTCACATTGAGTTCTTTTAGAGTAGGAGAGGTTTGAAGAAGTGCAACTCTTGGAGACTGTGAGGTTATAGTACCTTGCATGAAGCATGGGGTGTAAATCTATTGAGATTGTGTAGCTAGCCTTTTGGTCACTATTGAAATTGAGCTAGTTGAGAGTTCACGTGAAATGTCTCCTTTTATCGCTTACTTGTAATGCATGTGAAGTGTAAAGCTTGGCTAGGTTAAGCTTCAAAGGCATGGGGCTGTGGAGAGTAGTAAGCACTATATGATGCTAGGGAGGAGTGCTATAGAGTGTGCATCTAGCGAGTGGTACGACAAGAAGGCGGCACTAGTAAAAAGGCGCAAGGTTTGTGGTTCATAAGGGTTGTGGTGTTGCAAAAGTTGGTGCTCTTGTGCTGCTTATAAAGAGTTGGTAGTTGCTGTATAGAGACTCGAGAGGTGGTGGCTCATAAGGAGGAGGGTGGGGTGCAGCTAGTGATTTGAATGGTGTGTGGGGAGAGTGTATGTGAGATGGCAGCTCGGTTGGAGAGGCACCATTCCATCTTGGCAAGCTCAAGCACCCACTTAGTCAGCTTGTCTTTGAGATCCTCTTCAGAGAGCATGAGGCCGGGGCTGTCCTTCTTTGTCGGCACGTCTCTCGTGGTGGCGATCATACTGGCCCTGACTGCAGCCTTCTCGTGCTGCTACCACTGGGCGAGGATGAAGAGGCACGAGGAAGGGGAAGGAGGAGCTGGAGGGCGAGGAGAAGGAGGAGGCCGAGGAGGAGGGGGAGCAGCTGCAGGAGAAGGAGCGGTAGCCATAGCTGCTGCAGCTCCGTCCACCTACAATATTGTTCCTCATGTGGTCGAGCTTCACATCGACATAGCCACCACTGCTAGCACTCCTCTAGCAGCCTGCAAGCCAGCATGCGCCATGCACCTCCAAGATAAGCAGGTAGTCTCTCTCTCTCTCTCTCTCTCTCTCTCTCTCATACACATATCTTAACTTCCTTTGTGTTTTGCAGTACCACTGCTGCCCCCCCGTCGTCTACATGCCCGGAGACGATCACCTACCCCGCTTCATTGCTTGGCCCTGCCCGCACGTGCCTTCTTACCTCCCCGACACGTGTTAGCGTTGCCAAGACAACTTTAGTCAAAGCTTCTCAAATGTGAAGGGCCCTTAAGGAAGGGTCTTAATGTCCTCATACATGGAGACCTCCAATCATATCTTAGTGAGAGGACCTTGCCACCTCAATCCCTTCTATATCATCAAGCCTTCCAATCCCACTTCAATCCCTTATATGCTGAGACTCCCCATGTCATGTGCCTTAAGGATGTGTGTCCCTTTCAAATTGAACCTTCAAAGGTCTCCCTGGCACTGATATGTTCCATAACATCCGAAAGATTTGTTTGTGGAGCAAACATCTCATTGGAGCTAATTTGGCCAACTACAAATTTGCTTTAGCTAGAGTCTCTGCCACTATTGTAGACTATACATATTACAATTAGGGTATAGCTTCGAGAGAAAGGAAGACGTATAAACTTCACCAATAAAGATTGTCTCTTACATCTCTCTCCTCACCAAGTGTGATTTGTACATAAATGTAAACTTCATTTTTTACGAATTGCCAAAACTTCTTCCCTAGCATGTTGAAGCATCATAAGGCTTATTTGACAGGCTACCGCTTCTTCAAGTATACTTGTTGAATCATGAGCTCTTAGTTATAATTTGAAAGTTTGATCTCTCGTTGAAGAAGAATCATGTATAGTTTATGTGGCTCGACAATTCTGCAACACGGTAATAAGAATTAAACTTAAGTTGCTTACAATTACATTGTGCTGAGAAAAATGGACTACATAGAAAATGATTTGAGCTCCAATTTTCTTGGATGTGCAACTGTTACATATAAAAGGCTTTCCTTCCTCTTATTTCAGTACACTTTATCTTTTTGAAAAGAAGCAAGTGGTGTGAGGTTTACATTAATGGAACTTAAAAGTGTAGGAAGTTTCTACCTTTGTTCCAAGTAAGTGGCAAATGAATTAAAAAGGTATTCTTTTCCATTATAGCTCATTATTATGACAAAGCAAGGTTGACAAAAAATGAAAGCTTATGTTGTCATTGAAGTAGAACTAATTAAGTAGGATCATAGTACATATGGAATATAATCTTAACCAAAAAAGAGATGCATTCTACTTTCATAACAACCTAAAGTTGAGGTCTTCCTCCTTTCAAGTCTCACGAATCACCTCTTCTAGCTAATGACACACTTCCTTCCAAATGTAATTTAGCAACAATGTATCCCAATGCTCAAAAGGTTGCCTTAGTTTCTTTTTCACCTAGCTCTTTTTCTCCTACATTGAATGTAGTTGTCCTAGTAAAAGAAGCTCTCAAATTTTAACTTTAACTAGACTTTTGGAACAGTTTGGAAAGGGAAAGGGGACTTAAAGTGTACCTCACATGTAAAATATTTGTCACGTATCAATGCACTTTCATCTCTTTGACTTTGTATGACAATGTATCTCTACTTATAAAATTCCTCTCGTAGCTTATCTTCAAATGTCGGCATGAGACTTCCAGAAAGCATTGAATCAAATAATCACTATGAAGGTAAATGTTATATATGTTTTGCATGAGCTTTAATGAGGAGTGGAATTGACATGTCAACAAAGAGGACAACTTAAAACATGTAAAATGAGAACAATTGTTAAAGAATGAATATAATTATTCTTGCCTTCGACATGTTGTCAGCCACTATGAGATAAAAAACAGTAAAAGTACAATCCTTGTGAAGCAAGGGTTGTAGTATATGAAGGTAACCTTTGTACGATAATTAAAGTTTGTCAATATTGTGTGCCGATGTCCTAAGGTTCCAAGCCTTACCCATTATGAAACTTTGAATATCAAAGGAAGTCTTGGGTATGTATAGAAAGTATTTGAACATAGATTGTATAATGGTCCATTATGTTGACGCCAATTGTTTGGTTGATAGTGACATATTTATTCATCTACTATGAACTAGAGCACTACATCAAATATTTATCAAGTATGTCGACATAATAGAGAAAGAGTGTGAAATATCTTGAAAGATAGTATATATATTAAAAAAAAGGAATGTACAACCATATTGGGAGCTTTTCAATTTGACATAAACTTTGAAATGGCAACATACTTCATAACAATGCCTGATGTCAAGGCTTAAGTAAGCTTGCTCAACTTTAGCATACATTTTTATATTTGAACTTTAAAGTTAACCATAGTGTAGAAGATATAAAAGAAATGCCATTATTTACCATATCTACATTAATTAAATAAAACTTTAGAGTACATTCTAATATAGAATATGTAGAGGATATAAGTTACTTCAACATCATTATTTGAAATGCTTTAAAGAATTTGGCTCTATTGGTCTATTCTTTCTAACAATTTAAGATTAAAGGTCATTATCGTAAATGGTCACCAAATGGCATACAATAATGCATATTTGTGGTCTATTTTGAAATTAGGAAAATTTTCTACTTATTGTTAATGGTTTAGAATTGATGAAAATTATAAATACAACAAGTATATTGAAGGAGTTTATGTTTTGAATTATGACTGACTAATGACATGTTATTTTCAATTATGATTAATGATATGATCATGTCCATTGTGAATTGAAACATAACCATTGACAAAGAGGATAAAATATAGACATGAGATGGGAACAAATAAACCAAGATAAAAAATCAAGAATGCGTACAATTACTTGATTGTAAATAGGTGGGAATTTTTTTAATGATCAAAGGCCAAGATCTTAAAAATGGGACAAAATATTATTGAAAGACACATATTTTTAAGTGTTTTTAAGTGAATTTTGAGTCAAAATATCTAGTTAAAAAAGATTTGTCTAACTTTTTAGGCTACGAAAGAAGCATAATCATCTTTCTTTGTATCAATTCCTAAGTTAGCAACCCCTAGTAGTGATTTATTTAGTCAAATGTTGTGATGTAGCTGATTAAAGCCACAATTCTAGTGGCCCTTTTCATCACTTTATTAGATCAAATGGTATGATATAGCATAAAACAGTTTTTTAATGGCAATGAAATGACATGAACATCAACCATTTAGTCTTGTGCTTAAGTGGAAAGTGCCTCCAAATAGCTCGATAATGTTTGGCATATGTTTTCATGTATGCAATAATCTAGAATCTAAATATATATGCCAAATTTATTTCATGTATACAATAGTCTAAAACTTGGATATATATGCCAAACTTATTTCACACTTCTTATATATCTTATGTAACTTGTCTTCCAACTAAAACAATCAACTATTGATACTTATCTCATGAAACACTTCTTATATATCTTATGTAACTTGTCTTCCAACTAAAACAATCAACTATTGATACTTATCTCATGAAACACTTATCTTTGATCCCCTACAAATATACCGTTGTATTACATCTCATGACATTCTTGCACTTATTGAAAGAGCCTATGAGTTCTATTAAAGTATGGAAACTAAGGACTTACTAAATACATTCATTGTCTCTAATTACCAAGCAAAACATTTACCTTTGCCTACTTACAATTTTGGTACAAGTGCTGCATTTTGATGTGATAGTCATTTTATTGGGGTACCATAGGTACACTCATATTTTGTAAGCAATGGGTATTTCTATTTGGTTACCACGATTGGACATCTTAATAGAGTCATGATGATAAGTGTATCTGTCAAGTTACTATAGTAGCATAGGTAGATGTGCAAGATATAGCTTAATTATTAGGTTATTGTAGTTACTATAGTAGCATAGGTAGATGTGCAAGACATGGCTTAACTATTAGGTAATGGGTACTAGGGTTTCATAATGGATTTTGGCATGGCAAACAAGTTGCATGATGGCATGTTTTTGTCACATATATGGAGATAAAGTAGACTTTAGAATGAATGTCAAGCTATACTCTTATCTAGGATTCCACACCATTGCTATTTTTCTTAGCATTGAAAAACTTCATATGACCTTTTCCTAGAATAGTTTTTGGGTGCATAACTTCCTCTTTGATTATAACTAGAATGCGGGATATAAAAGATCCGCAAAGTAAAACAATGTCAAACACAAATGCAAAAGAGAGAGAAGCATCCACATCTTGCATCATCCAGTTTTCATTCACCATCATGCCAAGAACCTTGATTTGATCAAATAAACTTACTCCACAATGCCAAGAATCTTGATTGTGATAAAATAAGCTTACTTAATTTTAAACTAATCACTTCATGATCTTTGACATATGTCTTGCACATGATGCTAAGATATATCCACTAGCTCAGCATGGATAGATGGAGAATTATGTGCATGACAATAAGTGTGATGTATAGCTCTATCCTACCCTACATATCTTTTGTTGTTGTTAGATATGCTCAATGCTAAACCAAAGTCAATTCCCCCCCCCCCCTCCCCCCCACCCCACCTTCCCATAAGGTGCCACCTATGATCCATGTGCTCAAAGTCATAAGGTCCCCATTATTAGGAGTAGGTATGTATAATCCTAGATGTTGGTTGGATCATGGTTTGTATGTCAAATTAGATCCATGTGATTGAATGGAAAAATTGTGACTTTTGTGGGTCTAACCTTAGGGTAGATAAAGTAATTAAGCTCATAGTAAATCTTGAGGCATACTACATTGAGTTGTGGGGGTTTACGCTATTAGCAATTCAAACAATAAAGATCTATCCACCAACCAGCTTCAACGAAGGCAAGTTAGATATATAAACTATACTTTGTGGAAGTTTAAATTACAACTATCTTTGATTATTATGAGCTTCAATAGATGGTACTAGGGATCTTAGGTAACTTACTCGTGGATATATGTGTGCAGCACGTGGGTTCAAAGTAAGGTATTTTTCATATACCATTTTTATACATTTTTTACATATAGAAGGGTGTAATATAAATGAGTTATTTACACATTGAATAGAAAAGGGTTATGTTTTATTCAAGAAAAATTTACAGATAAGGATATTTATAAATAGGCCTTGAATGCACATGATGTAGAGGATATACATATAGTAACTTCCCCTAGCTAGGGATTGACCTAGAACGACAACCTACCCCTAATCCATCAAATTCCAATATAATGATTCCTCCAAATACTGATTTTCTATAGGCTTGGAAAGAAAGGAATGCATATGAAATATGTGTCTTAATTACAAGTACTTTTTGATAGTGTTTTCACTTTGAATCAACATAATACAACTAAGGCCCTAGAGGCTTGGTATGTGCTCAAGAGTAAATACAAAATATGAAACCAAACTAAGGTTTAGAACCAAGAGAGTTAGCTAGCAATAAAGAAGCTTACTAAAGGTGAGAAAAGTGAAGCATTCATCAATCACATCAAGAATCTGAATGGCCAAATGGTTTGCATTGGGATTTAAAAGGCTAGCGAGAAGAATCGTGTCTTTGAATTTTCCCACCAAAGTCTAATGGAAGTTTAATGCAATGGTAACATCTATTCATACTCACATGAGCTCAAGCTTTGATGTTTGATAAACTTTGTACATTACCAATCGTGGAAGGTGCTACATCTTAAATCTTGAGAAGGAACCAATAGTAGAGATGCTACATTCTTTGCCAACGAAAAAGGCAATGGTTGCTTCTCCACCAAAAGTGATGATAAAAAAACTAAGAAGAATAGCAAGAGGAAGTTTCAAGGAGAATGTTTGTACTATAATAAGAAATCATATGTAATTTAAGATTGTCATGTCAAGAAGGAAAATGAAAAGAATGTACCCTGAAAAGTAAAGGGAAGGAGATAATCAACATGGCTAAAGTAGAGCTAGAGCCATTCATGGCAAGCATTGAGAAAGCGTGTTCATTCACACAAGAAATATCTACCATTGAATCATGGGTATTGGTAATTGTAGTTTCTCCCATCATATGACCAACAAGAAAGGTCTATATAGTTATGTGTAGCCTCTACTAGAACCTGTCATTGTGATGATTGGGAGAAATGAAAAATACCTTGCTAAGGGCACAAGTATTATTTCTTTTGTTGTTGCAAATGGTGAAGACAAACATATTTCAAATGTGTCATATATTATAAAGATTAAGATTTATTTTTTCCAGTTTGCTTCAAACTTGATCTTAGTTATCAAGTTAGATTCACCAAGACAAGTGTAGAACTTCTCAATAGTATTGGCAAAGTTGTCGGCAAAGGAGAAAGAAGGAACAATTCATATAGGCTAAGTGTGCTTACAACCATTGCTAGAGTGGGCACAAGTAAACTTTTGTGTGAAACATGTGTCCACATTGAATTTTTAGTGTTAAAGGAGATGCACAAGCAACACATGGCTTCTCACCTACATACATTAACTAAGATAAAGGCAATACCATAAGAAAGAAAGAATAGGACAAAGGCTCCTCTAGATTTGGTGCATGTTGATTTATGCAACAAGTTTTCTACACACACCTTGGGGTGATCTTCTTATTTCATGTTCACAATCAATGGTTACAAGAGGAAGATGTGGGTATAGTCTCTAAATGATAAGGCTTATGATTTTAGTAAGTTGTAATAATGGCTAGAATTTTTTGATGATAAAATAGGGATGAGTGTATAATAATTCAAAATAGATAGTAGATTCACACTTGAAGATGCCTCATGCACTTAGGTAGGACAATGTTGTTGAATGATGTAATTACATCACTACAAAAGGCAAGTTCTTCCATTCAAATAATAATTGAAAAGTGATGTAATTGAATGGAAGATGCCTCATGCACTTGGGTAGGACAATGATGAGAAGAAAGCTCACCAATCTATCATCATGTCATTGGAAAAGCCAGTGGCACAATGGATCAAGCAACTTTATGATCGACATATTCCTATGTCGAAATCCCTTGAAGAAAAGACAAATGCACAAGGAGGTTTTAGAGAATAGAGGGACCAACCAAGAGGAAGATTATTTTCATCATGTGGTTTTGGAAATTAAAGTACAAGGCCGACTGAAGAACCTTGGAAAAATATAAAGGCAAACTAGTTACATAAAGAGTTTCATAGGTTTAAGTATTTTATTTTCAAGAAGCATTTGTTCCAACTACCAAAATGACCACTATTAACACAATACTTGTAGTGTCTGCTCATATGGAGTGGCCTATTTATCAAATGGATGTTAAATTAACATTCTTGAATGGTGACATCAAGGAGTAGGTGTACATGACTCAACCTCTAGGTTTGAGGCCCCCAATTTTGAGAACAAAGTTTGAAAGCTACAAAAAGGATTTATATAGATTGAAACAAGTCCTTAGAATATTGTACTACAAAATAAATAGGTTCCTTTTAGGTTAAAATTTGAACATTATGCCTTAGATGCTAGCTTTTCTATTTACACGGATTGTTAAAAGTCTTACTGATTGTTTTATGTGTGGATGACCTTCTTATCACAAGTGACTATGGAGATGTGCTCCATCAAACTAGGAAAGATCTTCACTTCTTTGAGGAAGTATGCATGGGAGATCTTGAAATATTTTATAATGTGTCACTAGAAAGTTATCCATTGAGGATACATCATCACTAGTGGAAATTGGGAGATACAAGAGTTTGGTTAACAATCTTCTCTATTTCTGTAACACTGGGCCAAGCATTAGTTTTCTTATCTATGTTGTGAGTAGGTTATCAAACAAACACCATGAAAGACTTTAGAAAGATGGGATGCAAGTGCTAAATTACTTGAAAAGAACTCTTCACCATGGTATCACATATAAATCGGAAACTTCTTTAGTAAAAAACTATGACTCAGATTGGGCTAGAGATAGTGATTCTAAAAAATGTGTTTCTAGTTATTGTTTTCCTTTTAGTTTAGGAACCATCCTCTTGGATTGGTAAGAAGAAACAAATAGTGGCATTGTCTTGTATCAAAATTGAGTATAAAAGGCAACTTGTTTTGCTACATGTAAATTAGCATGGTTAAGAAGGATTCCATATCACATGTGAATGTATGATGAAAAACCACTATTCTAAGACATAAGAACCAAATTTGCATCGCCATTGCCGAAAATCTAGTGTTCCATGCACAAAGATCCAATATCACTATATATGTGATTTGATTGAAGGTGTGATAATAGAGTTATGAGAGCGGAATTTAAAAAACAGGAAAATGCTAGACAAGTGCCAAATCATGAGAATTCAAGGCGAAATTTAAAGCTTGAAGGAAGCAGAGGACGTAGATTTGACAATTTGAAGTGGCTGAGGAGATGGGAATTCAAAATACTTTCGAAGTCGGGACTTCACAGTCGTTGCGGATTTTTCATAAATTTTCAAGGTGCAAAGTAGGAAAAGTCTTAGGTAGTTCAAGACTTCAAGACAGACATGCAAAAATTTCTGGAATTAGAATTGGACGTTGGATGCAGAAGAAGCCGAAGGCCAAGCAAGAGGGGGACCAAATTGAGTGTGAAGGCAACTTTGGGGGGGAGGAGAATTAAAGGGTCATGACCCTTGGGCCCATGTGGCCAAAATATTTTGACGAATTGTTGGGGGGGGGGGGGGGGGCATTTTGCAACCACGAGCGTGAGAAAATGGCAACCTGCTTCTTTAGGAGGCAACGCTCTTTTAGGGGGGACTATGGTGGCCACAAACAACCATACAATTAGATGGCACCAGCCTCTTACCTCATTTTTTCACTTTACATCGTCGTTTTTAAATCAAGAAATGATGCACTAAATAGAGAGAACAGAAATCATTTTCTCTCTCTCCTCACTCTCTCTCCTTTTGAAGGTGGTGTGTCAAAAAATTTAGAGCTCGTGCTCGTTTTGAAAATCTAAAAAATATGTTTTTAAAGGAAAAATGGCAATTTCATCATTTTGAGCAATCAAATTGTGTTTATGTGGGGTAAAATTAAAAATCAACCTGGATTAGAGTGTGACTTAATTTATTGACTCAAAAAAATCAAAGAAATATAGTAATTTATTTGAAATAAATCATGAAAATTTTAAGAAAAATCAAATTTATATGGAAAAAATTAAATTTTATGTGCCATAAAATACAAAATTTATGAATGTGTCAGTGGATGTATGGTGGGACTAAAACATGGGTTTTAGCCTTAGATTATCCCCATTTCCATGTTATAATGCATGATTTATTACTTTCTAGACAAGGAAATGACATGAAAACATTCCCTATACCTACTATCACAAGCATAACATTAAACGGTAGGGAGAGAGGGGGGATTTGTGAGTGCTGATTATGGTATTAAATGTGATTTATTTGTTGCACTTTGCATATAGGGATGCATTACTTTAAGTGTTAAAAGGGACAGTGGCACAGAATAGTCCAACATTGTCTTAGTATCGCAGCAAATATGAGAGTAACAAAAAATCATGAAAAGAATTGGTTGTGCAAATCCACGATCCTGATTTGATTAGGTAAAATGTTTGTGCACTTAAGAGCATTCACCTTTGCACTGCATTACAGATATATATGGTATCAGGAAAATAAATCTTGGATGCTTTACACTTGATTGTTACAATCATTGACCCACGTTGAGAGCATAAGGAGTCCCATGCTGTAGGATAGTGCATTCGTTCTCTTTGGGGCCTAACTTGGTAGGATTGAATTATCTCCTAGAACACACATTAAAGAGAGGACTATGTTTTGCATATGCTATATGTTTGGATGGCACATCTTGGGGCCAATCCTTGAGGTGTAGGAGAGTTGTAGTGGAGCTACAACAATCAACTGGGGTGGTGCTCCCTGTGTATGTAATAGGAGATGCTAGTAAGATGCTAATTTTTTTGGGTACTCCAATTTCTTGGAGTCAGGAGGGTAGTACATTGGACTAGGATTTAGAAATTTAAACTACAAATGCATTCTTTGGTTAAATCAATTCGTAGTGGTTATACACTCCTCTCGCGGGTTTTTTTTTTGTGAGTTTAGGAGGCCTTATAGCTAGTGTCAGGCCCATTTTTGGTTCCAAAAAGTTAGTCTATTGTTCAAAGAGGAGAATTGAAGAGGTATCTTCACCAAAGCACTTACAAAGGTTTTGTTTTGAGTTCATCTTTAAATACTCAAATTGAACCATGAATGTAGTTTACCTGCCTTATCAAACATTTTTTGGCAACTTCTCTCCAATCCAAAGAAGCTAGAAATTCCCCCTCAAAGTGATGATACTATCCCATCTAGATATGCATGGAAGTATATGTAGCAAACTTTTATTTTCTAGAGGTACATAAGCTGGACATGATTCATGGAGTATGTGTTTTTGGGCACGCACTCTAAATGGGACAAGAAATAAGGGTTGGGTGATGGAATTATACAAGCCTTGGTATTAAGGCTAGAGCATGCTCTTGGATTTGGAAAATAAAGGAAGGTGTACATGCATCTATGACTCATTGAGTTTTTTTAAAGAAATAAAAATTGCCCCTCAATGAAAATATTTATTAGTAGCATTCTATATTGTTTCTTGATTAAAAATGCAATGTAGGAAGAAAAAGAAAAGATGAGACAATAGTTGAAAAAGGTAAAGATCATTGTGATCCTCAAGGATATTGATACCTTCATGAAGTCTATTGGTGAGAAGCAAGTTCTAATGAGGCATTACAAGTATGCATGATCCTAGAAGGTATAGTCAATTCAAAATAAAGGAGGCATGTGTGAGGAGCATCAAGGCATGCCACTACATTATGTATGTTCTCATTGATATCATTAAGGGAGATTTATTAGTAGGAAAGTGGAGTTTTAGAGTTTTTTTGTTTAGCCTAAGAGGGAGGGCATATTGTGTGCCTAGAGGGGGACTACTATGACCACAAAAAAACCTGCCTTGATGTAAAAACAAAAAAATGGGTTTATGTGTTCTGAAGAAAAGCCTAAGAGTGATCTCATCAATAGTGCAATGCATATCTAGGGAGTAGGCCACCTAATTTTCTATAGTGGAAATGTCATCCTAAGCACTAGGAAGGTGGCCATCTTTGGTATGGTGGCAAGTATTAGTTCTTCTCTATTGAAGTGGTAGCATGTTTGGTTGCTTAATAGTCTCAGTAATGGCATGGTAAAGAGGAAGTCATGATCAACAACATTCCATAAAGGGCTATATGACTAAAGCAATAGGGTTTCTTCATCTTCAAATGGTGGATTCAACCTTGAGGATTATGGATTTCAGTTCATAGATATTTTGTCTCATTAGCAATAGTATTCTTAGGGTTAGTGGAACAATGCTCATTGATTGTAATGGAAGATATTGTCAGTAAGTATTGCAATCCTATCTAATTGTAAGGTGGAGGTAATAATTGTGGATTTTGACAAAAAATCTTAGGGTGAAGTAGCTTTTAGCCTTCATCATAGACAATAACTAATTGTAACAACCTTTAAAAAAATCCCCTCTTGTGTGGTCTTGGATATTGAAGGGATACATTTGATGAATTGAGTTCTTGATGGTTCAATTATATGAGAGACAAGGCTCACTAATTGTACATGGCCGTGCTCACTATATATGGTACCTCTTACTTTGGTATTTATATTTTGGGATACTCATGTACGTGGGGTTGTTAGACATTCTTAAGGATATATATCATATGTGCTTGTCTTGATGTTTTGGTACTTTGTGATTTTGTTGATACATGATGGTTGAGAGGGTAGGAAATCTCACTGTCATTATTTGCTTGATGCAAGTTCAAAGTAGTAATGTCCAAGATACATAGATGGAGTCCTATGTGTCTTGGAGTTAGTTTATGCTGTCACGATCTACAAAGGTGTAGAGGCGATCAACCGCCAAGACCCACGGACTGCTTATTGTTTCAAGTCTTCCAAGCCGAGCACTAATGGATACCTCTCACATAGCCGACACCCTACCTATCCATGAGTGTAGTGAGCTTACCTCCACGCTCCAAGCTCCATTGCCGCAAGCAAGACAAGACAAGACAAGACAAGACAAGACAAGACAAGATAAGAGAAGAGAAGAGAAGAGAAGAAGAGAGGAGAAGATGGAGAGCTTCTCCTCCCTGGTCCCTCACCCTCACACTCTCACACTCCCTCTCTCAAGCACAAGCCCAAGCAAGAAAGAACAAGAAGAAGAAGAAGAAAGAGAGGAGAGCCACTTTTGGCCACACACGTGAATGAGCTTCTCATTCACTTTTCAACTTTATATACAAAACCCTAAATCCCTTTTGGGTAGTCATGCCCTTATCCCCTTTTTTACATGGCCGGTCGTGGCCTAGGCCCTTTTTCCCATTGTCCTTCTATCTTCCTAGCTTCCTTCCTACCGCCCATCTACCTTTACAAATTGCATGGGTGAGAGCCCGGTGCTCTTTAAATTAAATCATGATGCGCTTGTGCTCTTTTACAAAAGTATTGACTTGCGCTTTTTCTTGTGCGCCTTTTTGGTATGTCCTACCCTTGATGTGCCTTGAACAATTGTGGGGGATGTGTAGAGGGCTATGAAACTAGGGACAGAGCTAGCCGACCAAGGTCACTGGGCATACCTAATTTGAGGACCCCTAGGTGCCGTGCTGTGATTGTGAGTGTTTTTTCTTTTCTTTTCTTTTCTTTTCTTTTTCTTTTTCTTCTTTCCTTTTCTTTCCCACTTTTTTTTATAAAGAATAACATGAGTACAACCATTGCAATACATTGAGGCTATCAGCCTTTCAATTGGGTTAGAAAATGTCGAGATTCAAAGACTGCGAGGCTGGATATTACAGCGATGATTATGTCCTAGCCTCATTGCTAGAGAAACTGTTGTTGAGATGGGGAGATACACTGGAGATTTTGCAAAACCTCTTTGTAACATGTGATGTTGGTACAATTGAGGTAACAACTGCCATGAGTGCTATGTATAGAGTTTGACCCAGAAAGAGAAAGTGGCCACTGATCATGCTTTCGGCCATGGGATGTGGGTGATCACCAAGGGTGATTTTCACTTTCGACGATGTGGCTTCGTCACGGCTCTTTGTGAGGTTGGTAGTCTTGCGGTGACTTGGGCATTGAACACTTTCGCACAAAGACCTGTGTTGTCTTGCATCCACTTGACACTTCGTGAGAGTATATGCAAGTCACATGCCTCAATTATAATAAACAGATGCATCACAAAAAGATATTACTTTATCAAAATTCTATGGTGCTAACTGGGATGCATATCATTGGCACTTGTTAACGACATGGCCTATATCAATAGTCGGTAAGGGAAGTTTATATAGCTGGGGAGCCTGCCCCATTAACCACTTAAGGACAAAAAGTTATGACAAAATGGCATTTGGCAAGTAGCGTATACAACATAGGGACTATTCTATTAGTATGAGGTGGGGTGAGTTTGAGTGATCAGGCGACTAGGGCTGTGCTGGTGGTGGGCTCCTGTCAAGCTGGGTAGGGAAGATATTGGCTGGGACCCAAATGGTGTAGTCCTTGGCCGCTACCATTTCAAGAATACTTTTAAATATCTAATCAAATTCCTTCTTGTTTTTAGCTTCCCTATCTTCTTTTGAGCACTTGGTGCTTGAGTGTCTGGGGAGGGCCTGCACGGCAGGTGTTGCTACACCCCCTCCCTTGAGCTTTCGTCCTCTTGGTTTGGGGAGTTTTTGGCCTGTGTCCTGGGTAGTGTCACTTGGGGCCTCTTTTTGGTGTGTACCTCTTAAGCATAGGCACATATCGCTCTGGTGGAAGTGCTTTTGCCTTATGCTCCCTTCTACTACGGAGGAGAGTTTCCTTGCATGCTAGCTGCATTGTGTGCTCCATGACAGCTACTGTGGGGAAATCTGCAAAATGTGAACCAAGGTTAGGCTTTGAGGCACAATAGAATTATTTTCATGAAAGGGATTAAACAGTGGATTATCAAGTGCATATGAGGAGGAGGGATGAGGTGAGGCATGTAGTGTTTGTTTAGATGAATGGCCCTTGTGATGATATTCGTCCTCCTTCGACTGCGGGGCGTATTCCATCTATAGAAGATCTTGGCTTATGCTAAGTTGCATGGACTGGTTGTCATGGAGTGGAGCAGGGCTTGTCCCCAGAAGGATAGACCAGAAAGGAGAAAGGTATATAGAAGGGGACGACACCCTATCTACACCGTCAAAGATGTTGGTCAGGGCTTCCTATGGCGGTAATGAGGGTTGCATGCCCTCCACCTAGAGGCGGGAATGGCCACACAACTTCTAGATGTGTGGTGAGAGGAGGACCTAAGGAGCTTAGCCTATCAAACCCAACTTCTCTCTCTGTGCTTGACTATCATTGCTTGTGTGTGTTGATATTATCTATACAGGTTATCTATACAAGGTCACAAAGCTCATTGTTTATTTATGTATATATTTACGAATCCATGTAACTTCATGAGAATAAAAACCAATTGTAGAACTCAGGATTGTACTAGAGTGTGGCACACGCATCCAATACTTGTGGCAGCTTACTCGATAACGATAGATATTTTGCAACATCGAGTAGCATGGTACCTTGTCCGATTCTACTAGCAACATATAATTCCTCCTCAGTGAGAAACTTATTAGCCAAAGAGTTCTCTTGGCTAGTTCCAGCTAAGTCCGTACCCTGAATGGCAGTCAATACTCAAAAGGAAGTTGGTGCCACATAGGTTGGGTTTCTTTGAGACTGCCATTTGGCCAATCGCTCCTGTGAGACTGTCATAATCTGGGCTCCTAGTTTGGCCATTGTAACACAGTTTTCAAACCAACATTTTTCAAATTGACTTTGACTCTCTTATTCTTTCTTTAGTTGCTCTATCTCCTGTGAGATTGTCATAATCTGGGCTCCTAGTTTGGCCATTGTAACATAGTTTTCAAACCAACATTTTTCAAATTGACTTTGACTCTCTGATTCTTGCTTTAGTTGCTCTATCTCTAAGATATTTGGTTGGTAGAGCACATTATTGAATGCCATAGTTAAGCATAGTTTGTTGGCTTCCTCGTCAAAGTTGAGTCACATGCATTCATGCAGGAGCCTATCATAGTGCTCGTCAAGATGTTATTGCTCTTCCCAGGACAGGGGAAGATTGGTCAATGCTAGGATTGCTTATGCTCTCAAGGTTCCCATGTTTCTCTTGAGGTCTTGCTGCTATTGTGTCATGGTTATCCTTGGATGTGACTGGTATAGTCTTGTCACCCTATTGTGATAGTGTTGTATCCAGTCTTGATTGATCAATGCGAGTTCTGTGTTGGTGGATTGAGTGTTGCAAGCAACCCTTGATGGTAATGGTTGCTTTGATTTTTCATAGCACATGGATGTGTCTGAGATTGCACCATTGTTAGGAGATATGGCAGTGGGTTCATTCATGGGTGGACTCGATGCTTTATTCCTTAGCTCTTCATCACTCTTGATCTCAATCTTCTTGGGGTCTACAATTGCTTGCAGCTATTGTTGTTGTTTTCATTGTTTTCTCTTCTCTTTCTTAGGCAATCGAGGTGTATCTCTGGAAGACTCGGGACCTTGAACTAGGTCAGTCGTTGATGCGCTTGGTTGGGCCTCAGCATTCTCCTTCTCTAGTGTGTCCTCATGGGACATAGCTGTGGCCTGCTGAAGAGCCTTGCTAGGTTGTGAGGGTACAACTGCCTCTCTTTTTGGAGAGTCTAGCTCTTCAGCTAATTCCCCTCTGGTTCACTCCTCAAGCCCAGGCTTTAGGTGCTTTGGAAGTGCTGGAGTTGTCAAGGATGTTGGTTGCGACACCTCCTCCATAGGTGAATGGCTAAGGTCATGTTCCACAAGGGGCATTGTCACAGCCAAGGGCTGTGACTACTGTGATCCACGATTGGAAGTAGTAGCAGCTAGTTCAATGGACTTGCTACTATTGGTGGATTGCGGTGTCAAGTCCTTAGGACGATTGGAAGTGGTCGTGTCTTTTGTTGCCCTTTGAGCATTCACTTGTGTAGATCGAGCATCAATTGAGCTAGCCACGGTGGATTGCATAGGCATATCCTTGGGTCGAGAGCTATAGGTGGTGTCATGTTCCACCTCTCGGACATTTGGAAGATTAGCTGGAGATAGAGATTGGGATTGAGCAGTTGCACTTGACGACTACTGTTGTGCTTCTTGTGTCTGTTTAGGGAAAGAGGGTGTAGGAGACTTGGGACTCCTAAGTGGCTTTGACACTGGGTAGAAGATTTTCTCATGGCTGTTAGATGATTTTGCTATTTGCTTTGTTGAGCATTTAACCTTGCCATGAGCAATGTTGTGCCTATGATGCATGTTATCCTCTCGGGAAATCAAAGGATCCTTGGGCACTAGTGGCTTTTGCGTATCCTTAATGATTACATTTGATATTTGCTTGTCAAGCACGCTAGGCTGAGGGTCTACCCTTCGATTAGTCCCATTTGGTTTCTTGATCTTGATCGTGAGGGGCTCGGTGACTCCAATGTTCTTCACTTAATACTTGGTTTTTTGTTTAGACTTCCTCTTGCGCTTCTTTGCTCTTGAAACATCCTGGCCTTTAGCCGACAGAGGAGGTTTCACAGGGGGTTTCGGTACCGAAATCCATCGGTTATCAGTGTAATACCCTTGTGCATGTAGCAATGCTTTGGATATCCATCGTGGCATTGTGCTAGCTCTCCATCTATACCTTCGTCTACAAGGTTTGGGCTTCTTTTGTGGTCTTCTAAGATATTTGTAAGTCCAAAGAGTACCCTTGGCATTGTCTCCTGAACCTTTTGTTTCAAGCATGGCCTCGCTCATTAATTCTCTCTGTTTGACATGCGCTCGTATCAACTCTTTCAACAAGTCCTTGCTCTTGTTAGTAGACTTGACTCTTATGTCACCAGCTTCCTTGCCTTTCCCTCGAGGTTTGATGAGGTCACCCTTACTAAAGGTCGTGATTATCCTCACACCCAGTAGCATCAAGTGTATCCTCTATGCTACATAGTCGACCTCACACTTTCTCGCCCTTTTGAAAGGTCATCCAAGGAGTGTTTCCTTTCCACAATTAGCACTATTTGGAGGAACATGGAATAGGATAGGCAAGCTTTCCGTTTCAATGGTTACAAGGATTTTTCACTTCCCCATAAGTGCTTGGGAGTGTCCCCCGTAAGGACTAAGAGTTGCATTAGTCGATGTGAGCTCTGGTTGGCCTATCGGCACAGTGCTCCCTTTTTGCGGTGAGTTTGACCCTAAGATAAGTAGGTGGTACTATGTCTTCATCTTTCGGGTCTTGGCTTATAAAATTAAGCCTTCTAATACATATCCTTGAGTCCCTAACTGCACAACCAGATGTGGAATCTCCACTAATGTCTTGGATTGTCAGTGCAGTTCTGTTCAAGGAGTATCTATCGTCAGGACTCCCATGTCTAGTCATCCTCGCAGTTGTAGCTTAATGTTGTTGATTTTTCCTTTGACTAGATGCAGTCCAAATGCAACACATACGTGTTTTTTTGGTGTGGCCTTTTTGCCCTTGTTGGCTAGATTGGCCCATTGATGTTCTAGGGTCTTTGTTTGTCTTTGTTTGGGTATGGGCTTTTGGTTGCTCCTTTGCAAGTGAGAATCCATACTTGTGTAGAGCCATTACTACACTAGGATCTAATTTGGAGGACATGTCACGGTGCTCGTTTTCTCTCCAACCTACTTGGGGGAGGTGCGGAGGGAGCAGAGCCCCCTCTCTGGGGGGTCCGCGCGGGGGGGAGGGGGCGCAGTTTTGAACTAGCTCTACATTTCAACCTAGTGATAGATTTATGATGTGGTTTTGGCTCTATATGGTCTCTCGGTCAGTTTCAAGGTCTATAGGTTAAAATTTTAAAAAATCCAAATTCGATCCAATATGTCCAAATTACAGGGGCCAAATGCCGGAATCGGCCCATTCAAATCGCCGAGGGCCGAATGAGAAAGGGCCAAATGTAACTGGTCCGAATGTCAAATTCGGCCAGTCCGAGTGGGAATGTTCAATGGCCAAGTGGCCGAGTGGGCCCAGGACCGAGTCAAGTTGGATCGAGGGCCGAATGGTGAATTAGGCCAGGCCAAATGGCTGTCAAGATTGTGGGAGAGAAGGAAGGAGTCTCGCTTGAAGCTTTCTTGCTTGCACAATGGGGGAAGACACACAAGGGTGGAGGCTGAAAACAGTTTTCCTCTTCTTAGTTGTGTAAGCCAAAAGAACTCAAGTACAAAGAAATAGAAGAACCCTCTATATGGGTCTCAAACCAAACTCAACTAACTAAGGTGGCATACTAACTGAGCCACGAACTAGAGTAGATAAGGATAGCTATCATGTAGCTATTATTCATGGGCGGTGTACCAACCGCGTCTGCAATTGACAAGTCGGTGACATAAATACACAACAGTCACCCTGGCGTATCACGAGTGGAGCTCGATATCTCAACATTCCCCCTCGAGCTCAATCCCAATTCCTGCACACCAAGCAGGTCTCTGAACTTGGGCAGCTTCTCTGCGCCCAATGCCTTCGTGAATATGTCAGCTACCTGATCCTTTGTGCTAACATAAACTAGATCAATAAGACCTAGTAAAACCCTCTCTCGCACATAGTGATAATGCACCTCAATGTGCTTTGTTCTAGCATGATAGACTGGGTTATTTGCCAAGTGTATAGTACTCATGTTGTCACAATAAATGACAACTGGTCCATCTGTAGTCTGATGCATATCATAAAGTAGCTTATGCAACCAAGCTACCTCACATGCAGCCATTGTTGCACCCCTGTACTCAGCCTCTGTGCTCGACAAGGGAACTGTAGGCTGTTTCTTGCTGCTCCAAGTGACTGCAGCACTCCCAAAAGAGAACACATATCCACTGGTAGATCGTCTATCAGAAATACTACCAGCCCAATCAGCATCAGTGTATCCATGCAACTGTATCTGAACCCCAGTCTCATAAAATAGTCCATACTGCAATGTGGACTTCACATACCTGAGTATGCGTCTAGCCGCATCCAAATGTGGTTTCCTTGGAGCCTGCATAAACTGACTTACCAATCCAATAGCATAGCTCAAATCTGGCCTGGTAATAGTCATATAAATCAAACTTCCTACTATGCGTCTGTACATAGTAGGGTCTTCTAGAAGCTCACCTGCATCTGTGCTCAGCTTCACATTCTGCTCCAAAGGAACTGAAATAGGCTTACAGCCTGTCATCCCATATTTGGATGGCATGTCCAATCCATACTGCCTCTGCAAGAGCTGTATCCCACTTGGTGATCTAATCACCTCAATGCCCAAGAAATAACGCAGCTCTCCCAAATCCTTCATCTCAAACTTCTGCTTCAATAGCATTTTCACATGAAGGATATCTTCATCACTGTCACCTGTCATAATCAAATCATCAACATAAATGACAAGTAGCATAATACCTTTCTCTATTTTTCTCACATAAAGTGAGAAATCTGCCTTGGAAATTTGAAAGCCAATAGTGACAAGATATTGTCCTATCTTGTCAGACCATGCTCTAGGTGCTTGCTTCAAGCCATACAAGGCTTTCTTCAACCTGCAAACAAACTCAAGATGAACAGCATGCACATAACCTGGTGGCTGCTCCATATAGACCTCTTCTTGCAAATCACCATGCAAGAAGGCATTCTTTACATCCATCTGATGTAAAGACCATCCCTTTGATGCAGCCATAGCAATGACCGCTCTTACGGTTGCCATCCTTGCAACCGGACTGAATGTTTCTTCATAGTCAATACCATATGTTTGTGCATACCCCTTGACTACTAATCTTGCCTTGTATCTGTTCACAGAACCATCTGCATTGTGCTTCACCTTATAAACCCACTTATAGCCAATTGCATTTTTACCTTTAGGCAAAGGTACCAATTCCCATGTAGCATTTTCTTCCAAGGCATCCATTTCTTCATCCATGGATTTCTCCCATTTTTCTTTTCCCATGGCTTCCTCAAAAGAAGTGGGTTCTGGTTCCTGTATCACTTTGACCATATATGCATAGTGAATGGCTGTAAATCCATCATATTTCAGCCTATCCACAGGATACCTAGCTCTCGTAGACCTGCGCAAAGTAGGTTCACTCCCAGGTGCTCTCAAAACATCCCTGGTCTTCCTTACTCCAGGTGTAACAATAGAAGGAATACCCAACTCATCATCAATGCTCTGTTCTGAGCCACTGGATTCACCATCCACATAAGAGTGACCTGCATTCACATCAAACATGGGCTGATCAACCTTCTCTTTTCCTTTTCGTGCTACCTGCATACCACTATCTGCATTGCTTTGAGAAGATTCTCCTGATCTCAATCTGCCTGTCCATGGCGAAGAATGTGAACCACTGCTAGAGGACGCTCTAGGTCCACTAATATTTTGTGACTACTACTGTGAATTCTGTGCAGCATTACCATTTTGTGCATCTACATCATCAATCACATTTACTGGTTTATACCAGCTACTCATCTCATCAAAAACAACATCTCTGCTCACTGTAAACTTACGAGTAGAAGGGTTATAGAATCTATACCCTTTTTGCTGCAGAGAGTAACCAATAAAGATGCACTTCTCAGCTTTTGGATCCAACTTGGATCTCAACTCATCTGGCACATGTACATAGGCAATGCAACCAAAAATTTTCAAATGAGAAATATCTGGTTTCCTACCAGTATACCTCTCCTCTGGAGTCATTCCATGTATTGCTGTAGTGGGAGTCCTGTTCATTATGTAGACTGCTGTAGCAACTGCTTCAGCCAAATAAAAATCTGGCAAGTCTTTTTCATTGAGCATGGCACGAGATACCTCTCCAATATGCCTGTTTTTCCTTTCTGCAATTCCATTTTGTTGTGGGGTTTGACTGCATGAATATTGCTGCTTTATGCCATGCTCCTGCAGGAACCTTGCAAACTCATTTGAGAGGTACTCTCCCCCTCCATCTGACCTTAGGCATTTTATCTGCAGGCCTGTTTCTTTTTCAACCATCGCTTTAAGAGTTTTGAAATGCCCAAAAACTTCACTTTTCTTTTTCATAAAATACACCCAAATTTTTTTGCTATAGTCATCAATAAAACTGACAAAATAATGACAGCCTCCAAGAGATGCTGAACATGTCTAGGAAATGGTTTCCTTGCCTGTTTTCCAAATTGACAGGCTTCACATACCTTATGCATTTCTGCAACCTTGAATTTCGGCAAACCTGCAACAATATTTTGGGTCTGCATTGATTTAAGTCGCTGTACATTAACATGACCAATGCGTTTATGCCAGATATCAATATCTGCAACTACACCAGTCCCATGTGCAAACATTGCTGCACTCAATTCAGACATGTCTGCATCCAATGTAAACATTCTGCCCTTCTTCTTTCCTTTTGCTATCAAGCGACCTTTATTTTTCATATCCTCAACAAAGCATCCATGAGGATTAAATCTAACCTGCAAGCCCTATTCAACCATTTGACCAACATAAACTAGATTCTTGGTGATATTCGGGACGTGAAATACATCGGACAGGTATTTCTTTTTCCCATCCTGCATAGACAAGGGAATTTTTCCAATCTGCACAATAGGATGTGCAGTATCATCACCAGTCTCCACAAATCCTGGTTTTTCCATTTTCCTTGCATCCTCCATCCATTCTGCATGACCTGTCATGTGGTTTGATGCACCTGAGTCAACATACCATACATCATTGCTTTCTTCTGCATTTGTCACAGAATTGTTCATGTGCTGCACCATAAACAGATGCTCATTTCTGTCATCACCCTGTCTACTAGAGGATGCATAATTTCCTTGTTGCAGTTTTCCATTCATGATGTCATTCTGCTTTTTATAGCAGTCTTTAGCCATATGACCCATTTTACCACAATAGTAGCATTCAACATTACTGTTTGCATTTTGGCCTCTTTGCCATCCACCACGACCTCTTTGGCTCCCCCTGCCTCTAGAGTTACCACGTCCTCCTCCATAGGACTGGTTTTCTTGAGTTTGCTGCATATTCTGATTTCTACCACGGCCTCCATATCGGCCTCCTCTACCTCTGCCTCTACCTCTTCCAGCATTTGAGTAGAAGACAACTTCTTTTGAAGTTCCTCCTGAAGAAGATGCACCACCATTTCTTTGCTCCTCAGAAATTAGAAGAGCAATCAGCTCCTCAAAATCAGGAAATCTTTCTCGAACTGAAATGGATGTCCGAAACTGTGCATAATCCTTTCCTAGGCCATTCAAGGTCACAGAAACTAAATCATCATCTTCCACTGGTGACCCAATGGAAGCAAGTGCATCTGCAATCTTCTTCACCTTCATGTGGTAGTCGTTGATGCTCATATTTTCTCTTTGCGCATTGTGCAACTCTTGCTTGAGCTGCATTTTCCTGGCTTGCGTATTTGTGCTATACATTTTTGACAAAGTATCCCATGCCTCCTTTGGCATACTTGCATCCTGAATATGCACAATCATAGAGTCTGAAATGCTGATAGACAGCCAATACATAACTTTCCTGGCTCTTTCATGCCATGCTTTAAATGCCTGCATTTGCTGTTGATTGGGAACATCAGGAAGAACTGGTTCTTCTTCATTTCCTGCAACAAATTCCCAATATCCTTTTCCCATAAGGAAATTCGTCATTCTAAACTTCCATGCTTGGAAGTTGTTCTGTTAGAAGTCAAGCTCCCCGTGTATGTGTGACTGTCTTTATGTACTACCGACATGACAGCTAGTGTACAGCTGTCTCCTGCATGTGACTACATTAAATAAGTCGGTTAGCTAGTCGGTGACTTGACTATGGTTAGTCTGTCTAGTCAGCATGTCACTTACTCTATGTTACTCTTGTATGTGTGTCTTTACTCTATGATAAAAGTATGAGAAGAAGATAATGGAACCTGAATGGTTCAGACATTGCTCAACCCTGTCTCTCTCTCTTCTTCAAACATGGTATCAGAGCAGGACTTGGTGGATCTCTGAGAGTTGGAGAAAGTGAAGATCTACTTCCAAGAAGTGAAGACTCATTTTTCTTTTGTGCAGACAGGCTGCCATTGTGGACTGCAGGTAGGCATTTGTTCATTACACACTCCAGGGTCAAGATCAGAGCTTGTGGCTTCTTGAGAACCCTGAGGAGGCTGGTTAGAGTGCATTTGGGTGTGGCATCAACATCACCATCATCATCTTCATCAACAGGAACTGGAAACAGAGGTCTGCAATTAGCGTGATTGCGCCTGTTTGGGCTGAAGGCCTGCACTGTCTACTGCAATCAATGGTGACCATAAATGGGTCATGAAAAGCATGTATGGCTACTGAAAAAGGTCTTTGTGAAGTACATGGAGTAACTACTTGTGGTTGAGCTCTGATATGAGCTAAAACAGAGTGGGCAGAACTGTGTAAATTGTCTGCACTGCTGTATACACAGCATACATGGAGTCTACAACACCTTGAAGAGCATTGGAAGCTCTTGAGTATGCCCAGAAGCACCTGTGAAGTATAGGTACATGCTGGAGGCTACATGTACTTGTCTTGATCAATTGCAAGCTGAGTTTGGTGGCTGAAATACACAGATCTGAAGCTTCTTTTGTGGCTGGAAACTGTCTTGGATTGTGGGCAGTAAGCATTTTGCTTTCTACTGAAGCACAGAGTGACAGATGCAGACATCTGAAAGACATATATACTGTCATATGCATGTTAGAATTGTCTTGGGTTGAGAGGAGCATCAAAAGCCACTAAATACTGGAAGTTTGCAGCTGAAATAAAAGAAATCTTGTCTTCTTGGGATGAATATAAATTGCAGACATTTTTGGTTGACTTGCTTGTCAGATATAGACAGGGTATTGTCACTACATAGTCATGTACTGACGGTGACATACTGAAACAAATGTATGGTCTGATTTAAGGACTTTTTTGAGCTAGTTGAAGCGGGTTATGCTGGTTTATTGACTGCAATCTTTACATAAACTGTTAGCATTGGCACTTGTTAAGAATACACTGGCTGATGTCTCTATGCTTATGTCTGAAGTGGCATATGTACCAGGAGTCAACTAAGCAGCTTTGGAACATGCATTACATGTATCCAGGTGGAGTTTGACTTTGGAAAGGCTGCTGTAATTGCAGTTTACAGGTTTGGACTGCATGCTTTTGGACCCTGGCAGTGGATCTGCAGGAGTTAAATCTGAACCGAACATCAGGCATATATATTGGCAATTGTCTTTATGAGTTGGATCAACCGATTGGGACGTTGTTTGGGCTGATATTTGACTGAAATTACTGGTTTTTTTCCTGCAATTAATTGCAGAAAACTGTCATAAACAGTTTCGGGCTGCAGTTGAACTGTTAAGAATATCTTGGTTTGCAGGTAGCCAGGCAAGGTCTGCAACATGGCAAATGCTGATAGAACTGATAATGTAACCCAGATTGTGGGAGAAAAGCTTGATAGCAACAATTATGCAATATGGAAGTTCCGCATGGAAAACTTTCTGATAGGCAAAGGATACTGGGACTTAGTGACAGGTGTTGAGGCTGAACCTGAAGTTCTAGATAGGAATCCTATAGCTGATCAAAGACGAGCGCATCGAGCTTGGACGGAAAGAGCTCATAGAGTTTTACATTGGCTGTCATTATGTATCTCGGATGCTATGGTGATGCAGATCATGAACTGTAAATCCCCAGCAGATGCATGGAATATATTGGTCAAATACTATGGCACAACTACAAGTGCAAGGAAGATACAACTGAAGCAGAAATTCAATAACATGGACAGGAAGAATAGATCCATACAAGATTATGTCACAGAGGTTAAGACCATAGCAGATCAGCTGGCATCTGTTGGCTCACAAGTAGAAGATGAGGATATGGTTGCAGTGACCTTAAATGGCTTGGGTCCGGAGTACAAGTCTTTTGACACTTCAGTATCTGTGCGGGCTGAGATGCCTGATTTTAATGAGTTGGTTGCATTATTGATTCATGAAGAGGTGAAGCTTGGCTTAGCTACAGGGTCAAGCAGCTCAAAGAATAAGGATGCAGTTTTTTATTCGAATCAGCGTGGTTGTGGTAGCCATGGTAGAGGCTATGGATCTGGCAGAGGAGGCCAGCAAAATGCATCCTATAGTAATAGCAATCAGCAGTCATCAAATGCAAGAGGTAGTGGCAACTTTCGAGGCAGGGGGAGATCTAACTCCCGTGGCAGAGGCTCATGGCAGCAGCAGCGTCAGTCAGAAAATCCAAATAAAGATAAGGATTGTCACTACTGCGGAAAGTATGGGCATATTGCAAAGGATTGCTGGAAGAAGCAGGGAAATCAGAAGGGCAAGCAGCATGGACATTATGCTACGTCCAGTCAGGCAGATGACTTTAGTGATAGACTGTTTGCCATGCAGTATGTCAAAGATAAGGCTGCTGAAAAATCATCTGATGATGCAGTGTGGTACATTGACTCGGGGGTATCGAATCACATGACCCCTCATGGTGATTGGTTCACGGATATGGTGGCTGAAAAGCATGGCTATGTATGCACAGGTGATGACACGCAGCATAGCATTGAGCATAAAGGCAAAGTGCCTCTAGTTGTACATGATGGCAGGAAGAAGAATCTTCATGATGTTTTGCATGTCCCTTCGATTACGAAGAACCTATTGTCTGTGGGCCAGATGATAGAGCAGAACTTGCAGGTTCGCTTCAATAAGCATGGCTGCTTTATTGAAGAGTTTGGCAATGGATGCAAGTTGATCGCGAAAGGCCACAGAAATGGAAGAATGTTCACTCTTGATGCTACATTGCCAGAGCTGGACTCTGCCATGTTTGCCCAAGGTTCTGGCACTATTAAGGACTTAGAGATTTGGCACAAGAGAGTGGGGCATGTCAATTTGCAGAGGCTGCAGACCATGCAGAAGAAGCAGCTGGTAACAGGGTTACCTAGATTCCAATATTCAGATATTGGTCATGTATGCGAGGCTTGCCAGTTTGGTAAGCAGTCGCGATTGCCGTTTGTCAGGCATGTAAGACAGAGTACACGACCACTGCAGTTAGTGCACTCTGATGTTTGGGGACCAGCTCATAATGCATCTATGGGGGGTTCCAGATACTATGTATCTTTCATTGATGACTACAGTCGATATACCTGGCTTTACATATTGAAAACAAAAGATGAGGTCTTTGCTATTTTTCAGAAATTTAAAGCACAGGTTGAGAAGGAATTTGAGTGTTACATCTCTTGCTTGAGATCTGATAGCGGTGGGGAGTATGTCTCCAATGAATTTGCTGATTTTTTGGCTGAAAATGGCATTCGTAGGCAGCTAACCTGCAGCTACACTCCGCAGCAAAACGGAGTAGCTGAAAGGACGAACAAGGTTCTGATGGAAGCTGCTAGGGCCATGATGAATGAGAAGCATATGCCACTTTACTATTGGGCAGAGGCTGTTGTGACAGCCGCATATATTCTGAACAGGACTCCCACTGCAGGCATTCATGACATGACATCGTTTGAGAGGCTCTATGGCTATAAGCCGGATGTACGACACATGAAGGTCTTTGGCTGTCTTGCTTATGTGCATATTCCAGATGAGAAAAGGAAGAAGTTATATCCCAAAGCACATAAGTGTGTTTTCATTGGATATTCGCAAGAGAAGAAGGCATACAAATGCTATGATCCCTCTACCAGGGAGACTTTGTAAGCACGGATGTTATCTTTGATGAGATGGGTTCTTGCTATGTATCACCAGTTGCAGTGCCATCTGATATGCCTTCCACTCATGTCTCTACAGTTGATTTGCAGCAGAGCACTGCTATGACAGGACCTATCAGTCAGACAGTATCTCCATGGACAGGGAGATTGAGGAGCTCACCGTCCACTGACACGGGTATGTCAGTGAGGGGGAGACATGATGTCTTGGACAACAAAGGAAAAGAGAAAGTTATTGAGGATGCATCTGGTATGATGACACCTGGCAGAATGACTTCGGGCTATGAGTCTAGTGATACTTTAGACAGCGAACTTGGTATTCCGACTGTCTATACGCCTGGCACAAGGCAGAATAGGTACATTCCGCCTCATGAGAGAGGTGAATCGAGTAGTGCACCACAGCTTAGACGATCGCAGAGGGTCAGATACCCTGTTGACAGGTTGATGTACTCTGGTTATTCTGCAAAGCATTATGCATACATGACAAAAGTGATGGAGATCAAAGAACCAGGTACTTATGCCGAAGCAGCAAAAGATGAAAATTGGTGCATGGCTATGGACGAAGAGATGAAAGCCTTGGCTGAAAATCAGACTTGGGATTTGGTACCACTGCCTGAAGGGAAAAAGCCTGTTGGCTGCAAATGGGTTTATAAAATCAAATGTAAGTCTGATGGTAGTGTGGAAAGGTACAAAGCAAGGCTGGTCGCTAAAGGATATGCTCAGCAGTATGGCTTGGATTATGATGAAACATTCAGCCCGGTTGCGAAAATGGCAACCATACGAACTGTTATTGCCTTGGCTGCTAAAAAAGGCTGGAAATTGCAGTAGATGGATGTTAAGAATGCATTCCTCAACGGTGATTTAGCAGAGGACGTATACATGGTTCAGCCGGAAGGGTATGAGCACCTTGATTTTCAGCAGTATGTGTGCAGGCTGAAAAAGGCACTATATGGACTGAAGCAGGCTCTGAGAGCCTGGCATGCTAGGATCAGCAGTTACTTGCAGAGTCTTGGATTTGTTGTTGACAGGGCTGATCACAGCGTGTTTACAAAGAAGACTGACAGTGGCTTGGTAGTGCTGGTCATATATGTTGATGACCTGATAATCACTGGAGATGATGACATGGGAATTCAGCATGCTATGAAGATGTTGAAATCTGAATTTGACATGAAAGATCTGGAAGATCTGAAGTATTTCTTGGGTATTGAGGTTGTACCAGCTGAAAATGGTTTATGGCTGATGCAGAAGCACTATGCCATGGAAATGCTTGAGAAGTATGGCATGGCTGAATGCAAACCACTGGATACACCTCTGGACCAGAATGTAAAGCTAGACATGAACACTGGGGCTGAAATAGAAGATGTGACTATGTACAGGCAGATGGTCGGCAGTCTGATTTACTTGACCATCACTAGGCCTGACTTGAGCTATGCAGTAGGGCTGATAAGCCAGTTTATGCAGAAGCCGAGAAAGCCGCACTTGGATGCAGTTAGACGCATCATGAGGTATGTTAAGTCCACTGTAGACTATGGGCTGTTCTATGTCAGAGATAAGTCCTTGACACTGATTGGATACACAGATGCAGATTGGGCAGGATGCTCAACTGACAGACGATCTACAAGTGGCTATGCCTTTGGCTTTGGTAGCGGCATGATCAGTTGGAGCAGCAAGAAGCAGCCTACGGTTGCTTTATCTAGTACTGAGGCAGAGGACAGGGGGGCTGCATTGGCAGCATGTGAGATTGCTTGGCTGCTCAAGCTTATGGCTGACTTGGACATTCAGGTTGATGCTCCAGTGAAACTGTTATGTGATAATCTGAGTAGTGTACTCCTGGCCATGAATCCAGTTTACCATGCCAGGACAAAACACATAGAGGTACACTACCACTTTATTCGTGAGATGGTCCTTGTAGGGAAGGTTGATCTTATGCATGTCAGGACTGATGAGCAGGTAGCAGATATCTTTACCAAGTCTCTGGGTAAAGATAAGTTTTGTGGTTTTAGACAGCTACTTGGTGTGCAGATGCTATCTTGAGCTTGAGGGGGAGTGTTAGAAGTCAAGCTCCCCGTGTAGTGTGTGACTGTCTTTATGTACTACCGACATGACAGCTAGTGTACAGTTGTCTCCTGCATGTGACTACATTAAATAAGTTGGTTAGCTAGTCGGTGACTTGACTATGGTTAGTCTGTCTAGTCAGCATGTCACTTACTCTATGTTACTCTTGTATGTGTGTCTTTACTCTATGATAAAAGTATGAGAAGAAGATAATAGAACCTGAATGGTTCAGACATTGCTCAACCCTGTCTCTCTCTCTTCTTCAAACATGTTCTTGTCAAGCTTTTCAGTGACAATCTGTGAAAGAGAATCAGATGCCATTACAGAAGATTGCAAAAAATTCTGTCACTGCAAAAACCACAGCTTCATCCTCACAAGGGAAAATTTGCAAAACTGGCGAAAGTGGTATTTGACCACACAGTCACTTCCTAGTGACGATTTTGCATCAACAGGCAACAGGGATGATTCTGTAACTCCCAATGTCTCTGCGCACAAGCATAAAATGCAATTTTTACAGTAACTATTCACCGACCTGTAGAACAGTGGCTGCACAGTATAAAACTGAGCCTTTTCCTGAGTGCATGCAGAAAACTTCCGCCTCCAAAACAGGCCTCGAAATGGCCTCAAATCAAAAAAACAAGGTCGCTGAGGGCTAAAGCCCTTCGCCCGCAGCATATATTGCCCTCTTGCTTCACCGCGAAGGGCGTCTCAACCTGAGACAATGCACTCCTGCACTTTTCGGCTGTGCTACCTGCAGAGATCTGCTCCCAAAACAGAAAATGAAAGCAACACTACTCCTCTTACCAGAACACCGCGAGCTTGGCTTGCTTTCTTGAGCTCCTTACCACGAACAAGGCTCTGATACCATGTCAAGATTGTGGGAGAGAAGGAAGGAGTCTCGCTTGAAGCTTTCTTGCTTGCACAATGGGGGAAGACACACAAGGGTGGAGGCTGAAAACAGTTTTCCTCTTCTTAGTTGTGTAAGCCAAAAGAACTCAAGTACAAAGAAATAGAAGAACCCTCTATATGGGTCTCAAACCAAACTCAACTAACTAAGGTGGCATACTAACTAAGCCACGAACTAGAGTAGATAAGGATAGCTATCATGTAGCTATTATTCATGGGCGGTGTACCAACCGCGTCTGCAACTGACAAGTCGGTGACATAAATACACAACGGTCACCCTAGCGTATCACGAGTGGAGCTCGATATCTCAACAATGGCAACTTGTTCGAGTGGGGTTGGGTCGAGTTGGTAGGGCTGAGTTGGTAGGGTCAAGGGCCAAATGGTTGATTCGAACGGGCCGAGCGGTGGATGTCCGAGTCGAGTGGACCGAGGGCCGAATTTTGACGTGTTCAAGTGGTTGGCATCTGAGTGGTAGTGGGCCGAGGGCATGTCGAGGGATGATTTTGGGACTTGGCCCAGAATCGCCATCACTCGAACTGGCCGAACACGGCACAATTTTGGCCAGCATAACAATAAATCACACGACTTAGGCGAGGGCCTATCGCATGCACCTCGAGATCAAAGCTATGGGTGGAGGGGAAGAGTTATATATACCTAGAATAGAAAATAAACTCCAAAATGTAAATGGCAAACGAATCAAACCCTTATGCCCTGTTATGACAGCAAAAACCCTATTGCTTATTTTCCTTTATTTTTGTTCGTTTTTTCCTACCCTGATGCATCCGAATCACAAGAAAAATACCTACACTACTCCATGCTTTCCCAGATCCAAAAACCAAAAACCTACTTGCTAAGGAGATCGAATACCTCTTCAAACTCCCTCCCTTCCTATCTACCTACCTCAAGCACTGGTTTGAGGAAAACCCTACTTCAATGCTCAATTCAAAGCCTACAAGCACTCGAGCATTGAATCCGTTTGTCCCGGCATCAGAACCAAAATGTAGAGGCGATCAACCACCGAGACCCAGAGACCGCTTATTGTTTCAAGTGTTCCAAGCCAAGCACTAATGGCTACCTCTCACATAGCCGACGCGCTACCTATCCATGAGTGTAGTGAGCTTACCTCCATGCTGATTGAGTTACGTCCTCTCCTGCGCACTCTTGTAGCTCCATGATCCAAGTGCAAGCTTCAAGCAAGCTCCACGCTCCAAGCTCCATTTCTACGAGCAAGACAAAAGAAGAGAAGAGAAGAGAAGAAGAGAGGAGAAGATGGAGAGCTTCTCCTCCCCAGTCCCTCACCCTCACACACACACTCCCTCACACTCTCACACTCCCTCTCTCAAGCACAAGCTCAAGCAAGCAAGAACAAGAACAAGAACAAGAAGAAGAAGGAGAGGAGAGCCACTTTTGGCCACACACGTGAATGAGCTTCTCATTCACTTTTCAACTTTATATACAAAACCCTAAATCCCTTTTGGGCGGTCATCCCCTTATCCCCTTTTTTACATGGCTGGTTGTGGCCTAGGCCCTTTCTCCCATTGTCCTCCTATCATCCTAGCTTCCTTCCTACCGCCCATCTACCTTTACAAATTGCATGGGTGAGAGCCCGATGCTCTTTAAATTAAACCACGATGCACTTGCACTCTTTTACAAAAGTATTGACTTGCGCTTTTTCTTGTGCACCTTTTCCTTTTATTAGGACTTTTCTACACTTCTTGTGTTTCCATATTTTTCTTGGCACGCCTTTGTCTTCTGTTTACTTTTTCCTTGGCCTTTGTCTTCTGCTTTAGATTTTGCAGATTCTCCATCTTGTTCGTCTGAGGGTTAACAAAAGGGTTCATTGGGTTATTTCTAGATCTATATGGAATATTATTAATGCTATATGGTGGCATGGATCTTGCAATATTCATCACACTTTCCTCTTGATATTTAACCAAGTCTATTGTGCTATTGACTTTCTATCTTTGTGACATAGCTTCATTTGTTTGGATGCCATAAGTGGTTCTACAAGGGTAGTAATTGATTGCTTATTGGAAGGTTGGGTGCTTGTCAAGGGGTGGGTCTTTTGGATTAGCTTGTTTTGTTTGTGACATGTTCGATTAAAGAGCCTCTAGTAGCATGATTTTGAGTGGTCCATCATGAGATATTTCTAAGTGAGACCATCCAAAACTCCTTAGAAAACCATTGGGCTTGTTGCCTAAACCCACTTGAGTCCATCTTGAAGGAAAGCTTCTCGCTTGCCTCAAAAGGATCAACCTAAATTCAACTCCCTACATTGGCTAAGGTCACCTAACCATCGTTTGGAATCAGAATTTGAAAATTTGACTTGCACAAATCCACTTGAACCAAGTAGATGCATGTTGCACATGGTTCAAATAAAGTAATAAATAAGGGGGAGTGCAACACATTACCAGTTTTCCTATAGGTCATAGTTTCTTTCTGGTCCCCTAAAATGACATGAAGTCAAGGTTCCTCTAGATTTCCTAATTAGGTCAAAGTGTAGTCTCTTAAGAACTTATGCAACTTTGAAGAAAGATCTCAGCTAATTGAGACCACCCACATCCTAAGGACAAACCCATCAAGGGTTCCATCCTCTTGCTTTCTTTTTTTGAACCTTTAGTTTTCTAATTACATATTACATTTATGTGAACATATAAAAGCAACTTTCTTGATTAACCTTTTGACACTAGATTTGTTCAAGTAAATTAAATCACAACAAACATGTGAAGCAATACTTATCAGACATTTATTTATTCATCTTAAAGGTTTGTATTATTACAATATCTTTCATGTCCATAAGGAAAAATCCAAAAGTATAATTCCACTAAGTTCTTACCCTTAACTAGTAACATTACTTTCTAGTACGACCATTGTGGACTTCTAGGGTAAGACAAGTCCTAGGCCCATAAGGAATTTTTGGCTAGATCTTCTTGGCACCCTTACTACCTCCTAACCTAACATCCTCTCTATAGAGAGACCTTTCGCAAATAGGGCTAGTCCTAGCTCTTAATGTGACTGAACAAATCCACTTGGTGTAGAGTTTCCACTAGTAGCCTTGGAGAAGGTCTAATGCAATCCATATCGATTTGATATTGATAAGATTCAATTAGAATCCTTAATCTTAGAAACACAAACATTTCATTCCATGGTGCATCAATTAGTCATTAAATGCACAATTTAAAATGGAAATCACCCAATAGGTAGTCCCTACAATAATCCTTGTGTTTACTAGCCCTTGGGATATTTCCTATGGTTTCAACATCTTGAATTTTTGTCATATTCTTGGAGAATCAAGGTTGTCTCCCATGTTCATGTTGTTTTACCTTAATTGCACTCTTTGAGCCTACTTACACACAAAAAAAATTTCTAGTTTGGGTTATACTCTTGTGATCCTTTAAGTTTCCAAAGCTTCAATCCCTTGATTGATGGATCCTGAGCACTCATGTAGATTGACATTTTAGTCTTCTCTTATGTATTGATGAAGAGGCAAAGGAGTTTCTTTGCTTTCTTCAAGCTGACATGATGATGGTAGACTCTTAGGACCCTAATGATGGGACATAGGGCCACAACGAGGGGAATTAAGACTTCCTATTTTTCTTTTTCCTTCAAGAAGACTACAATACTTAACCATGTATGATTTACTCCCTCTTGGGGGACTCAAAAACCCTTTTGCTTCCTCAAACACTATCCCTTGAGTAAGGTATTTCAACATGACTTCTTTAGAAACTTAGGCAAAATGTTGAACTTATTATTTTAATATCTCTCATTAAGAGGACAACATTTGGGTCTTATTACTCTAGTTGCCCACTATCATGTCATATGTTTTACCCATGAAAGAGGTTGGCCCCTCTAACTATTAACATTCTAATCCTTATGAGAATCCCAAAAGGATAGTTATTCTACATATGTAAGAGTTTTGAGCAAGGTATTATACTTGAGAAATAGACAATACAATTCCGTAACATTCCAATAAATTTTTGGTTAGTTAAAAGCATAAATGTTAGTTAGTACTAAGTTAGTAAGTTAGTTTATAAGTTAGTAAAGTTAATTAGTTAGTAAGTTATGAGTTAGTAAGTTAGTTAGGATAGAAAAAAAAATGTAATATAACTTATATAAGCTATATAATAGAACAAATAATGTTCTAATTAACATTACAATATATTTTAATTGAAGAAAAGTGTCACCGTCTCACTGCCATAAAGGGTGCCTCCTCCCTGAATCCAACTGACGAACAGGCCGCGGGCATCAACGTCATCATCGCTATCATCATCATCGTTGTTATAATCATCATCTTCAATGTCGTCGTCATCAACATCATGATCAGCTATGACACATTAAATAAAAAGTTTAAAAAAAGAAAAACAAGCTCCCACTCTAAAACTGAGAGCGAAGGAGCTATTGTGGAAAAAAGAGAGGTGAAAGAGAAGGGAAGGGAGAGGTAGCATGCACTCCTTCTACCTATATAAAGGCATGCCCTCTGCTCAAATTATGAAGAAGAAGGAGGCTCTGAGAGGCCACAAAAGAGAATTAGAGAGAGAGATAGAGAGAGAGAGTGTGTGTGTGTGTGTTAGAGAAAGAGAGAGAGAGTTAGTGAGAATAGGGAGTTAGTAAGTAGCGAGAGTTAACTCAACCCCCCCTCGTGATTATGAACTAGGAAATCTTCTCTCACGCTCTCCCATCTTGAGTTCAACCCTCCTTCTTTATCTCTCAAACCCACTCTCGAACGATGGCTCCAAAGCAACAAGGTGCAAAGACCATGAGAATCGCCGCAACCGATCAAGGAACATGTATTGCCGCCAAAGATACGAGAGTGCTCGAGGTTGCTGGAGTTATCACTACCAATGGAACATCAAGTGTGGCGAATGGGATTGCAAGCAAAGACGAAATTCCCAATGTCGTCATGCCAAACTAGGTTACTCACATCTTAGAAATAGGCTATTGTCTTCATATCGCCACATAAAATAGTAAGTTTTTTGTCAAAATTCTACATAAAATATTAGCTTTTGCATTAAATGGCACATGAACTACTTGTTAGATTGCATAAAAATAATCCATATAAAAATTAAGTACATAATATATTAGCTTTCATATTTACACTTACACGAAATGACACCTTTCATCTGGAGTGTGTATTAGTACATGCATAATTTGATAACTACTACCTATGATTTGTAGTTGGATCATGATACAAATAGTCATAGGTGGTTGCATGAAATGAGTAAAGGACTATATGCGCACTCAAGATTAGTCAAAGTAAAATAACTCGATATATCTATTGTCAAACATGACAAGGTTAAGTATTGATTAATGCTTGTAAAAGTCTATTTTAAAAGCCCTGTAAATCATCTCCTTGACGGATTTTTACTAAGTACCAACTAAAGGAAATTTGCTATTTCTTGGAACATGTCAATATTAAGAAGATATTGAATGGAATCTAAAAATGTGAAGAACAACTTAGACTCTCCCTGTCTATTGTATTACCTAAAAAATCCCAAAAAAATTCAAAATAGAAGAATATTCCATATTCTTCCTAAATAGTTTATGCAATGGTATCGCTTATGTTGGGTAAGTTAGCCCTAAACGGGAAATTTATGCTTTGCATAAAAAAATTGAAAAAGATGTACTCGACACTTCTTTATGGGGAGGAGAATCCTCATTATATTGTAAGTTTATGCAATGGTATCGCTTATGTTGGGTAAGTTAGCCCTAAACGGGAAATTTATGCTTTGCATAAAAAATTTGAAACTAGAGATATACTCGACACTTCTTTATGGGGAGGAGAATCCTCATTATAATGTAAGGTTACCTTAGGTTAAGGTCTACCTTGGCTATGTGAAATTGTGAGTTGCACGATGGTGTGATTGTCATTGCATCATTATATGTTTGAAAGGATTGTTTGTGTTTGCTAGAATCCAAATATCCAATTAAAAACATTGACAAATAGGATAAAAGAAAAGATCACACTAGGCTACCCCCAAGCTAGCTATGAGACCCTACTCCAAGGGGGTCATGGTTATCGATTTGAAAGGCTTAAACTGACTTTGTAACAGAAAGGTCTCTCCATAGGGATAGTCTCAAGTAGTAGGAAATGTGGATGCCAGGGGGGCTTTGGCCGTAAATTCTGCAGGATTGAAAATATGAAAATTGTAATAAACCTCTAATATAATAAATATGAAAATTCTTATAAACTTCTAATATAATAAAATTCTAATATATCTTCTATAGGATCAAAAAGATGAAAATTGTAATAAACTTCTAATATAATAAAGGAATTTGTTTTACTCAAGGGTTGTTTGAATTGTATGTGTGTCCGTGAGATAAATTACGTAAAGGAACTTGTGATTCAATGAACTAATTAAGAAAGCTAATTGTATATATTCAATAAATGTGGTATAGGTAATTAAAAAACTAAAGATGATGCCCTCACTGAAGGAAAGTGGGTAGGTGTGACCCCCAACGAGTCCCCATCCAATGGTAGGGTGTGGTCTCAGTTAGCTGGGAGCTTTCCTAAATCAGCGATAGAAATAGGAAAATAATAAATTAACCAACTAGTCGCTAGGTAGAACTGACTTGCATTGTTTTAGGGGGTCAAAATGGAATTTCGCCTTATGGGCAGGAGGGTTGAGGTACCGCACTCCCCTTTGTCTCCCATTCTCTTTGAACCCAATGCAATGGCAAGTTTGCTTTAGTTCGAGTGATCATGTAGGAAGTGGGAACTTGAAATTACTGATGCTAGTTGGCTGTTAGGAGACTCGACTGATTTTAGGAACCTAGAATTTAGGTCAATCCTAGTGAGTTGAGCCGGAACTCTTCTATTGCGATGTAGACTTAGTAGGGTCTAAGTGAGAAACCTTGTGATACTCCAAGGGAGCAAGGGGTGGCATCATTTAGAAAACCTACTAATGGACTACTAAAGTTATGCCTTGGAATGAGCTTGGCGGTCACCTCATAGTTGGTATCAAAGTGCACGTTAGTATAGAATGTGACGCAAGCTTTAAAAAAAATTATTGGATTGTAAATACAACCTATGACATGTTTTCTTCTCTTTGTTAATGTATGTTTTTGAATTTTAGTAGAGTAATGAATCTTGGAAATGCTTCTTGATCTTCCAATTAATATTTATGTCAACTACACATTCATCCAGTCTTGCTTGGAAGAATCAAATAATGCAGATATTAGATCAGTTATACAACCCCTCGCCTCTATATCGTGAAAGACGATGGATGATTAACAGAGAATACTGCTATATCGATGCAAGCTGTCTAGCTTATCTTTAGAATAATCTAAAAAGGGTGAAATGGATGGAAGATATTAAAGTTGTCAAGATCTATATATTTTATGATGCCAGTGTAAATTCAACCTTGTATACTAAAGACAAGAAGATCAAACTAAACCAGTATATCTATGACAAAGTTACAAAGATCCTTCCAACAGCCGAGAGAGTAAAAGTCGTAGGTCGCTCTAGCCATTGCAACTACAAAAAGGACAAATTTCCTGATCTCCCTCAAAATTATAGATTCCTAGATATCTACTCTAAAAATCCAAGTTACTTCATAAAGGATGTTTCAGGGTGTCATGCTTAGATTGTATTAGGAAATCCTTTTTTGGAAAAAAAAGATGAGTCTATGAGCTATCTAAATAATGTATTTCTTCCCATTTGATTACCTTGTACATCCATTGTAATAAAAATTGATTGATACTTTATCAATTAGAAAAATAATTGTTAACCTCAAGTGCCGAAGAATGAATGAAAAAGCAAAAAAAGAATGGAAAAAGAGCAAAGGCTTAGAGGCGGCCTTTAAAACTAAACTGAGGCAAAAAGAGCAATTTTAAAGGAAAAGCACCTAGAAAACTCTAAAACTCTTGTAAAAGAGCGCCAGGCTCCCTCTTGTGCCACTTGTAAAAGAATAGAGGGGTACAGGCTTAGGGCATGAAGCAAGAAGAGGGAATTAGAAAAAGGGACCTTGCCACAATGGCCGGTCATGTAAAAAGGGATGGGCGTCCATGGGGGTTTTAGGGTTTTATATATAAAGTTCAAAAAGTGAATGGAATCTCATTCTTTGGTGTGTAGCTAACAAGATCTCTTCTCTTCTTCTCCTCTCCTTGCTTGTGTGTGCTCTTGAGAGAGGGAGTGTGAGAGTGTGAGAGGGTGAGTGTGTGGGAGTGAGGGATCAAGAGGGTGAAGCTCTTCACCATCTCCTCTTCTCTTCTTCTCTTCTTCTCTTCTTCTCTTCTGCGCGCCGCTATGGTGGATGGAGCTTGGAGATGGAGGAGGCTTGAGAATGCTTGAGCTAGTATCTAGAATCATGGAGCTACCGATGTGTGCGAGAGAGAAGGCAACTCATATCGGCATCAAGGTAAGCTCACTATACTCGTAGGATTGATGGCGCATCAGCTAGGTGAGAGATAGCCATTAGAGCTCGCTTGGGACGCTTGAAACAATAAGCGGTCTGTGGGTCTTGGCAGTTGAGTGAAAGCTCCTACATTTTGGTTTCATTGCCGGGACCACGGATTCAAGCTTGAGTGCTTGTGCGCCTCATATCGAGCATCGAAGTAAGGGATTCATCCCCGAAACAGAGCTTGAGATAAATAAGAAGGTCGGGTGTTTTGATCTTCGAAACAAGTAAGTACTTTTTGTTAGTTAGTTAGTTTGATGATTGGAAGACATGGGAAAATCATTTTAGTTTGTTGCTTTTGATTCTTGTTGTATTTAGTGTAGGATAGGATTAGGAAATTGAATCAGGAAAGGGTAGGATTTATTGTTGCAAAATAGGGCATAAATCATGCAAAAAATGGCAAAAAGCTTGCTTGGGATGCTTAATGTCGGCAAGTGAGTAATTGGGAGCATCAAAACCTTATCGAGGAGGGGGTTTAAGAGCCAGAGGCCAAGGGAGAGCTCACTTACAACCATTGCAAAGAGAGAGAGAGAGAGAGAGAGAGAGAGAGAGAGAGAGAGAGAGATCCCCCACAAAGATTCGATTCAATCTCGTCATCCAAGAGCCTACCGCTCACCTCAGGTATACCAATCACTTCCTTGGTACCTTAGTTAGGATCTGGAAGTTTGTGATTGGAGTGGTTGCCTAAATCGCGATATTTGATCAAAATCGTTGTCGCGCGACATTCATTGAGCCGTGTTCAGCCCATTCGAGCGATTGTTTTTGGGCCGAGTTCTAAACTTGGCCCTCAGTCCTTGCCATTCAACCGGCTCACTTGAAAACCCTAATCAGCCCTCGGACCATAGTCTACTTGGCCGTTTGAGTGACAGCACTCGGCCCCTTGAACAACTCAGCACTCGGCTCGTAGTCCACTCGGCCCCATTTACCAATTTGGCCCTCGGCCCAAGATCCGACTTGGCCCTCAGCCCAAGGCCTGTCCGAGTGACAGCAGTTGGCCCTTGGCCCGTGAAAAGTTTTGTCCTCGGACCAGTGTGATTTGGCCTGTCCAAGTCACCCACTCGGCCCCTGCAATTCGGACCAGTTGGGCCGAGTGTGTATTTGCCTCAACTTTTCAAAAATTTGACCCGACCCAGCTAGAGCTCAGCAGTGCAACCTAGCGCATGCCCTCCTGACGTTTAGAACTTGATTCTGGCATGCGGAATAGACAAAATCGTAAGGCACAACCTCTTAGCAATTTGAGTGGGCGGTCGCGAGACCTAGAAACCTAGAGACCTAGAGGCAACCCGTGAGCCTTAAAACCCTGATTGGACCCTAAAACGGGCAAGGAAATGTAACCGAAAAGCCCTAAATCCCGTCAAGACGGCTAGAGAATTGATCGACAAAGCCTATCAGGCCCAAAACGAAGCGAGGGTGCGTAAGACTCTTAGAGACTGTTCGCTATACTCACCTTGAATTTCCGCACTTGAAGTGTACTTAAGGAAAATTGAAAGCATGATTGAGCACAGGTGCACTAGAAAGAACACACGCACTGAGTGGAGAAGAATTGAGGATTGTATTTAATAAGTCAAGGAACTCACTCAGATAAGCCACTCAAGGAACCCACCAATAGGAGAGAACCCACAGACGCAGACACGCAAAGTAGGACCAAGCAAGCGGTGCCAACAAAGTGGATCTGACAAACCTACTCAACCTGATTGATAGCTTGGTGGAGCACGATAACTCAACTATGGTAGAAGAAAGCTCAGACCCCAAGTCTAATGAGGAACTCAACTTAGACGTCTTCCTAGAGGCTATTCAGCAGCTGGTCAGCAGCTACGATGCACACGCCTGGTATGAGCATCGCGGCTGGACAGGAGATACTATCATCACAGACTTAGAAGAAGAGAGAAATCTAGCCCACAAAGCATTGCAAAGCATAGTCGAATACAATAGAGACTAGCAAGCCAGGAGCCAGAGGCAAAGCACGGAGTTGCGAGAGGTGCAGCGAGTGCTGAACTTAGCTGATAGAAACCAAATGGATCACGAGAGAGCCCTAGAAGGAGACCTAACGCTGAGCAAGCTTCTCATCAAGCAGCTGTTAGACAACACCGTAGCAGAGCAGAGTGCCACAACATTGGTGACATCACCACTGGCAGGATTAGAAGCAACCCAAGGCTCTAAGAGCCAGTCTAAAATCCCAATAGTCGCAAAGCAGCTTGACAAGTACCAACCCCACGACGATCCCTACAACTTTATAGAGAAGTTTGAGCAAGTCTACGAAGCCAATGGCCTCAGTGACCTGACTCAATGCTCTCAAGCATTTGGGCTCTGCTTAGGTGACAAGGGCAGGACTTGGTATACAAGATTAGATGCCACAAAGTGAGAAAATTTCAATGGCCTCAAGAATCTCTTTATCAAGAGATTTGTCGAGGGTTGGATACTCCAACAATCTACTAGTACGACTGATGAATGTCAAGTAGAAAGAGAAGGAGGACATTCACGATTACGTAATGTCAAGAATCGCTTGGTGGGGGGACTTGCTCAAGATGCTGCGCCAAACACACACAGAATGCACAAGGAGAAGCTCACTCAAGAGACAAGAAGAGAGATGGAGGCCAAAACGTTTTCTTGCTGGTTTCTTCTTCTTCTTCCACACACTTTACAATGTACACAAAGTATAGATAAGATAAAACATAAAGGAAAGTGGCCTATTAAGTCAAACAATGCATAACCGAGTACACTAGTCGACTGGCGCTATAACTATGCCAGCTGTAAATAGGTGTAACAACCTGAATATAATAAGTAATGAGTTAGTGGCCATGTGAGAGTCATAATGACCACTGACATGCTAAGTGTAGACATGTGGACCCATCTAACCAGGCGGTCCATCATTAATATCCGTATGTGTTGAGCTTGTCATCTCAACACTCTCCCTCAAGCTCAACTGGATCTCTGCAACTCCAAGTAAGCTTCAAAACTTTTGAAGCTTCTCTGTACCCAATGCCTTCATGAAGATGTCAGCTATCTGATCCTGTGTGCTAACATACACCAAGTCGATCTCACCTGCTAGTACATTCTCTCTCACAAAGTGGTAGTGTACCTCAATATGTTTTGTCCTAGCATGGAACACAGGGTTCCTAGCCAACTGTATACTGCTCATGTTGTCACAATAAATGACAACTGGACCTTCCACCTGCACATCTAAATTAGCCAATAGCTTTTGTAGCCATACTACCTCACATGCTACAACAACAATACCTCTATACTCATCCTTTGTACTCGACAAAGCAATTGTAGATTGCTTTTTTGCTGCTCCAAGCAACTGCTGCACTACCAAGAGAGAACATGTATCTGCTAGTAGATCTTCTATCAGACATACTACCATCCCAATCTACATCTGTGTATCTAAACACCTGTACATTTGTACCTGCCTCATAGAAAAGTCCATAATGTAATGTGGACTTCACATATCTCAATATGTATCTCACTGTATCCAAATGTGGCTTTCTAGGTACTTGCATAAACTGACTCACAAGACCAACAGCGTAGCTCAAGTCTGGCCTTGTAATGGTCATGTAGATCAAACTCCCCACTATCCTCCTGAACATAGTAGGGTCTTCTATCTCATCCCCAACATCAGCACTCAACTTTACATTCTGCACCAACGGGACTGAAAGTGGTTTGCATGCTGTCATACCATACTTGGACAACATATCCAAGCCATACTGTCTTTGGGATAGCCATATACCGTCATCACATCTGATCACCTCAATGCTAAGGAATTACCTTAGCTCACCTAAATCCTTCATCTCAAACTTCTTCTTCAAAAAGTCCTTGACTTAAGCAATCCCACTATCACTATCACCTGTAATAATCAAGTCATCCACATAGATTGATGACCAAACCTGCATCTCCCTTTCTCACATAAAGTGAGTGATCATCATCAAAAACATAAAATCCAATATTAACAAGATACTCTCTGATCTTGTCAGACCATGCTCTACGTGCTTGCTTGAGCCCATAGAGCGCCTTCTTCAACCTGCACACATACATGGGATGCTCTAAATCTTCATAACCTACTGGCTGATCCATATACAATTCTTCTTGCAAACCACCATGCAAGAAGGCATTTTTCACATCCATTTGCTGCAACCTCCAACCTTTGGCTGTTGCCAAAGCAATCACACATCTGACAGTTGCCATCCTAGCAACTGGACTGAAGGTTTCATCATAATCTCTACCATATGTCTGGGCATAGTCTTTTGCAACCAGTCTAGCTTTGTACCTACTAATAGAACCATCTACATTGTGCTTAATCTTATAAACCCACTTACATCCAATAGCTTTCTTGCCCTTTCGCAATGATACTAGATCCCAAGTCTTATTGGCCTCTAATGCAGCCATCTCCTCATCCATTAATGCATCCCAATGAGTATGACCAACAGCATCCTCAAAACAAGTGGGCTCAACATCCTCAACTAGTTTCACCATATAAGCATAATGGTAAGCTGCATAACCTTTAAAACCAAATCTTTTAACAGGGTATCTGACCCTGCTAGATCTATGTACCACCGGATCACTCAATGGAGCCTTTACATTACTATGAGCTCTCTGTACACCTGGTGTCCTGACAGAAGGAATTCCAAGCTCATCATCCAAGCTCTCTCAGCCACTGGAGTCTCCATCAAGAACTGCATCAATGCCATCTGACACTTTATTCTTTCCTTTGTCTTTACCTCTAGTGCTACTAGATGCACCTGAAGATGTAGAGCTACTCTTTAGTCTCCCAGACCAAGGACTGCCAGATGATGTCTCTGGTCCACTAAGAGTCTGTGATTCTTGCTTTTCAGCCTGCACATGAGTGTCATGATCATCATCATCATCCAATGCATCACCACTAGATGCATACCAACTTCTCATTTCATCAAAGATGACATCCCTGCTCACTCCAAACTTACATGTGACAGGGTTATAACAACGATACCCTTTCTGCTCTAAAGAGTATCCAATAAAGACACATTTTTCTGCCTTTGAATCAAGCTTCTTCCGTAGCTCATCTGGCACATGAACATATGCAACACAGCCAAATACCTTCAAGTGAAATACATCAAGCTTCTTGCCAGTAAAACATTCTTCAGGAGTCATCCCATGAACTGCAGCTTGTGGGAGTCCTGTTCATAATATAAACAAGAGTATGAATAGCCTCAGACCAAAAATGCTTAGGCATATTCTGTTTAGCCATCAAGGCACGTGCAACTTCTGCAATATGCCTGTTTTTCCTTTCTACAACCCCATTTTGCTGTGGGGTATACCTGCATGTGAACTGTCTCTTTATCCCATGAGACCTTAGAAAATCACTGAACTTATTCGCGAGGTACTCTCCCCCTCCATCTGACCTCAAGCACTTTACTTTCAAGCTTGTTTCTCTTTCAACTGCAGCCTTGAAAGTTCTAAAGTGCTCAAACGCTTCACTCTTTTCCTTCATAAAATATACCCACAGCTTTCTAGAACAATCATCAATGAGTGTGACAAAGTATGAATTGCCTCCAAGAGATACATTTTGTGTAGGCCCCCAAATGTCTGTATGCATAATCTCACGGATATTTCTGCTTACATCTCTGTCATGTGAAAAGGGTTGTCTTGCCTGCTTACCAAATTGATATGCTTCGCATACCTTATGAAATTCTGCAGCTCTAAATGTAGGCACCCTTTGGACTGCATTAATTTCAACCTTTGTACATTTGCATGTCCAATGCGTTTGTGCCAAATTTCAATATCTGCAACAACACCTTTTTCTTTAGCATACATAGCAACATTCATAGTAGGAATTCAAGCATCCAGAGTAAACATATGTCCAACTCTACTTCCCTTTGTAACTAACCTGCACTTGTCATTGAAGTCTTCTACAAAGTAGCCCTTTGCATTAAATCTGACTTGCAGCCCTTGCTCTACCATCTGACTGACTGACACCAAGTTCTCTGTAATAGATGGCACATGTAATACATTTGAAAGACTCTTTGTCTTATCATCATGCAAGGACAAGGGAACTTTTCCAATGTGTGAAATTGGGTGGCATAAATCATCACCCGTCTGCACATAATCCGCATTTTGCAAATCTTGCATCTCTCCAAACCATTCTGCATGGCAAGTCATATGATTGGATGCACTTGAATCAACATACCAAATATCATCATGTGTTCCCTTTCCTGTAACAGCATTTAGCATATGCTGCATAACAAATAGACGTTCATTTTTGTCTTTATTCTATCATGAAGATGATGCATAGTTTCCTTGCTGCAACTTACCACTAGGAATATCATCTTTCTTAGCATAACATTGGGCTGCAATATGACCTGTTTCGCCACAGTAGTGACACACAATACCAGAGTTGTTAGAACCTCTGTTCTAACATCCATCTCTTCCTCTAAAGCTCCCCCTACCTCTAAAGTTACCACGACCTCCTGAAACCTGCATATCGCCAAATTGCTGATTCAATCAGTTTTGCTGATTGTCACTACCACGTCCTGTACCACGGCCTCTTGAAGAGAACCTGCCACGTCCCCTTCCTGAAGTGGAGTAGAAAGCTTGGACCTCTTCACCACTTCTTTCAGATGTCTCACTCTGCATGTTGATCTCTTCAGTGATCATAAGGAAGACCGGCTTATTGAAATCTGAAAATGGCTTTCTGACATATACGGAAGTTACAAAAGACTTTCAAGCCTTTTGATTGTTAAGTCCACCCAAGGTAGATGACACCAAATCATCATCATCGGGCATTGCATCAATCGCTACCAAGGCATCTGCAATGCTCCTTACCTTCAGTGCATACTCATTGATAGACATCTTCCCTTTCTACAATGTATTCAACTCTTGCTTGAGTTGAATCTTTCGTGCCTTTGTATTTACGAAAAACATACTTTCAAGTATGGTCCAAGCTGCATATGAATTCTTTGCATTTCTGATATGTCCCATCATATTATTGTCAATTACTGCAGATAGCTAGTACATGACCTTTTTGTCTTTTGCATTCCATTCCTTCCGTGCCTTTGTCTCTTCTGTAGTTGGAGGATCACTCACCTTCGGCTTCTTTTCTTCACCTAACATAAACTCATAGAGGCCTTTTCCAATAAGAAAGTTCGTGACACGGAACTTCCATGAAGGGTAGTTGTTCTTGGCGAGCTTCTCAATGATGGGGTTTCCACTATTCTCTGCCATTTTCATAAAACTAATACCAAACAGCAAGCAAATCTTCTGCAACCCTCGACCTGTAGTACACAGCAATACACCAGGCAGCCTTTTTCATTGTCTGCTCAACAATACATGCAATCTGCAACCAATTTGCAAATAAACCTTGTGTTTATTTGCTGGTAAATACCTTTGAACTTACAGATCTAAAATCTGTAACCTGTGCACTTGTATACATCAGACACAGGTAAAATTGCAGGGTATCTCAAACTACTGTCAGCAACCTTGCGGCTCTAAAACGGGGCCTGAAATGACCTTGGATGGCCAAAATAGCAGCGTGAAAGCCCTAAAGGGCCCATCTACAGAATACACAGTGCTCTTCACGCACACCAAATCTCACTGCAATCTGTGATTTTTGCTCTACCCTACTTCTGGTGCCTCCACAGGGACTATCCAAGAGAAAGAGTGGATGAATGGGAGAGCTTCTTACCCGTGGCTTGCTTGCTCAAACCTTGCTTCTTCTCCTTCACTTCAGCCTTCGAAATCAACCTCTCTTAGTGGCGCGGCTTTGATACCATGTTAAGAATCGCGTGGTGGGGGGACTTGCTCAAGATGCTGTGCCAAACACACACAAAATGCACAAGGAGAAGCTCACTCAAGAGACAAGAAGAGAGATGGAGGCCAAACGTTTTCTTGCTGGTTTCTTCTTCTTTCACACACTTTACAATGTACACAAAGTATAGATAAGATACAACATAAAGGAAAGTGGCCTACTAAGTCAAACAATTCATAACCAACTACACTAGTCAATTGGCGCTATAACTATGCCAGTTGTAAATAGGTGTAACAACCTGAATATAATAAGTAATGAGTTAGTGGCCATGTGAGAGTCATAATGACCACCGACGTGCTAAGTGTAGACGTGTGGACCCATCTGACTAGGCGGTCCATCATTAATGTCCGCATGTGTTGAGCTTGTCATCTCAACATGTAACCCACGTGAGAAGTCTCTTCAAGAGAATCCCTACGGGCAAACGACTGACTGAAAGAGCAATTTCAACTGTGTTCATCAGTGGAATTCGAAACAAGGAACAGTATAAGGCTTTGGCAGCCAACTCGAGCTTGTAGCAAGACGTGCTAGCTAGGGTTTTTGAGGAAGCCATTAGAGTTGATGATCAGCTGAAAGAGCAGAGCTCCAAGAGCTCCAACTTAGAAGAAACCAACTTGCGAAGTTTAGAAAGAGCGTCAGCCTCTAGTGAACGACCAGCCCCATCATCCCAAGATAAGGGGAAAACCATCAAGATGAACTAAGACTTAGCTGATGTCAAGATGGAGATAGCCAAGCTAGAAGACATGTGGAGATGACCAACGTGCCCACATGTCCAATGTGTATATTGTGGCGGAAACCATTTTCCAACAGAGTGTCAAGACCCTCGGTCAAGACCTTGCGCTAACTGCGACAGGTTTGGTCATGACATCGTGCATTGCAGATTACCCAGAAGACTTCCATACTCGCAACCATACAGTCAGTCTTACCTAGTGAACAGGCCACAACCACTCTTTGGAAGGGGAGCCCCATTGGCCCTTCCTGCGCCTAATGACATCTGGATGTCCCTAGGGTGGACATAAACCCTACATGCATACCTAGACTTCCTGGTCCCTATGTGACCCATCCATATGGTCAGTCTTACCTAGCGAATAGGCCGCAGCCACTCTTTGGAAGGGGAGTCCCATTGGCCCTTCCTGCACCTAATGACATTAAGATGGCTGTCCCTAGGGTGGACATAAACCCTACATGCCTACCTAGACTTCTTGGTCCCTATGTGACCCATCCACTGAGTGATGCTCCAGTCCACTACGTGGAAGAGCCAAATGAGGAAGAGGCTTACTTATACCCTTATGTCTCTCAGATGACGAGGGCAATGCAGTCCTTATGGATTATCGACCAGTACCAGTGATGGCATTGGGGAGAGGAGGAGGTAGAGGTCTAGGAGGGCAGATGCAGGATCCAATCATTTGTTGGACTTGTGGTCACCTAGGTCATGTCTCATTACGTTGCCCCAAGAGGGAGTAGCAGAACAGAGACAAAGCTAACTTAAGGTACATTGAGTGCGGAATCACCCATCTCTTCGTCGATTGCCCAAAGTGGAAACCTTCTTCAAGTTCAGCCAACGTACCATCTGTTCCATTGGGGCTGTTATGTGTTGAGAACCTCGATGGGAAGGCCACACCTATCCCGTTGCGGGTCATGACCCGGTTCCAGATGAAGTAGGCTGGCATATCACTACCAGGACCCAACAACCTCGATGCAGCCTCGATAGGGAAGAAGAGCCGTAGGCAGAGGAAGAAGAGGTCAAAAGCTAAGATCACACTGAAAACTGAGAGTGCTACGACTCTGCCTATTGGAAAGAAGGTTACGGATGCCGAGGCAGAAACTTCAGCCCCCAAGATGGCCGAAAAGGAAAGTGCCAAGGTAGGGGAATACCCGCATCCGAAGCGCCAACTTGAGGCCATAGAGAAAGTGAAGGACTAGGTGAAAGAGGCCCAAGAGCACTTAAGGGACATTGAGCCCATCCTAGAGGATGAGATCAATGATCTCCCCAGCATAAGCACACCGGTCTCACCCCATCGACCAAAGTCAAGAGTTGCAACCGCATCGCAGGCAGCACCGCTTAGGCCAAGCATTGATTCTGCAGGCCCGCAAATCAGTCACGACTATTGGCCAGGACAATCCGGTTTAGGAGAGAGACGAGCAACCAACAACCTCCTTACCACATAGTGACCACCCTTGTGACGTTAAGCCTGGGAGACCTACTTAAGCAGCATCCCACCCTATGGCAAGATCTCAAGTAGTGGGTTGAGGGGTCACAAGAATAAGCTGCGGATTTGCATGATCATGATGCAAAAACACAAATACCGAGTCTAACGCTGCACTCTGTGCCAAAATCCTTGCATGTTAATGCATTTTGGGAAGGCACGGAGACACATGAAGTATTACCAGACCTAGCCTTAGGCGACGCAATGAGAAAGGGGATCATGGATACGAAAGCTAGGGGTTAGTGTGCTGAGCCACACAGTACTTCATACTTGGGGAAACCCATTGGTCGAGACCGCTTGGTTTAATGTCACATTAGCAAATGGCATGAGAGTGAAGCCATTCGGGGTACTTAAAAACTGGCTAGTGAAAATCATAGGTGCCCAGTTCTCTGTCAACTTTATAATCATGAAGGGGGTGGACTACGATATCCTGTTAGGCCGACCCTGGATGCGCAATGCTAGAGTTATCAAAGATTGGGGTAATGGCTTGATCTTCCTAGGAAACAGAATAGAAGCTGTGAGGGTAGAGATGGACACTTGGAAGACCTCACCAGTTGATTTGGATGCCATCTCCGCGATGCTCAAGAGTGACACTCAAGTCAAGAAGGTTTATGAGGCCTTGACCAAGTATATCCCATGCCCAGAGGATGAGTGGGATTGGATGCATGTCCTTGCTACAATTGACCTGCCATTCTAGGATCATGAGGCATATGAGCAAGCCATCAAGATGAGGGGCAGGCCTGACGGCACGCCCACCATACCAGTTTGCATGATGGCAGGAACCCTTCGTGGGAGACCTAAGCCTGTCACCTTCCAAGTGCCAAACAAGAAAAGGGAACTCTAGGAGATTTTGGAATACTTAACGGACAAACTAGCTGACAACCCAACAACAAACTTCAAACCACTCCAGGATCTCTTAGGCAAATCCAAGTAGCAATGGACCAGGGTGCATGACTTAAACCTTACTTACAACTGGGCCCTAGTCCCTAATCAACGACAAGAGATATACCAAGCCCTAGGAAATGAGGAGCAATCTGATGCAGAGGACTTTGATAACAAGTACGAAGACTACCAATCCTTCAATGACGAAAGAGAGGGTGTGATAGACACAGTAGAATACGACACTGAGGGACATGAAATAGAACAAATACGAGTGAACTCCAAGCTGCAGAAAAGGAGTGTCTATAGGATAGAGCGAGGGATCATGCACATGGATTGTGATCACACTTGGTTAGAACACGTAGGAGCCATAGACCTTGGGCAAGCAGGCCTAGCCCAACCGGGAGCAACACTAGTGCTTGCTTAGGATAGAATCACCATTTGAATTGCGACCACCAGGGGAGACCACCTCTTCTAGCAAAGATGGTGAGTTCAACTCTGAGTTGGAGGTAAGTTCGGATAGCGACCCAGAAATACCTAGGCCGCCCAAGACCCGATGCACCAACAGCGACCTACCCATCCACCTGAGGCACAGACGATTGAAGCAGGAAAGAGCGAAACAACCCAAGGATATGCGAACAGACAAACAACAAAAACCGCGGGATCTCTCTAAAAGATTTACAAAATTCAAGAAAGGAGATAGAGTAGTAATCTTGTTGGGTGCCAAACGGTAAGGGAAAATGAGTGAACCAATCAGCCAAGGTCAAGGAGGTGAACCTAGCCCAGGAAGGGGAGACACCCCAACCAGCCTTCATTGCTGATGACTTGACTGAAGAAGAAGAAACGAGTCTTATTTCTCTCTTGCGAGAGTACATAGACGTATTCGCTTGGTCCTTGGAAGAGCTTAAAGGGGTGGATCCGAGTGTAGTGACTCATAATATACCCATGACACTAGACACAATGCCGGTGAAGCAGCGACCATACCCAATGAATCCAAAGCATGCTCGTGCTGTCAAGGAAGAGATTGATAAGCTAATGAGAGCGAGACTCATTTACGAAATTGAGCACACGGATTGGGTATCACCCATAGTCATTATGATGAAGAAAAACAAAAAAATTAGAGTGTGCATCAATTACAAGAAGGTGAACGCTGCTCCTAAAAGGGACAATTATCCATTGCCATACACCAAGCACATGCTTGAAAGAGTGGAAGGGAAGGAAGCCTATAGTTTTCTGGATCGCTTCTCAAGATACAATCAGGTGCAAGTGCATCCTGCCAACAGGCATAAGACAGCCTTTGCCACTGAGTGGGGTGTCTTTCCTTACATAGTCATGCCTTTCGGGTTGACTAATGCCCCTACCACCTTCCAACGCCTCATGTGCACCATATTTAAAGACATGATTCGCAAAGAGTTGGAAGTCTTTGTCGATGACCTTTGCGTTCAATCGACCTAGATGGAACACTTAGACAAACTCCAAGCAGTCTTCGAGCAGTGTCACTTATATCGTCTCTCCTTGAAACCCTTGAAATGCTAGTTTTGGGTGAAGCATGGATGCATCCTAGGCCACGTGGTATCGAAGAATGACATTGCCACTGACTCCTCAAAAGTCAAGGTCATTGTTGACCTTCCACCCCCAATCAACTACAAGAGAGTCCAATGCTTCTTAGGCCATACAGGATACTATCGGCGGTTTGTGCTGAATTATGCATTGATAGCTAGACCTTTATACAAGCTACTAATTGTCTTTGAATGCACTGAAGCATGCCAACGAGCATATGAAGAATTGAAGAAGGCTCTAACCACAGCACCAATTCTACAAGCCCCAGATTGTTGGACCATTACCTTCCACGTGCATATCGATGCTTCTAAATTTGCTGTGGGGGCAGTGTTGTGCCAACCTAGCAAGCACAACCTAGACTATCCAATGAGCTTTGCTAGCAGACAACTCACTAAGACGGAAATGAACTACTCGATGATAGAAAGAGAGGGCTTGGCCATGGTGTTTTCTGTGAAGAAGTTCCGACATTATCTATTGGCTACACCCTTTACCTTTTTTGTGGACCATCAAGCATTGCTATATCTAGTGAATAAACCTTGCACTATAGAATGCATAGCTCGGTGGCTCCTTCTGCTTTTGGAGTTTGACTTCTTCGTTATTGTACGAAAGGGAAAACAATACTACATGGCTGATCATATGTCATGCATCCCCACAGGAGAAGCCGCTGGTGGAGAAGGCATTGCCGATGAATTTCCAGATTCCCACCTCTTTAACCTCTCCAGCAAGGGAGATTTATTCAAGGCCGATCTAACGCCATATTGGGCAGATGACATAGTCCAAGTGCTTGAGCACGGACTGCTTGAGCGACCAATAGAGAAGACAAGACTGAGGTGACTCATTCTCAAGATCCAACCCTACTAGTTGATAGCAGGCCAGCTGTATCGCCTCGAGCAAGATGGGTTGTTGCACAGATGCGTGTGAGAGCATGAGATACACAACGTGCTCTCACAGGCACACAACGGAATTGCTGGTGGACACTTTAGCGGAGACACAATGGCCAGCAAGGTGCTGTAGTCTCAACTATGGTGGCCAACGTTGTTCCATGATGCAGCATGATTTGTTAAGCATTGTGACGAGTGTCAAAGGATAAAGGTCCTGATTCGCAAGGATCAAATGGAGTTGACCCCAATCATTGCATGACAACCCTTTGAAAATGGAGAATCGACTTCATAGGACCCATCAGCCCCGTTGCACAGTATTCACAAGCTAAATACATCATTGTGGCCACAGACTACCTAATGAAGTGGGCAAAGGCGAGAGCAACATGAAAGAATGATGCTCAAATGATTGCCAAGTTCTTGTGGGAGCAAGTGATCTCACGATTCAGCTGCCCCATCGAACTAGTTAGTGACCAGGGGGACACACTTCATCAATGAAGTGATAGCACATCTCCTATCCACCTTCCTAATTATCCATCGGAAATCCTCTCCATAGTACCCTCAAGCAAACGGCCAGACAGAATCCACCAATAAGATTCTTGTCAATGTCCTAAACAAGGTAGTCTCTACCTCGCGCAGCGACTGGGATAACAAGCTGATGGCAACCTTGTGGGCTTACCACGCGACTTATAAAATGGCTGTCGACCAAACCCCCTTTAGGTTGACCTACGAAACCGAAGCAATTCTCCCTGTATAATTCTTTGTGCCTAGCCTCTGAATTGCACTTCAGGAGCGGTGGGAAGGAAAGTATAATGTGTCTGCTTGACCACTTGTGGGACACGTCTTAGCAGCCCATCGGGAGGGGAGTCTAGAAAGCGCCACCTGTCACTCGCAAGGAATGTCATAGGGTTTGCGATCTAGGTCTTCCTGAGTCTGCCCCGAAGTGGAAGTATCCGACCGTTCCCACTTAGGACTAACCTGAAGTCAGGGTTTCTTTCCTAGCAGCCAAGTCTCTAGGAAGTAGCTAGCGTCGAGCACCAGATGACCCACTTTGAGTAGGAACAACAGAGTTGAAGCACATTTATGCTGCACTTGGTTCATAGAGAATGGGAAATGAGAGGGATGCACCACTCAACCTCTCTGCCCGTAGGGCATAGTCCCATTCCGGTCCCCTAAAATGGCATGAATCAGGTTCTAACTTAACAATACCTAAAGTCATCCGATTGTAAATCCTTGTGAGAAGCCTCCCAGTTCTCTGGGACCACCTAGTCGTAGGACGGACCTGTCGGGGGATTCCATCCACCCACTTTCCTTGATATCTTTAGTTGTCTAATTAGGTCCTACCACATTTATGTGTGACATTTAAAATCAACTTCATTAATTAAGCCTTTTAGGGCACAAAGTTTATTCACATAATTTACAACACATACACAAAAACAAAACAAGCTGTCCTTTTATCAAACAAGTTTCTTAACTTATCTTTAAGTTAATATTTTTCTCCTACCCATACAGGAGAATTATGTATCCTTTCTGTCCAACAAAAGTACCCGGTCCAAGTCTCATGGCACAAAAATTTCCATCCTTTATCTAAAATAGGATCTTCCAACATCCCAGACGTAGGGCTCACAGGGATCTCCAACTCCATTCTGGACAGGCAAGGGGTGTCCAGAGCTCCACCTGACCCACAACCGGTCTAGGAGTGAGATGCCATTTCGGTTGTTGGCCTTTTCACCACTCGACCATCGGCCTGTGAATCGAGCAGTGCCCTCTCGGGATAATCCGCGATGTGATCTTGGAGATGATCCATGTGTGCAAAATATCCTTCCTTAATTAATCCAATTAAAATTCAAGCACAATCAAAGCAATCAGTCCTAATATCATATTCTAGAAAAACATTCCTTTATTCCCATGGAAACTTGTCATTACAGACCCTTGCCATGCATTTTCCATCAACACAAGCCTTAGAATATTTATCCAAATCACAATGCAACAATCCCTTGATTGAAAGAAAAACATTTTTAATCAACCAACAAAACTAATTGTATTTTTCCCAAACAATACAATAATAGATGCGACAATAATTCCATCGCATATTTATTCTCCCCATTGGGCCAAAGAGTAGAATTTACTTAATATTCCCTCCTTTAGCCTAAGGCATATGCTAAAGGTTCCAATACTATACATGACGTAAGTCCTGTCATTCCAATGCAAATTAACTCCCTTTGATACAAGCACTTCACAAAATTCATCTTTTAATATTTGAGATGCAATTTATCCTTTTCAATGACCTATTCTAGCACCACAAGGTACGGAGCCTAATGCATCTCTTGTGAGCATTAAAACAAGCATCTATCAATTTGAAAATACATTACTTACAATTGGTACCGCAATTGGATTGATAGTGATGCCCTCGCCCGAAGCTCTGTTGCTGGTTGTAGGATTGCCATCCGCACACGACATTCTTTGCTTGGAGGCCATCGTCCGCAAGTAGACTCAAGAGATTAAGAATGTGGAATAGATTCGAGTTGGGAGAGGGAAAGAGAAGATGGTTAAATCAAGGATCGAGATAGAGGGAAATTGTGCATTCTCTCGGGGTAACTCTTCTCTCTCTCTCTCTCTCTCTCAAGCTCTCTCTCACAATCTCTTGGAGGGATATACTCTCTCTCTCCCTCTCTCTTGCAACCTTTCAGGGTCTCCTTATGCTCACTTGTGCCTCCCGATGCCCCATATTTATAATGAATTAGAGAGGAGGGGATAAGTCTGAGAACAAGAGTGGAGGGGCTCTTAGAAGACTCAGTGATCTGATACTTAGATCATAAATCTGATGGTTGCATTGGCTCCAAAAGGGGGTAAAAATCTAAGACACTTGATTAGAAAGCTCTTAGTTCACTCCTTCTTCTTTTCTCTGTTCGAAGTGCTGTCTACTGCCTATAGACTACGATCGCGGCGTGCGCGATTTCGCAAATCACTTTTCTTTATTTTTCTTTTTATAAATTCTCCAAAACTAACTAAAACATCACGTATCTTTTCTTTTAAATGACTTTTAGTTCTATCTTTTTAGAATAATATCTAAAATATAATAGTTTTTTTTCTCCCCCCAAGAATCTAATATTTTTGGACCATTCAAACTATACACCTTAATACTAGTGATTAATATGGCTCATAAGTCTCGTTCACATTGTACTTTTCGTGAAGGGTGGATACGGTCCTTATCAATCTGAGAAAAATTTCAGATTTATGACTCTCAATTTTTTAATATATTTTTAATTGAATGAAAATTATTTGCTATTAATGCTAGTGAGTTTTTACCTTAGTTAGTCTTTAGTTAGTAATCTTACTAACTTATTAATTGACTAACTAACTTTCGAACTAACCAACTAACTTTTATTACGTGGAAATATTACAGAAAGGAGGCATGGACGCAACGCCTAGTTGAACTTGAACATCTCTTAGAGAGTGATCTTCTAGCCACTCATGCACTCATATGTAAGAAGGCACGACGCAAGAGCTGGTTTGACAAGTACATCAAGCAACGCAACTTCGAACAGGGCGACTTAGTGCTCCTATACTCGGTTAAGGGACATAAGCAAAAAATGAATTTTAGGGGTCTTGGACCTTTCAAAGTTAGTGCAATTAGCCGAATGGGCAATGTCGAGCTCGAGACTCTAGATTGTGAGGGAATAGGCTTCTTCAATGGCAGTCGTGTCAAGAAGTACTATCCTCCCACGCATCCTTTGCATGAGCCACCAATGTTGGAACCGCCTGTCAAAGTATGAGTAGCCACCATTATCAAAATTGATAATGAGGATGAGGAAACCGTAGAGCCCGCCTACCTGCACATCACGGTCCACTGCCAAGCGAACATGCGTCTTCAATGCCTTGATCGACGAGGGAGCGGACTTCAATGTCTTGACTCACGATCATTGGACTCAACTTGGCAAACCACCACTACAACCCACTAATGCCAAATTCAGCCCATATGGAGGCCACTCATATGCACTTCTCAGCAAGTGCAGGGCCGCCGTTTCTATCAAGTCTGAGACTATACCAATGATCTTCTACGTGTTGTCAGATGCCAACGACGCAAGCACAGAGTCGTTGCTAGGGTGAACCTTCAAAAAGCAAACTCGTTGCAACGTTGATTATGAGTTGCAGTGCATCCACCTCACCATAGGCAGTGTCCACATTGTTACAGCTTTCAACAAGGGCTACACGACCTCACCCAGTCTGCATGGCCACCAGTAGAAATATTAGCAGCCAAATCTAAGGAGAAGGGTAGTACTCGGCCACCACCCACCACCTCTCAAGAACCGCTGCTCATGGCAGCAAAAGCTAAGGCCCAATAGCCTAGGTTTCAATGGAGGCCTAAACAACCGCAACCACCGCCTAGGAGTCAACGCACACAACCTCATAAGACCTGAAGCTCTAAACCTAGGAAATCAAGGCACAGTTACAGAAATTGGTGCATGATCAAGAAAAGGTGGATCCCTAAAGCCCTCTTGCACGCGCAAGGCTACTATGAGGGGAATGCCTAGATATGGATCCCTAAATCCCACACAACCAAGGGCACCACTTGTATGCCGCCCTCAAGCTTGATCACCCCAAGCCCCATAGAACCTCAAAACCATAAACCACAGTTCTTCCTAGACCCACATCCATCAAGCTCATCCACTCACATACCCAAGAGAGTCGAACAAGCCTATCGGCCCAAACGACAGACATTGTCACATGAGCCATCACCCGCTAGAGCCAATCCGACTACAATGATCCATTCTGAAGGTAGCAGTCCATCAGAATTAGCTGCTACTTCTCCAGCCCTAAGCCAAGAAGTCAAACCGCAACCTCAAGAACACCCGCAACCACAACTATTCATTGTCAAAGGCTCTAGTGCTATCAAACCCCAACCACCAGCACGTCTTAAACCCTCCTATGAGCGAAAATCATTTTTGACACTAGCCTAAGATAAAATTGAAGATATGGGGGATGACGTGGTTGATTGCATTAGATGACTAGATGCCACTTTCAAAGAGCTAGCTCTGAGCTATGACCACTTGGACTTAGGCTTGTTGCCTGAGCCTTTTGCAATCGAAGTTCGTATGATGCCTTGTTCTTGGGAAACGTTTAAACTTGCCTTCGCAAAAGCAGCTAAGTCCACTGCTGAATTGCTCAACAGTGAGATCTCTAAAGAGCAAGCCCTCAAACAGCGTCTCATCATGTCATATGATCAGCGAACCACTTCTGACATCACCGACCAAGAAATTGTAGAATTATCCAAACTTGATGAGACTGAATCCCCATTCTTGAGGCACTGATACACTCTTAGGTTGCAATGGGAAGTAGAAGGCTGCCAAGTCATGACAAACATTGAGCAGCACTGCGTAATCAAAACAATAGAGTACGACCCCACTTATGTCTCGCGCCAACCTCGTTTAGAGTGTTAACCACTTTTCGTGGCCGACCCTTGGAAAAGCACATCAAAGGACACCCTTACCTTGATCGCCTACTGCCTGAGGAAGAGCTACATATTACTAGCCGCATCGCTTCTGGTGACTTTCTAACAGATGTTTTCACTTACATCACACACGTGGGCACTCAAACTTTTGATCTAGACCATGAAGCTCAGTTAGAGTACAACCCTAATTTCTACACTTGGTTCCTACGTCAGTAATTCCTAGATCCATTGCAGAATGTCCTCGACCTCCAAAACTTTCAATCCTAGGAAGGATTCTTCTCGAGGCGGGGAGGGGAGGGGGGTGAGGTGAATCAAATTAAAACCAAGGAAAATCAAGCAAAACACATAAACACGTAAACAATGAGCAGGGTAGGAAAATGACAAGAGAACTTTGAAATAAAGGGCAAAAAGTTAAAGTCGAAAGGGAAGTGGATGGGATTTTAATGCTTTCATTCAATAAACATATAGAGTCTTTCTTTTTAATTATGACTTTTCCAGCGAATTGTTAATTTGGAAGCATTAATGGAAACTTGGGATTATGACAAGAACAAAAGATGTCGCAGCAAAACCGCACCCACCGACTTCCGTTCACGGAGGAGGAAAGAGCGCAATACCGCATCACTCTTGAAAGCCACGCCTACAACCAACTCAAGTTCCGAACCATCCACAACATAGAGGGTGTGTTGGCCAAGGAGGAAGCATCCAAGAGAGTCATCAAGCAATGCAACCTCACCAACAAGTACCTCGAGAAATTTGTGCAAGAACCTGACCACATGAAGTGTGTGGAGTTTCTCAGGACATGCAACCTTGACAATGAGTAAGGCACCGTCACGGTAGGAAGGGGAGAAAATGTTAAACATGTACATGTTCACTTAAACCCAGCCTTGGTGGAGAAGGCGTTGGGACTTGAGCCAAAGATAGAGAAGAATTAGAAGAGGAATGTGTATGCCATGCTGAAAATGAAAAAGGAGGATATGCTAACTAATGATGGCATCAACATCTAGGACATTTCTGATGCAGAAGCCAGATTGCAAGCGAAGCTAGTACACGCGCTCTTCTCCAGCCAGCGCTACAATGCCTTAATGCATCGAATCAACGTGCCTATGCTGGAGAATGTAGCAACTCACACCTTGCATGAAGTCGAGTGGAACCGATATGTACGCAAAACCATCAACCAGGCGGCTAAAGCACTAGCTTTAGGAAGTACACCAGAAGAGGGGAGTCCCCAGCTTCTAAGGCCACGGAAAGAAAGAAGGCCTCATCCAAGGCCTCGTTTATTGCCTATGGAAGCATTTGGACTACGCTCATCCAAGAGGCAGTGAAGGAGACACAAGATGCAGAAGAAGGAGAAGAAGAAACGCCTGACAGGTCACCCCCTCACTAGGACCAAGAGAGGTCAGTGACGACAAGACCGAGAGTGATAAGGAAGGGTAGGAACAAGAAGAACAATCAAGCAAAAAGCAGGCCAAGAAACCCAAGAAGAAGACAGCACAAAAGAAAAAGAAGCGGAATGAAGGCCGCAAGAAGGAGAAAGAGGATTTGGAAAAGGCAAAAAGGGAATCCCTTAAGGAGGTCGAGGAGAGGAAGAAGAAGAAGAAACAGGACGAAGAAAAATCAAATGAAGAAGTCAACAAGGCTAAAAAGGTGTCAAAACAGGAGGCCGAGAAGAGGAAAAGGAAAGAACAGAAAGAAAAAGAGAAACTCGAGGAAGAGTACAGGAAAACTAAAGAAGAAAGGCAAAGAAGAGCTGCTGAGGAAGAAGAGAAACTAAGAAGGAAGGAGGAGGAGGACTTGGCCGAAGCCACACGATGGTCCATTGAGCAACAAAGCAAGGCCAATAATCTGGGAGCCTAGAGCCCCCTGAGGGAAGAAGGGCCTAGTTCCAGCACACAGGTACCAAAAATCACGCCGCCTGCTGTCCTTGAAGGCAAAGGCAAGGCCCTTATCCATCCTATCCCCCCCCTCATGGTGCCTCTTACCGAACCAACCACCCTCACCCCTAGCATCCCCACCAGCGTAGAGGTCTCCAACTTCGTGGCATGGATGCAATATTTTATCAATAAAGAAATGGCCCAAGGAAAGAGTACAGAGACCACGGCTACGGGGCAAAAAAGACCAGCTGCAGATGTTGAGTTGAGACATGACCAGAAACATCAGAAAGTGGAAGCCTCAACCACTCCAATCCACACAACAGTGACGCCACCAGCCAATTATGATGAGTACATCGTCGGGTTGCTCTCCCAATTGGAGAAGGCTAAGGAGGAAAAGAAGATGGCTGGCTGAGAGGGTGGCGGAAAAGGAGTCGGTAACTGCTTTCGAGCTCAAAAAGACCCGCACAATAGCCATGCAGCAACGACAGATCTTTGATCTCAAACATGAATTAAAGGCCAAGGAGGACATGGAGGAGAGCTACAAGCAGTGGCTGGAGGATGAGAATCAAGAATTGGTGTAGATGCAGAGAGAGTATAAGCTCCTCCTGATGCAACATGGGGAATTGGAGGTGAAAACTGCCAACATCAAGAAAATGATGGAGGAATTGAATGCCAAAGAAGAGGAGAGAAAGCAGGAGAGGAACCAGCAGCAAAAGGAGATCAAGTCTATGACCGATCAGCTACACTTGGGAAGGAAAGAGCAAGAGAACATGAGTAGGGAAATGAAAGCCCAAGAGTAGAAGCTCATAACCCTGGTACACAAGTAGGGAGAAAGCATGGAAGAAATGAGCAAGAGAGCAAAGGAATGGGAAGCGCAGAATGAAAAAAGGGTGAAGACATTGGCACGGCACCTCGCTTTGGTAGAGAAAGAAAAAATCCTCTCATAGAGTAAAGCAGAAGCTGCCGAAACAGCCTTCAGTGCCCAGCAAAAGACCTTCATTAACACACTAATGGACATGACCCGCCTAGAGGAAAAGGAGTCATTGGAGGTGGTACACAAAAAATTGAGCATCTCACGCAGAGCTTTGCATATAGGGCTATAGATACCACCCCAACCTGTGGAGGTTAGGCTAAGCCTAGAAGAGCAACGAAAATACCTGCTATACTGGCCGGCCTAACCCCCCAGGAAATTGACGCAATGGGCTTTGCAGAAGGATCACAACAAGAAGATTGGCAAGGGGAGGAGACTGAGCTTGAATTCGTTATGGGGAGATTCAGAGAAGAGGTGATCCCACAACCCCCCTCGCCGTGTGTCCAAGAACAACAACAGGTTGATCCATCCTTAGAGAGACAAGATGAACTAAGGGAGAGACGGAGAAAGTTAGTTGAAGAAAACAGGAAGCAACTAAGAGCCAAACCGATCGTGCAGCCATCCGTACCTCTCCCACCATGCCCGGATGACCTCCCTATTGGATTCCACATGGAGCTCGTGATTTGGGAGCGGCAGGAAAGAGAAAAAGATCCATTCACCTTCAGCTTCCTCATTCTCAATAGCGTGCGGAGGGTCCTACCACTCAATGTGATGGAGGAGGTGATCACGACTGGCAGGCCGACTGGGATAGAAGTGGCTGGAAGAAAGAGAGAGGACCCCCACTCTATGGGGAAATGAAGAAGCAGAGTTTTGGAAAAACAAGGTGTTTGAAGTACCACATAATATACAGGGATACAATTGTCAACCCCTATGGAGGAGGCGAGTGTGCGACATCAGCATGCTCGCCTACATGGCTTTTTGCAACACCCTACCCTACGAGAGCAACGACCCCACGTTCATGGCTTACCCTTCTAGGGTAGGTGTGGATATTTTTGCCACCCTCCATGGGCGTTATAATTTTCCTATCATCTACAACTCCAATGCTGCCTCCTTCGAACATGCTCTCCTCTTTGACTCGAGAAGCCTAAATGATTCCATGACGCATTTCCTCGCGGATTTCTCTTCATGCCCCGATCTAGCCTTTGTAACTACATGTAATTGTCTTAGGTTACTTAAGTTACTACTCAAGCAGGACCCCTGACCCCACAAGATCGTGGCCTGATTCCCCTCTTTTTTGACCCTAACGCCATCAACAGCTGTGCCATGGCGCATCTAATGATGAGGGCAAGCCTTCTCTCCTCTTTTTGCCTAGCTCTCCTAGAGGATAAGAATGACAACCAGTTCACTAGATGCAACCATCCTTTCCTCTTCACCACCTCCCTCCACGTCCACATGAATCTCAAAGGATACATGGAAAGCCATCAATTTTTTGTTGAGATGACAAGCTCAACACATGCAGACATTGATGGTGGACTGCCTAGTTAGATGGGTCCACACGTCTACACTTAGCACACTGGTGGTCATTATGACTCTCACATGACCACTGACTCGTTACTTATTATATTCAGATTGTTACACCTATTTATAACTAGCATAGTTATAGTGCCAGTCGACTAGTGTACTTAGTAGGCCACTTTCCTTTATGTTGTATCTTATCTAAACTTTGCATACATTGAAAAGAGTGTGGAAGAAGAAGAAGAAACTAGTAAGAAAACGTTTTTGGCCTCCATCTCTCTTCTTGTCTCTTGAGTGAGCTTCTCCTTGTGCATTTTGTGTGTGTTCGGCGCAGCATCTTGAGCAAATCCCCCCACCACGCGATTCTTGACATGGTATCAGAGTCGCACCACTAAGAGAGGCTGATTTTGGAGGCTAAAGTGAAGGAGAAGAAGCAAGGTTAGAGCAAGCAAGCCACGGGTAAGAAGCTCTCCCATTCTTCCACTCTCTCTCTTGGATAGTGCCTGTAAAGGCACCGGAAGCAGGGTTGAGCAAAAATCTCAGATTGTTGTGAGATTTGGTGTGCATGAAGAGCACTGTGTATTCTGCAAATAAGCCCTTTTGGGCTTGCCCGCAGTTATTTTGGGCATCCGAGGTCGTTTCAGGCCCCCTTTTAGAGCCATAAGGTTGCGGACAGCAGTTTCAGGGTACACTGTGACTTCGGCTGTATTGACCGAAAGTGGATGCACAAGTTACATATTTCAAATCTGTAAGTTCAAAGGTGTTTATCAGCAAATAAAGACAAGGTTTATCTGCAAATTGGTTGCAGATTGCATGTATTGTTGAGCAGACAGTGAAAAAGGTTGTCTAGTGTATTGCTGTGCACTACATGTATTTGTTTTTTGATAATGTCAGAGAACAGTGGAAGCCCCATCATTGAGAAGCTTGACAAGAATAACTACCCTTCATGGAAGTTCCGTGTCACGAACTTCCTTATTGGAAATGGCCTCTACGAGTTTGTTTCAAGTGAAGAAAAGGATCCGGAGGTGAGTGATCCTCCAACTGCAGAAGAGACAAAGGCACGGAAGGAATGGAATGCAAAAGACAAAAAGGTTATGTATTGGCTGTCTAGAGTAATTGACAATAATATACTGGGACATATTAGAAATGCAAAGAATTCATATGCAGCTTGGACCATACTTGAAAGTATGTTTTCCGTAAATACAAAGGCACGAAAGATTCAACTCAAGCAAGAGTTGAATACATTGAAGAAAGGGACGATGTCTATCAATGAGTATGCACTGAAGGTAAGGAGCATTGCAGATGCCTTGGCAGCAATTGATGCAATGCCCGATGATGATGATTTGATGTCGTCTACCTTGGGTGGACTTAACAATGAAAATGCTCAGAAGTTTTTTATAACTTCTGTATATGTCAGAAAGCCATTTCCAGATTTCGATGAGTTGGTCTCCCTTATGATCACTGAAGAGATCAACATGCAGAGTGAGACATTTGAAAAAAGTGGTGAAGAGGTTTAAGCTTTCTATTCTAGTTCAGGAAGGAAACGTGGCAGGTTCTCTTCAAGAGGCCGTGGTACAGGACGTGGTAATGACAACTAGCAAAATAGATTGAATTAGGAATTTAGCGATATGCAGGTTTCAGGAGGTCGTGGTAACTTTAGAGGTAGGGGGAGCTTTAGAGGAAGAGGTGGATGGCAGAACAGAGGTTCTAACAACTCTGGTATTGTGTGTCACTACTGTGGTAAAACAGGTCATATTGTAGCCCAATGTTATGCTAAGAAAGATGATATTCGCAGTGGTAAGTTGCAGCAAGGAAACTATGCATCGTCTTCACGATAGAATGAAGACAAAAATAAACGTATGTTTGTTATACAGCATATGGTGAATGCTGTTACAGGAAAGGGAACACATGATGATGTTTGGTATGTTGATTCAGGTGCATCCAATCATATGACTAGCCATGCAGAATGGTTTGGAGAGATGCAGGATTTGCAAAATGTAGGTTATGTGTAGACGGGTGATGATGCATGCCACCCAATTTCACACATTGGAAAAGTTCCCTTGTCCTTGCATGACGGTAAGACAAAGAGTCTTTCAGATGTATTACATGTTCCATCTATTACAAAGAACTTGGTGTCAATTGGTCAAATGGTAGAGCAAGGACTGCAAGTCAGGTTTAATGCAAAGGGCTGCTTTGTAGAAGACTTCAATGACAAGTGCCGGTTGCTTGCAAAGGGAAGTAGAGTTGGATGTATGTTTACTTTGGATGCTGGAATTCCTACTATGAATGCTGTTATATATAATAAAGGAAAAGGTGTTGTTGCAGATATTAAAATTTGGCACAAACGCATTGGACATACAAATGTACAAAGGTTGAAATTAATGAAGTCCAAAGGGTTAGTTAGAGGTTTGCCTAAATTTAGAGTTGCAGAATTTCATAAGGTATGCGAAGCATGTCAGTTTGGTAAGCAGGCAAGACAACCCTTTTCACATGATAGAGATGTAAGCAGAAATATCCGTGAGGTTGTGCATACAGATATTTGGGGGCCTACACAAAATGTATCTCTTGGAGGCAGTTCATACTTTGTCACACTCATTGATGATTGTTCTAGAAAGCTGTGGGTATATTTTATGAAGGAAAAGAGTGAAGTGTTTAAGCACTTTAGAACTTTCAAGGCTGCAGTTGAAAGAGAAACAGGCTTGAAAGTAAAGTGCTTGAGGTCAGATGGAGGGGGAGAGTACCTCTCGAATGAGTTCAGTGATTTTCTGAGGTCTCATGGGATAAAGAGATACTTCACATGTAGGTATACCCCACAGCAAAATGGGGTTGCAGAAAGGAAAAACAGGCATATTGCAGAAGTTGCACGGGCCTTGATGGCTGAAAAGAATATGCCTAAGAATTTTTGGTTTGAGGTTGTTCATACTGATGTTTATATTATGAACAGAACTCCCATAGTTGCAGTTCATGGGATGACTCCTGAAGAATGCTTTACTGGCAAGAAGCCTGATGTATCGCACTTGAAGGTATTTGGATGTGTTGCATATGTTTATGTGCCAGATGAGCTACGGAAGAAGCTTGATCCAAAGGCATAAAAATGTTCTTTATTGGATACTCTTTAGAGCAAAAAGGGTATCGTTGTTATAACCCTATCACATGTAAGTTCAGAGTGAGCAGGGATGTCATCTTTGATGAAATGAGCAGTTGGTATGCATCTAGTGGTGATGCATTGGATAATGATGATGATCATGATACTCATGTGCAGGCTGAAAAGCAAGAATCACGGACTCTTAGTGGACCAGAGACATCATCTAGTAGTCCTTGGTCTGGGAGACTAAGGAGTAGCTCTACATCTTCAGGTGCATCTAGTAGCACTACAGGTAAAGACAAAGGAAAGAATAAAGTGTCAGATGGCATTGATGCAGTTCTTGATGGAGACTCCAGTGGCTCAGAGAGCTTGGATGATGAGCTTGGCATTCCTTTTGTCAGGACACCAAGTGTACAAAGAGCTTATAGTAATGTAAAGGCTCCATTGAGTCATCCTATGGTACACATCTAGCAAGGTCAGATACCCTATTAAAATATTTGGTTTTGAAGGTTATGTAGCTCACCATTATGCTTATATGGTGAAACTAGTTGAGGATGTTGAGCCCACTTGTTTTGAGGATGCTATTGGTCATACTCATTGGGATGCAGCAATGGATGAGGAGATGGCTGCATTAGAGGAAAATAAGACTTGGGATCTAGTATCATTGCCGAAGGGCAAGAATGCTATTGGATGTAAGTGGGTTTATAAGATTAAGCACAATGCAGATGGTTCTATTAGTAGGTACAAAGCTAGGCTGGTTGCAAAAGGCGAAACCTTCAGTCTAGTTGCTAGGATGGCAGCTATCAGATGTGTGATTGCTTTGGCAGCAGAGCCAAAGGTTGGAAGTTGTAGCAAATGGATGTGAATAATGCCTTCTTGCATGGTGATTTGCAGGAAGAAGTGTATATGGATCAGCCAGTAGGTTATAAAGATTTAGAGTATCCCATGTATGTATGCAGCTTGAAGAAGGCGCTCTATGGGCTCAAGCAAGCACCTAGAGCATGTTCTGACAAGATCAGAGAGTATCTTGTCAATATTGGCTTTTATGTTTTTGATGCTGATCACTCACTTTATGTGAGAAAGGGAGGTGCATGTTTGGTCATCATAGTCATCTATGTGGATGACTTGATTATTACAGGTGATAGTGATAGTGGGATTACTAAAGTCAAGAACTTTTGGATGAAGAAGTTTGAGATGAAGGATTTAGGTGAGCTAAGTTACTTCCTTGGCATTGAGGTGATCAGATGTGATGATGGTATATGGTTGTCCCAAAGATAGTATGGCTTGAATATGTTGTCTAAGTATGGTATGACATCATGCAAACCACTTTCAATCCCCTTGGAGCAGAATGTAAAGTTGAGTGCTGATGTTGGGGATGAGATAGAAGACCCTACTATGTTCAGGAGGATAGTGGGGAGTTTGATCTACATGACCATTACAAGGCCAGACTTGAGCTAGGCTATTGGTCTTGTGAGTCAGTTTATGCAAGTACCTAGAAAGCCACATTTGGATACAGTCAGACGCATATTGAGATATGTGAAGTCCACATTACATTATGGACTTTTCTATGAGGTAGGTATAGATGTACAGGTGTTTGGATACACAGATGTAGATTGGGCTAGTAGTATGTCTGATAGAAGATCTACCAGTGGATACATGTTCTCTCTTGGTAGTGTAGCAGTTACTTGGAGTAGCAAAAAGCAATCTACAGTTGCTTTGTCGAGTACAGAGGCTGAGTATAGAGGTGCTGCTATTGCAGCATGTGAGGTAGTATGGCTGCAAAAGTTATTGATTGATTCAGATGTGCAGGTGGAGGTCCAGCTATCATTTATTGTGACAACATGAGCAGTATACAGTTGGCTAGGAACCCTATGTTCCATGCCAGGACAAAACATATTGAGGTAGACTACCACTTTGTGAGAGAGAAGGTTCTAGCAGGTGAGATTGACTTAGTGTATGTTAGCACACAGGATCAGATAGCTGACATCTTCACAAAGGCATTGGGTACAGAGAAGCTTCAAAAGTTTCGAAGCTTACTTGGAATTGCAGAGATGCAGTTGAACTTGATGGGGAGTGTTGAGATGACAAGCTCGACACATGCGGACATTGATGATGGACTGCCTGGTTAGATGGGTCCACACATCTACACTTAGCACGTCGGTGGTCATTATGACTCTCACATGGCCACTAACTCATTACTTATTATATTCAGGTTGTTACACCTATTTACAGCTGGCATAGTTATAGCGCCAGTCGACTAGTGTAGTCGGTTATGCATTGTTTGACTTAGTAGGCCACTTTTCTTTATGTTGTATCTTATCTATACTTTGTGTACATTGAAAAGAGTATGGAAGAAGAAGCAAAAAAAAGGTTTTTTCCCTCCATCTCTGTTCTTGTCTCTTAAGTGAGCTTCTTCTTGTGCATTTTGTGTGTGTTCAGCGCAGCATCTTGAGCAAATCCCCCCACCACGCGATTCTTGATATTTTTGAGCAAATCCATCCAACGCCCTTCTCCGCCTAAATCAGACAATGAGAATTAGGCACAGGATGTCATTCTACTAGTGTAATACTATTTCAAAAAAATAATAATAAGCATAAAGGAGGGCCCATCAAGGATAAGACATACCTAGGGGGGTACCACTCACATATGGTTAGACCTGTCACCCTCCTAAGCTACTTGCATCACACCTCCCTTTGCACGAATGGGGTCCTCAAGTGTGGGACATCACCCAGGCTAGCATGTGGTTAGACCCAACTCCCCATTCCACCAGCACGTACACAATACACTACACAATAAGATCGACACCCCCCTTAGGTAGAGCACCGCACCTTTTCCTTCCAGGCATCACAAAGGCGACAAACCACTGACTTTGGAGGCCCCCGTCATCCACTTACTATCCATTTGGCTTCTCCAACAAACCTTATTACCAAGCTTCCCCGAGCACCCGAGTTTACATGTGGCCCTACCCTCACACAACTACTTCACCAACTACCTCTTAAACCCCAACAACAACCAAGAGTGCCATGGGACTAGCACCCATCTCAGAGGGGGATTAATGTTTACCTCAAGTCAAGAGGCCAAAGAATGAATGAAAAAGCGAAAAAAAAATGGAAAAAGAGAAAAGGCATAAAGACAGCCTCTAAAACTAAGCTGAGGCAAAAAGAGCAATTTTAAAGGAAATGCGCCTCAAAAACTCTAAAAACTCTTGTAAAAGAGTGCCAGGCTCCCTCCTGTGCCACTTGTAAAAGAATAGACGGGTATAGGCTTAGGGCATGAAGCAAGAAGAGGGAATTAGAAAAAGGGACCTTGCCACAATGGCCGGTCATGTAAAAAGGGATAGGCGCCCATGGGGGTTTTAGGGTTTTATATATAAAGTTCAAAAAGTGAATGGAAGCTCATTCTTTGGTGTGTGGCTAACAAGAGCTCTTCTCTTCTTCTCTTCTTCTCCTCTCCTTGCTTGTGTGTGCTCTTGACAGAGGGAGTGTGAGAGTGGGAGAGTGTGAGAGGGTGAGTGTGTGGGAGTGAGGGATCAAGAGGGTGAAGGTCTTCACCATCTTCTCTTCTCTTCTCTTCTGCATGCGGCTATGGTGGATGGAGCTTGGAGATGGAGGAGGCTTGAGAATTCTTGAGCTAGCATCTAGAATCATGGAGCTACTGGTGTGTGCGAGAGAGAAGGCAACTCATATCGGCATCAAGGTAAGCTCACTACACTCATAGGATCGATGGCATGTCGGCTAGGTGAGAGATAGCCATTAGAGCTCGCTTGGAACGCTTGAAATAATAAGCGGTTCATGGGTCTTGGAGGTTGAGTGAAAGCTCCCACAATAATGAAACCCTACTTTTTCCTTGGAACCTCCAAATTTGTAGTTTAACTTTAGCAATGGGAAAAGAGTTTTATTTGAAATTATTTCAACAAATTAAGTGAGAATTAATTTGAGTAACAGACTCTAATATTAATGCTATGTAAATTTCATAAAGTTTAACTTAGGAATTGTTGAAAATTTTCCAAAATCTTGTGTCCACAATAATTCCCAATGAAGCCCAAGAAAAGAGGAATCTTTTGAAGCAAGTCAGCCTCCAAAATTTAACGGGAGAGGCAAAAATGTGGAAGCCAATGTAGAAATTTGGATTAAATCCATGAAAGTTTATTTTACTACTATTGGAGCTGTCCCAAACAACCAAGCCATGATAACTAAGCTAAAATGAATTGGTGAAGCTCGACAGCACTGGTACCAAGATCAAGGTGTCCCTGAAAATATCAGTACTTGGGATTTTCTGAAAGAAGGTATAAGAGAAAGGTATTTACCTCCAGCCTATTGCACCCAGAAAATGAATGAGTTTTTTAATTTGAAGCAAATGAGACTGGCCCTGGAGGCATATTACTCCAAGTTTGCTTCACTTCTTAAATATGCACCCTCCATGGATACTGCTCAACAAGTGTCCAAGTTCTACAATGGGCTAAATTCTTCATTGATCACTCGTTTGGAATCAATGCGTCCAACGGACCTCCAAGATGATTTGATTCGAGTTGCTCCTATTGTACAGGAAGTATAATCAAATCCTAAAAATAATAAGTTCTGGAGCTACAATAACTAGAAAAAAGGAGGATTTAAAGGTCAAGCAAAAAGAACCCAAGGTCAATTTCACCAAGGTCAGAAGAAAAATGTAAAATCCAATGCAATTGGAAATTTTGCTCCTACGAGGGAAGCAATGATGGTCTTAGGTGCTTCCACTATAATGAGCCAAGACATTTCAGGAGAGATTGTCCAAAGCTTGGTGGAAACCATCTCCAAGGCCAATTTCGAGGTCAAGGCAGAGCTGCCCAAGGCCATGGTCAAGTAGCTATGCCAAGAGGAAGAATGTCAAATATTACCCTTAAAGAGATTAATTAAGGAGAAAGACCCTACTATGGAAGAAGATATTGAAAAAGTGACTGTTCATGCTGCATTCCACAAGAAGGATCCATATCGTCAACATTCGATAATATAGACACCAACTAGTCACCGAGGTAGATCATTTAAAGTTTTGATTGATTGTGGAAGTACACACTCATTTGTTTCTGCCAAGTGTGCTAAGAAGTTAGGAATAAATACAGTAAATGCATAAAAAATGCTTGTGTAATTAGCAAATGGAAAGGAAGTATTTTCTACACAACAAATTGCTAAGGTAGGGTTTAACTTAGGAGAAAACCTTTCAAGTATGAGGTTCAAGGTAATGAACTTAGGAGCTTATGAGTGTTTACTAGGAATGGATTGGCTGATTCCCAATGATGCTCATATCCATTGTGGAAAAGGTCAAGTCACATTTCAGGATTTGAATGGTGAAATAGTGACTACACAAGGTGAAATAGGGAAACCTAAGGGTTCAATTAGCAAAAGATTCTCAAATTGTGAAAGGCTTGAAGAAAGAATTACCTGTTTACTTGATCAAGCTTAACAAGGTAAATCAAGATGGCCAGACTGAAGAAGAACCATCATGGTTAAAAGAATATGCCAATGTATTTCCTGAAGAGCTAACTGAGTTACATCCAAAAAGAAAAGTCAATCGTGAGATCGAGCTTGTTCCAGGAGCCGCTCTAGTTGCAAAAAGACCTTACAAAATATCTATTCCCGAAGCCATCAAACTGAAAGAGCAACTCAAACAACTACTAGATCAAGGGTATATTCGGCCAACTAGTTCACCATGGGGAGCCCCACTATTATTCCAGAAGAAGAAAGATGGAACTCTCCATCTTTGTATCAACTACCGAGGGCTAAACTAGGTAACAATGAAGAATAAGTACCCGATCCTGAGGATAGACGAGCTTCTTGATCATCTACAAGGAGCAAGGATCTTTTCTAAGATCAATCTTCTTTCACGATATTATCATATCAGAATCAAGGATGAATATATTCCAAAAACTGCCTTCAACACAAGATACGGTCATTTCAAATTCATTGTGATGTCATTTGGGTTCGAGCTACCTTCAACAGGTTAATGTAGGACATTTTCAGACCTCATCTCGATGATTTTGTTATTGTATTCTTTGATGACGTCCTAACTTATTCTAAGGCAGAAGAAGATCATGAACCACATCTTCACATTGTCCTAGAGACAATAAAAACACATAAGTTGTATGCCAAGAGAAAGAAGTGTGCCTTCTTCAAAAGGAAGATTGAATACTTGGGATTCATAGTGTCTGATAAAGGTATATTAGTCGATCCTGCCAAGGTCAAGGATGTTCAAGATTGGCCACCCCCAACCACTATCAAGGAATTGAGAAGTTTTCTAGGTCTAACAGGATGGTATAGTATATGCACCTCTTGCAGACCTACTCAAAAAGCAAGTTGCTATTATCTGTATACCAATTGAACAATCTAGCTTTGAGCAACTAAAGCATAGTTTGATAACTGCTTCTATCTTAAGGATACTAACTTAAGCAAGGAATTTGAGATTGTTGCAAATGCCAACTCTCTTGCATTGGGATGCGTACTAATGTAGGAAATTCATCCCATAGCTTACTCTTTGAGAAAGTTGAAAGTCCATGAAAAGGGTTATGCTACTCACAACTTAGAGTTGTTAGCTATGATTCACGCTATCATGGGATTTTATGTTTATAGTGTGAAAAATGGAGATGCTATGAATCATGTAGGTATGCATACTTGGTCTATAGGAGCTTCAGGATAGGTCACAAGATAGAATGCAGGGACTCTTTAAGTTTAATTTTTCTTGGAAGTCACTAAGTTCAGAAAGTCAACTAGGTTTGAGCATGGGACATGGAATAAGACATGTTAGTGACTTAGGTAACTGAAGAGTATTTTTGTGAAACTTGAGAAATGAGTGGGAGTGAACAGGGAGATCAGTGTGATTTGTGTTGAAAATCAAGGGCATGGGCTATAGGGACAAAGCTGGACCATAGGTGGAGCTACCAAGGGCATGCAACTGAAGTTCCACTCAAAAACGAGCAAGAGGAAGGAGGGGAAGGTAAGTTGTATCTAGTGTATGCATTTTGGGAAAAAAGAGGAGAGCTATGGTATTGTTCTGAATAGGAAAGAATAGGGAATCCATGACCAGCAAGGTTTCTTCTTGTTTCATCTTCATTCACATGGATTTTCTTGATGCCCAAAGCTTGAATCTTGCCCTGGGAACTAGTGTACCATTTGGGGTAGCCAAAGGAGTGATTTTTCTTCGTCTATGGGCTATTTTGGACTGTTCAAAACTGTCATAAACATGGAAGCCCACAATCCACTCAATTGGGAAGAGCTTGCAGGTGATCTAAATGCATATACGTATTGGATACAGTCCCCAAACAATACGACAACCTTGGGCATTCATTAGAGGAGCTTATGATTGGATTTATATGCATTTTGAAGCTTTGATTGAGGAGTGGAATACTCTATTATTGATAGGTTATTGACAGGGCTGAAGTACTTCATTAGTTTTGACACAAAAGTATTTGATATATTTCCTAATTGTAAAGGCTTTTACCACTATTAGATTGAAGCTACATGTACTTTTGAGGTGAATTCCTATAACAGCCAATGGACGATAGCAAAATGGATCATAGATTATGTTGATGGGTTATGTTATGTATTTTTTTATGAGTTGGGCTATTGTCTCAATGTGTATTGGGCTTCAATCCTCCCTTATCTGGATGTATTTGGTTATGAGCTATGATTATGAGCTAATGTCTTCCATGTATGACAGGATGTTGAAATAATTTGACTAGATTCACCTCTATCAAGTCTCTTCTACATCTCCTATTTCTTTAATTCCCTTCTCTTTTGTCCACTCCTCTCCCTGAATCTCCCTTCATCCTCCTATCTCTTACCCCTATGTAGATTTTCGACCCGAAAGGCTCTGATAGTGGTGAAACCGACGTGAAAGTCAGCAGTAAGCAGGTGTGTAAAGATGGGGAATTCTGCAAGTTCAAGTGGTGGTGATACTTCACACAATAGATGATTTCTTTGTTGCAGCAATAACAACATCAATAGTTATTGTTACAACAGTAGATGCAAACTCGACAGGAAGTAGAAAGAATTGATTCCTTAGCTGTGAATGCATTGCAGATAATGGAATAGGAATTGAATTAGTTTAAGGATCAAAATGTTTCAGCCTTCATCCTATTGTATGAAGAAAAGATGTTGTTTCATGGGGTACCATCGTATGAATGGAGTCGGTATTTCTCTCGTTTGGCCATGCATGCATTGCATGATCGGATTAATGAGTTACATAGAAGAGATGCTGATTGGGAAGCTTTTAAGAAATCTTTGAGAGAAGAGTTTTTCTTGGAAGATGCAGGATTGGTAACTAAAAAGACCTTTACAAATTGGATTGAAAAGCCCAAAAAAGGGTTGGCTACTACAGCTTTGCTCCATGAATTTGAAAGTTGGTATGCACAGTTGGATGTCAATGAGAGTCAATCATTGGAGAGTCGGAAAATTGATTAGTTTTTCAAGGTTGCAGATCGTGTCTTGTAGGAGAAGCCGACTGATTGTTTTAAAGATGCCTCTTTTGAAATGGGACTAAAATCAGATTGGGCTAATGTAACTGAGGCAATGCATATGTTGCTAAAGAGAGAGCGGATGAAATTAATATGGGGTACAAGTACTACACCTATTGGTACTCAGAAGGGGCGAAACTTTCAACCAAGGGGCCTATGGCTATGGTGCCAAAACAACCAGCTATACCTGTTTATCCAGCTCTTAAAGGGGATGTTGTGGATGAATTAATCAAGGGCATGCGTGATTTGAGGCTGAATTTGACAAAAATCAATGCAAAGGTTGAAAAATTAGATGTCAATGTAGAAGAGAGGTGTTGGGCAACAACCCAAAGGTCGTATAAAGAAGGATACAAGAGGAGATGCATATGGTGCGATAGTTTACAGCATGAAAAGAAAGTTTGTACAGCCTACTATGAAGCAAAAACAAAAAGGTTAGTCTTTTGAAAACATGGAAAAATACATGCAACAAAAACTAGTCTACCAACAAAGCCAAATTTTGGAAATGGTGGTATCCAAAAGAGCTTGGAAGAGATGGCTGCAAGGATGGCATTTGTAGCCATAGATGCAGCCACATATGGTTTGAGAATTGAAAAGAGTGATGAAGCTCATAAAGGATGCATGGTTGAAGAAAATCTCACACTTGGATGCAAGAATTAGATTGCATGGAAAAGGGCAAAACAACAAAAGCTAAATTGGTTGGTGCAAGTCAAAGTATACGAGGGAGAATAGGATGGAGTGCACCGGTGGATTCATTTTCAGCCTATGCTTATTTGGCTGAGGTTCATAATCAAGAAGCTTTTTAGAAGAAAAGAGATGAAGAGATGAGGACATTGCTGGTCCTTCCTCTTCATGCCCATCTAAATGCATAACACGAAGTAAAATGGAGCAGTAGAAACAGGCTAAAAAAGCCATACATGAGCATGTTATGGAGGATGCATCTCAGGAGAAGAAACAAGAAGGGAAGAAAAGGGGCAAGTAGCCCGGTAACAGGCTAGAATCGGATCTTGAGATTGCCATATACCTTAAATTTTTTTTGGAAGAACGCATACTTGGTGATAGAGTGGAATTCACAGTTGGCAAAGTTCTTGGAATCGTGAAGGGTGAATTTCATGAAGCAATCATTGATATGCTAAAATGAAAAAGATAGTTTGATGGTGAAGTTTTGCAAGTATTGATGCAGGTTGACAAAGACATAGAGAAACAACTTCAGAGAGAGCATGATGATGCATGCAATGCTGTTTGGAACAGCTTAATGTAGAAAATGTACTAAATGGGAGTGTAGACAACAAGCTTGTGGCTGAAAATAGTCTTATGGACAACAATAATCATAGAGAAAAGGCTATGTATAATGGGAATGTCCATCAACAAGTACATGAAGAAGAAGATGCTCATTTTATTCCAAGCAATCATTATTCATGAACACAGTGGGCTCATGCTACAGTAGAGACAATTGTTAAAGTGGAAGAAAGAGAGATGCCTTGCATAGCTCTCTTATTTCATGGTTCCGAAATCAATGTAGGCAATGCAGTTTGTATGAGAATAGAGGTTGGCCGATTGATGTAGATCCAGGATGGCACCTGTATTTTTTTGTGCAAGTTTCATTTTTTATGCAAGATTCATGTAGCTATCCAGTGATTTTGGGATAGCCCTATATTTCAGAATCAAGATTAGAAACAAAAGCCTTGGATAATGGTTTATATGCTTGGGTACAAAGTAAAGACAATATAAAGGTAGTACAATTTCTCACTATTTGTGTAAATCATCCCCGCAATCGAGATAGGTTACGAGATAATCCTACGCCACCTAATGCACGAGAGTTTGAGGGTTTTTAGATAACATTGGTGTAAGTAGAGGCTATGGCAGTGCCTCTAGGGAGATAATTATGCCTCCAAGAGAGGGGAAAATTGTGATTGTGTCTAGATTATAGGAATGGACAACATGTAGTCTTGGCAACTTTAAGAATATTTTAGCCACGTGCAGGGCTGAAAAGAAATATGTTGGTTGGGTTGAAAAAGAGTTGAGGACAAAGACATATGGTTTGATGGCTGCAAATGAAGGCATTTCAGGGGGCTGGTTGATGTTGATACTATGGCTAAAATTTTTGCAGCAATTAATGCTAAAAACACGGTTAAAAAAGATGATATTTATGTTGATATTGTAGATATATATGAAGTCATTCAAGAGTTTGTTGAGCATGAATGTTATGGACAGCAACATGAGTCGCAAAACAGGACTGAAGCAACGGTGGATACAAAGTACAAAACAATTGCAAAGAAGGTTAAGCTTGTGGCTTTGCCTTTACCACCTAAAATTGATGGGTTGGCTGAAAAAGTGTCTCAACAGCCTAGCTTGCGGGATCCACATGGAGTAGGACATAAATTGACATAAAAAACTTTACAAAAGCTGAAAATTAGTGCTACAAGATTTCTCTTGCTTTGTAGAAAGAGCTTGTTTCTTGCAGATGTTGCGAAATCATGGGAAAACCTTTGCATTTCAACCAGATGAAATTGGATGTGTTGATCCAACCATAGTTGCACCTATGGTGATCTTTACAGTACCTCATGTGCCATGGAATTTAAAGCCTATTCCAATATCTTGGGCATATTTTCCCAAGCTGCTAGAGCTTTTGAACAAGAAGTTCATGATGCAGATTTTGGAGCCCTCTTCAGCTCCATATTCAAATCGGTGGTTTATTATTCCAAAGAATAATGGTTCTTTGAGGTTTATATAGGATGTACAACCAGTTAATTAGGTCACCATAAGGAATGTGGAATCAGGCCCGAATTTACAAAAGCATTTGCAAGCAAGGCAATTTACTCTATGGGAGATTTATATTCAGGATATGATCAGTTCCAGCTTGCATTAGAAAGCCGAGATATCACTAATGTTATGTATTTGTGTATGAGTTGGGCTATTGTCTCAGTGTGTCTTGGGCTTCAATCCTCCCTTACCTAGATGTATTTGGTTATGAACTATGATTATGAGTTAATGTCTTCCATGTATGACATGATGATGAAATAATTTGACTGGATTCACCTCTATCAAGTCTCTTCTACATCTCCTATTTCTTTGATTCCCTTCTCTTTTGTCCACTCCTCTCCCTTGTGCTCCAGGTGGTGGGCCTTGGCGTGAGGCCTTCTTGGGCCGAAATGGCCACATACTTGCTTGGTGTGTGCCATGAAAGCTTGAGGAGGGCAAGAAGGAGAAGAGATAGAGTTTGGGGGTGTAAGAATGGAGGAAGCAAAGAAAGCAAGATGTGAAAATGAGAAGAAGAAAGAAATTTTACCCCATTTAAGTCCCAAAATCGGGTTAATGTAGCTTCATACACACTGTCCATCGTGTGATCGTAAATCCATAACCTTTTATCCGAACGCAATGAAACTTCACATGAGAACTTATTAGGTGGCCAAGAGCTCAAATTATTTTTTTTGGAAAAAAAAAAGCTTTCAGACCCCTGGTCCGAAGTCTTGTGTTGGTAGGAAAGTGGCTCCAAATGCCAGACTTCGGACCAAGGTTCTGCATGCATTTTTTTTCAAAAAAAAAGGGCTCTTGGCCATGTAATGAGTGCATATGTGAATTTCGTTGCATTCTGATACATTTTAGTATTTTAAAAATTATCCCACCCAAAAATTATGGATGGATTGATAATTGAGAAATTAACATCGCAACTATTGGCCCTTAGAAACTCCGCACCACATAGACTATACAGAGGCATAAGGAGTAAAGTCTACAACAAGAAATGGCAAATTTTTGCATGTTTTTCCTATTGAAATTGACAATGCTAGCCAAAACTGTAAGTAAGAGTTGAAAATACAATGAAGATGCACAGTCAAAGTTGAGAGTGAAGGACAAGAGTACAATTTTACTTCATATTTTAAGGGTGCAAACAACAGTTTTGCACAAGGACATACTCATATGTCTAATGCACGACGAGAACACTATGCCAAAAAGGATAGCATTACAAACTGTGTTCATTCCATTGGAACGAATGCATCCTTTACTACTTGAAGATTTCTTACAAGTTGTAAGTCCTTTTTGCAGTTATAGTGGTGCGCTTCGCATGTATTGCACAACATTGACCATCAATCATCAAGTCAACTAAAAATGCCTCTGCAGCACACTGTAGAGCATGAAGATATTCTTTTGTGAAGCGATTAGGTCTATCTTGACCTTGTACCAAAAATCACCTCTTGCATCTCATGAACAAGTCTCGAGAAGCTTGAATTTGCAATGATGTAACGTGTCCACCTGTTCCCTTTCAGGACATGTTTTAGCAGTCCATCGGAAGAGAGTCTAGAAAGCTCCGCCCAGCACTCCCATGGAATGTTACGGGGTTTGCGATTTAGGACTTCTCGCGTCTGCCACGTAGCGGAAGTATTCTGACCGTTCCCACTTAGGACCGACCTGAATCAAGGCTTCCCCTAATGGTCATTTTCTTAAATGACAGCTAGTGTCGAACCCCAAGCAAACTACTTTATGCAGAAATGCTAGGGACAAAGTGGGTTCATGCTGCACTTGGTCCAGCGACAATGGGAAACGAGAGGGATGCAAGGCTTGACCTCTCTGCCGATAAGGCATAGTCCCATTCATTCCCCTAAAACAGCATTAATCGGGATTTTTGTAACCTAAACTTTAGGTCAGCACCCTTGCTATTCATTTCCTTTGAGAAGAGCTCATTGCTATCCATTTCAATTGAGAAAAGTTCCCGGCCAACCAAGACCACCCATCCGTAGGACAGACCCATGGCCACATCCACCGCACTTTCGTCAAGGTTTCTTTAGTTGTCTAATTACCTACCACATTTAATTGGACATGCATCAAGTAGCTTCATTAATTAGCCAGTTAGACACTGGTTCCTTCACGTAATCTTAGCACTTGACATAGAAAAGCAATGTCAAACAAGTTGCTTTTCAACAGGTTATCATATTTATCTTTGGAATACATCCATAAAATCCAGCAAGCAGGCTAATCCATAATCCGCCCGAAGGCTATCCAGCAATCCACAGGGATTACTAATCCAAGATTCCGCCCGTAGACTAGTATATGTGGGCCTCGAGATCCAATCCTCGAGTCACGTTGGCCTGTTGTATAGGGCCCGAAAGGCAAGGGATTTACGACCAGAGCCCCCCCTGGCACCCAAGCGTCCTCCTGCTCCAAGTAGTGCTCAACGGAGAGACCTCATGCAGTGGGTTCGGTCCACGTTCCCGGCGCGGCTATCAACCCCATTGGTTAGGGTCAGGCAGACAGTCGAGGGTAACTGAAGCTGCCTCTCCCTTAACGCCTTCAACCTGAAGCATTAAATATCTTTCCATCCTTTAGTTCCTTGAGCAAACAATGCAAACAGTGCTCCTAAACTGTTACAAGCACAATCATTTCCAATGGTCATTTATTTGGCCAACTGCTAACGAGTGAATCCTTCTCTTCGAATGCATCTAGCATTCGATCCATGATCAATTGTGACTTGGCAAGATCCCCAAGGGTTTGTTTGTTCTCCCCTTTGTCCTTGGATTAGGTCCATACCCTGTTACCCAAACTTAACCAATACCTTAGGTTTTATTACCAGTAAATCCTGGTGACCATGTCGTGCCAAATTATTGATTGGTCCTTTGCTTCCAAGCAAATACCAAATTTTCCTTAACTTGGGCATTTTTCCCCAAGAAAGGTGATGTAGCAGGATGGCTACTCATCCTCTTGCAAGTTAAACTTGCGCAAGAACCTGCCAACCTCATTTCAAAAAATGGCAAAACTCTCTTGTGACCAAACTACAAGACCGTGCGACGTTGCAACTTGTTGCACAAGTGTCACATCTATTCCAAGGGGTTATTTCACCCTTTGAATGGTGTTTTTTGATCAAGGAATTATGATTGGACAAGAAGCAGGGTTTAGGGTGTCTTCTTACCCAATCCAATCCTAATTGCACTAGGCCGGTCCTAGGGATTCCAAACTCAAATTGAGTTTTAACATCAAGTCGAATGATCCTTAGGGTAGAAACCCTAGATCATTATTAGCATGTGTGTCCAATTGTCTCTACATTCCATGAATGTGGGTAGGACTTTTGGGTATGAGGGTTTCGACTTGGCAACAAGTGCAAAACTAGGTCGAGTCCTTAATGTGCTAAACCCTAGTTAGCACTTGGGGTATTTATCGTATCGATTGAACCATCCTATGTGAATCCTTTGCAGGTTAGGTGATTTAAATAATTCGTTCTACTTGTCTTGCAACAAGGACGAGCTATTCCTAGAGATGTTAACTTGATCTAAAGGAGAAAGCTAGTTGTAACATCTCACAATTCACATAAACACGCGATTCATTGTTCCTACGTATCGCTAAAATTTGCAATAACCCTAACTTTTCTTGTAAAAATCAAATCGCATGATAAATTGCATAATAACTTCCATTGAACCTACTAGGACTTACATTCAAGCATCATGCCCACAATTCTTTTTCTAAGCTTTTAAGATTTCATGCTTCAATAAACCATGCAGCCTTTCCCTAAATACAACTCTTGATGAATGAAATTTTTTATACCACGAAGGTGCAACATGCACTCCTTTCCTAACTACAACGTAGTGAAATTCATGCCAAAAAAACTAGAGTTAACCTATTCCAATTTACAATCACATGCCACATGCAAATTCCTAGAATCATTTCCGCGCTCTTCTATTTCCTACCGGGTTAATGACTTTCCCTAATGAATCATTACAAAGAATATTTGTCTAAAAATGCGACATGTGATTAATCTTTCCATGCCTAATCAAAGGTGCACTTTAATAATTTCAACCTTATAATGATAGGCAACAGTTGTTCTAGGCTCGTCACTTTGAAATGCACCAAAGGCAAATTACTGATAAGGTCCTAAAATGAATAGACAACTTATGTTTTTTTTTCAATTTAAAGAAGCTTCCAAAGCTTAGGAAGCTTCTACTTCCCCAAGAGTATGTGGATCAATGAGATGATTGAGGGGGAAAGAAATGGGAGATGACGTCCAATGGGGGGTTGACTTTGCCAGGGAATTTGGCAGCGACGGCGTATGGCGCGCAAGGCGGTGGTGCTGGCGGGTTGGATTCGGTGAGCTCCATGGCTGGGCGGCATCAACAATAGCTTCCCTCTCTCTCTCCACGACCTCAGCACGGCATCCTCTGCATCCTTCCTCTTACCCCCTAAGGGGGGGGTTTTTATAGGCCAAGGGGGGAGAGGAGAGCTCCACCACATGGCCACTGCATGGCATCCCCCCCTCGTCATGCAGTCCACATCTCCACTAAGCCCATCCCCCCACACTTTGTCTCCTCTAGCCGTGCATCGGCTGGGGGAAAGGGATAAATGTAAAAAAATTTACTTTAATAATATCCATTTTACCCCTCCCAAGAGGGTGTTTACTCGCGGTTTGTGGATTTGAACCCCCGGGCTCACTTTGCCAATGCGGAGGTCTCGATTTCTCACGTGCGGGTTACAGATTACACTACCGGCAATTCCAATACGGATGATAACCTTTGCATGAGGTTTACACGGTGTGCGAAAAGTCAATATTCATGAGTGGGAATATTACATTCTCTCCCCCTTGGAAGAATTGAGATGTCCTCATCTCGAGAAGAACTGGGATATTGTTCATTGAGAGTGCTTTCATCCATCCAAGTGGCATCCTCCTCGGGATAATCTTTCCACTTGACGAGGCATTCTCTCAAGGTTCTGGATCTCAGTTGTCTCTTCCTAACATCTAAGATCCTGTCAGGCCATAGCTCAAGGACTCCTTGGCTAGGCATTACAACTTGTTGGTCATCAAGTACATGGCTAGGATTAGGTACATACTTCTTCAGTAGGCTAATATGGAATACATTATGAACCCTTAGGTTCTCAGGGAATTGCAGTCTATAAGCATTGGATCCTAGGCACTTGAGGATCTTGTATGGTCCACAATACCTTGGACTTAGCTTCTTGAAATCTCCTAAGGATAGGGAACTCTTCTTTGGGCGTACGCAAATGAAGACCATGTCTCCTTCCTCGAAGGTTCTATCTTGACGTTTCAAATCCACGTATGCTTTCTGTCTACCCTTGGCGGCTTGGATGTCCTATCTAATTGACTTCATTTGGTCATCCATCTCTTCCAGCATCTGCCTTGAAGCTTCAACCCTCAAGGTTGGATCTGCGAAGTTTAAAGGACTTTGACAATCATGCCCATACAATGCTTGGAAAGGGGTCATCTGAATACTTTGTTGGTAAGAAGCATTGTAGGCAAATTCAACCAAAGGCAAGTATTGACTCCACCTTTTTGGTTCACGGCAGCAATGTGCCCTTAGCATATCCTCGATGACTTGGTTGACACGCTCCGTTTGACCATCAGTTTGGGGATGGTAGGCTGTATTAAAACATAGTTGAGTCCCAATGGCTTCAAAGATAGCCCTCCAGAAGTGTGATGTGAAGAGAGAGTCATGATCATTAATGATTCTTCTGGGCAATCCATGTAGCTTGAATCTCTCCTTGATAAACAACCTTGCAATATCTGAGGCTTTATAGTGTTTTTTTAATAGGAATAAGGTGTGCAACCTTAGTAAGCATATCAACCACAACCATGATGGAGTTGTATCCTCCTTGAACTTCGAGTAGGCCAACAACAAAGTCCATACTGATGAATTCCCATTTCATTTGGGGAATGTCAAGTGGTTGCAACTTTCCTGGCATTTTGACATGTTCGGCTTTGATATATTCACAAGACAAACACTCAGTGACATATTTGAGAACGTCACCTTTAAGCCTCTCCCAAAAGTAGCTCTTCCTGACTGCATTGAGAGTATTGGCATAGCCGAGATGTCCTGAGAAAGGGGAATCATGAGCTTCCCACAGTATATTCTGCTTGAGTGACTAGCTTGCCAGTATACATAATCTCGTTCTATAGTAGACAAGTCCACTACTGATAGAGAACTCATGATACTTAGCATGTAGCTTTTGGTCCTGATCTTTGATAGGAATCTCCCTTAGCATCTTTTGATAGGTTGGATCATGGCATGCTTCTTCTCTAGCTAGCTCAAGTATTGGGTTGCTTGGCATGGATACCTTTGTGGCTAGAGATCTAGCTATTGATGGATTTTGCAAGATTAGAGAATTAAGGAATGCCTTGCGACTGAGTGCATCGACAACTACATTATCCCTTCCAGGCCGGTATTTGATTTCAAAATCATACTCCTCCAAAGTTGTTGGTATTGGCCATTCTAGAACATCTCTTGGATCCACTGAGATTCCTTTCGCTGATAAGATGAATCCCAAATATTCAATTTGACATTTGAAGAATGCACACTTATTCATATTAGCATAAAGCTTGTGTGCCCTCATTGTCTCAAGGACAATGCGAAGCTAGGGTTCATGATCTTCTTCCTGTTTGGAATAGACTAAGGTGTTGTCGAAGAAGATGAGTACAAAGTCATCAAGATATGTCCTAAAGATATCCTGCATTAATTTGTTGAAGGTGGCAGGTGCATTCGTAAGCCTGAATGACATGACTAGGAACTCAAAGTGTCCATATCTTGTGTTGAAGGCTGTCTTTGGGATATCTTCTTCCTTGATCCTTATCTGATAGTAACCAGATCTGAGATCAATCTTGGAGAAGATCTTTGCACCCTGAAGACGGTCAAGAAGTTCGTATATTCTAGGAATAGGGTACTTGTTCTTAATCACTGATTGATTCAACCCTCTGTAATCAATACACAGTCGAAGCGTTCCATCTTTCTTCTTCTGGAACAACACAGGGGCTCCCCGTGGTGAACTGCTAGGATGGATGTAGCCCTGATCTAATAGTTGCTTGAGTTGCTCCTTCAGCTCAAATGCTTTTGGGATGGACATTCTATAAGGCCTCTTTGGAATCGGTGTAGCTCCTGGCACTAGCTTGATCTCATGATCCACTTCCCTTTGAGGCAGAAGTTCTGTCAGCTCTTTAGGAAATACGTCCGCGTACTCCTTTAGCCATGAAGGTCCTTCACTAGAATCTTGATTCTGATCTAGCTTATTAAGCTTAATTAAGTAGACAGGTAGTCCCTTTCTAACTCCCTTTATAATTTGAGATGCTTTGGCCAATTGAATTTTCGGCTTTCCAGCCTCTCCTTGAGTTGTAACCAATTCTCCTTCAGAGTTTCGAAAGGAAACTTGGCCCTTTCCACAATGAATGTGGGCGTCATTAGGTTTAAGCTAATCCATTCCGAGTAAACACTCATGGATACCTAGGTTCATGACCCTGAATTTGACCGAAGTCAACTTTCCTCCCAGAAAGAATTCCACCTTAGCAATTTGCCTGCTACAAGTGACCTCACGACCATTTGCTAATTCCATAAGCAAGGTAGGTGCTTCTATTGTGGCTATTTCTAATCTTCTTACACAAGCTGGTGAGATAAAGGAATGCATACTGCCACAATAAATCAAGGTTTTGAAACCTTTACCTTGATAGTCCGATGGTGTCTGAATCACCAAAAACTGGCGATTCGGGCCTTTCTTGTGAAGGGCGGCATGGACTGTTGCCCTCTCAAACTCTGCTTCCATGGTCGGGTCTTCTTTGTACATTTCCCTGTTGGCAACAAAGGCGGCTCTTCCTCTGCCTCGGGTGTCGGCTCCTTGGCCATGGCCATTACCTTGGAAAGGAGCTTGACGTTGTCCTCCACCAAGCTTGGGACATTGCCTTTTGAAATGACCGGGCTCGTTGTAGTGGAAAAAACGAAGATTGCGGCCATTACCTTGGGTAGGGACAAAGTTATTGACATTATTGGTCCTCGCTTTCTTTCTTTGTCCCCGGTTTTTACCTTGAACTCTCTTTGCTTGGGGCCTATATGCTCCTCTGTTCTGATCATTATAAGACCAAGTCTTGTTACTTCTTGGCCTAGCCTGCACCTCCTGAATTATGGGCGCAGCTCGAATGAGTGCGTCCTGTAGATCTGTTGTGCACATAGATTCGAGGTGAGTATTCACAAGTGGGTTTAAACTGGCACAAAACTTCAACACTTGTTGTGTCATATCCATTTGTGGCACATACTTCAGAAGTGAGACGAATTTTGAGTAGTATGCGTCAAGAGTCAGACCCAGCTATTTTAGCTCATAGAACTCATTCATTTTCTGCGTGCGATACGTAGATGGTAAGTATCTTCCTTGCACAACTTTTTTCAGCTTTTCCCAAGTTACAAATCCTTCTGAGATCCCTTGATCTCTGCACCATTGTTTCCACCAAAACTTGGCTTCTCCGGTGAGCTTCAGCTTGGCGAGCATTGCCTGGTTGGTGGGTGCAGTACTGGCTGCTTCAAAGTAATCTTCCATGGACTCTATCCAAATCTCAGCATCCGCTTGGACCGTCCCTCCTTTTCCCTCAAATTCTGGCGGCTTGATCTACTTGAGAAGAAACTTCTTCTCCTGAATCACGGTCGTACTTGATGTAGGGGTTGGACTAGGAATCTGTTCCTGGGGTTGTGCCTGGGTAGAGGATTCTTAGCTTTAACATCTCACTAATTGTTATGATTATTTTTCATACCCAATTCAGCTTTCAGCCAAGAAACCTAGCCACTTAACTTTTTATCAATTCTCATAGACAATACAAACATTGATAAAAAGAAGTCTTATTTCATTTATATGGGCATAGTCCTTTTGGAGTACAATATTTCCTGGGATGGTAGAGCAATTGGTACATTAGTTCGGGGAGAATAATGTTGTGTTACATTTAGCCACGGGAACTGGATAATAGTATGGTTTCGGGTCATGGATCTTCAAGAATAGATAAGTCATTGGAAGATTAGGGTATCCTTTCCTTTGGAACCCATTCTTCTCGTAGCATCCCAACACCTTGATCCTATCGACGGGGATTATGCGGGTCACTTCCTCGTATACATATGAGTTCAGCTCGACCCTCCGACCTTTGACATGGAAAGTTGTGTTTACATGAGCCTCAACAAAAATGAACAGCTTCACGATCTTCAGGTCCTCCAACCACTTGATTCTCTTTAGGTTGGTTTGAAGGTACACAAACCGGTGGGGAGCTATGTAGTAGATTCCTGAGTCACCCATCCATCTCCCTTCCAGGTACAAGGGCGATGGATTATAAATGCAGTCTAGGATGTTCATCATATCGATCCTTCGTCGATAATCTCAAGAATGCATCGCGGTCATGAACATGACTTGGAACACTAAGAACCCATTCCATGCTTCATAATTCTGCAAGACAACATCGAAAGTAAGAAAATGTTCTTAACAGCAACATTTGCTTTACTTCTTCTTATTAAGATTTCTTATAAAGGTAGATCCTTCATTGGTTCACTCTGATACCAATTGTAACGTGTCCACCTGTTCCCTTTCAGGACACGTCTTAGTAGTCCATCGGAAGAGAGTCTAGAAAGCTCCGCCCAGCACTCCCATGGAATGTTATGGGGTTTGTAATTTAGGACTTCCCGCATCTACCACGTAGCAGAAGTATTCCGGCCGTTCCGCCGACCTGAATCATGGCTTCCCCTAATGGTCATTTTCCTAAATGGCAGCTAGTGTCAAACCCCAAGTGAACTACTTTACGCAGAAACTCCAGGGACAAAGCGGATTCATGCTGCACTTGGTTCAAGGAGAATGGGAAACGAGAGGGATGCAAGGCTCGACCTCTCTTCCCATAAGTCATAGTCCCATTCCGTTCCCCTAAAAAAACATTATTCTGGATTTTTGTAACCTAAACTCTAGGTCAGCGCCCTTGCTGTTCATTTCCTTTGAGAAGAGCTCCTTGCTATCCATTTCGATTGAGAAAAGTTCCCGGCCAACCGGGACCACCCATCCGTAGGATGGACCCATGGCCACATCTACCGCACTTTCCTTAGGGTTGCTTTAGTTGTCTAATTACCTACCACATTTAATTGGACATGCATCAAGCAGCTTCATTAATTAGCCAGTTAGACACTGGTTCCTTCACGTAATCTTAGCACTTGACATAGAAAAGCAGTGTCAAACAAGTTCCTTTTCAACATGTTATCATATTTATCTTTGGAATACATTCATAAAATCTAGCCAACAGGCTAATCCATAATCTGTCCGAAGGCTATCCAGCAATCCACAGGAATTAAAAAATCCAAGATTCCACCCATAGACTAGTATGCGGGCCTCGAGATCCAATCCTCGAGTCACGTTGGCCTCTTGTGCAGGGCCCGGAAGGTAAGGGATTTACAGCCAGAGCCCCCCCTAGCACCTAAGCCTCCTCCTGCTCCAAGTAGTGCTCAACAGAGAGACCTCACATGGCGGGTTTGGTCCACGTTCCCAGCGCGGCTATCAACCCCCTTGGTTAGGGTCAGGCAGACAGTTGATGGTAACTGAAGTTGCCTCTCCCTTCAGGCCTTCAACCTAAAGCATTAAATATCTTTCCATCCTTTAGTTCCTTGAGAAAACAATCCAAACAGTGCTCCTAAATTGTTACAAGCACAATCATTTACAGTGGTCGTTTATTTGGCCAACTGCTAAGGAGTGAATCCTTCTCTCCGAATGCATCCAGCATTCGATCCGGGATCAATTGCGACTTGGCAAGATCCCCAAGGGTTTGTTTGTTCTCCCCTTTGTCCTTGGGTTAGGGCCATACCCTGTTACCCCAACTTAACCAATACCTTAGGTTTTATTAACAGTAAATCCTGGCGACCATGTCACGCCAAATTATTGATTGGTCCTTTGCTTCCAAGCAAATACCTAATTTTCCTTAACTTGGCCGTTTTTCCCCAAGAAAGGTGATGTAGCAGGATGGCTACTCATCCTCTTGCAAGTTAAACTTGTGCAAGAACCTGCCAACCTCATTCCAAGGAATGGGAAAACTCTCTTATGACCAAACCACAAGACCATGCGATGTTGCAACTTGTTGCACAAGTGTTGCATCTATTCCAAGGGGTTATTTTACCCTTTGAACGGTGTTTTCTAGTCAAGGAATTATGATTGGACAAGAAGTAGGGTTTAGGGTGTCTTCTTACCCAATCCAATCCTAATTGCACTAGGTCGGGATTCCAAACTCAAATTGAGTTTTAACATCAAGTCAAATGATCCTTAGGGTGGAAACCCTAGATCATTATTAGCATGCGCGTCCAATTGTCCCTACATTCCGTGAATGTGGGTAGGACTTTTGGGTATGAGGGTTTCGACTTGGCAACAAGTGCGAAACTAGGTTGACTCCTTAACGTGCTAAACCCTAGTTAGCACTTGGGGTATTTATCGTATCGATTGAACCATCCTATGCGAATCCTTTGCGGGTTAGGTGATTTAGATAATTCGTTCTACTTGTCTTGCGACAAGGACGAACCATTCCTAGAGATGTTAACTTGATCTAAAGGAGAAAGCTAGTTGTAACATCTCACAATTCACGTAAACACGCGATTCATTGTTCCTACGCATCGCTAAAATTTGCAATAACCCTAACTTTTCTTGTTAAAATCAAATTGCATGATAAATTGCAGAATAACTTCCATTGAACCTACTAGGACTTACATTCAAGCATCATGCCCACAATTCTTTTTCTAAGCTTTTAAGATTTCATGCTTCAATAAACCATGCAGCCTTTCCCTAAATACAACTCTTGATGAATGAAATTTTTCATACCACGAAGGTGCAACATGCACCCCTTTCCTAACTACAACGTAGTGAAATTCATGCCAAAAAAACTAGAGTTAACCTATTCCAATTTACAATCACATTCCACATGCAAATTCCTAGAATCATTTCCGCGCTCTTCTATTTCCTACGGGGTTAATGACTTTCCCTAATGAATCATTACAAAGAAGATTTGTCTAAAAATGCGACATGGGATTCATATTTCCATGCCTAGTGAAAGGTGCACTTTAATAATTTCAACCTTATAATGATAGGCAACAGTTGTTCTAGGCTCGTCACTTTGAAATGCACCAAAGGCAACTTACTGATAAGGTCCTAAAATGCATAGACAACTTATGTTTTTTTTTCTTAAAGAAGCTTCCAAAGCTTAGGAAGCTTCTGCTTCCCCAAGAGTATGTGGATCAACGAGATGATTGAGGGGGAAAGAAATGGGAGATGACGTCGAATGGGGGGTTGACTTTGCCAGGGAATTTGACAGAGGCCTGACGGCCTATGGCGGCGCAAGGCGACGATGCTGGTGGCTGGATTCGGTGACCTCCACGGCTGGGCGGCGTCAACAATAGCTTCCCTCTCTCTCTCCACGACCTCAGCACGACGTCCTCTGCATCCTTCCTCTTACCCCCTAGGGGGGGGGTTTATAGGCCAAGGGGGGGATAGGAGAGCTCCATCACGTGGCCACTGCATGGCATCGCCCCCCTCCTCATGCAGTCCACATCTCCACTAAGCCCATCCCCCCACACACCCTCTCCTCTATCAGTGCATCGACTGGGGGAAAGGGATAAATATTAAAAATTTTACTTTAATAATATCCATTTTGCCCCTCCCAAGAGGGTCTTTACCTGCGGTTTGCGGATTTGAACCCCCGGGCTTGCTTTGCCAATGCAGAGGTCTTGATTTCTTGCATGCAGGTTACAGATTACACTACCGGAAATTCCAATACAGAAGATAACCTTTGCACGAGGTTTACACGGTGTGTGGGAAGTCAATATTCACGAGCGGGAATATTACAAATGATGAGATCGAAAGAGCACTGATACCTCCTAATTTCTCTTAGGGCCACTTTACCCAGCTTCCACTTGCATTTCTTGTGGGGATGCTAAGAAGGACTCTTTTTAGGGTGGCTTGAGGAAGTTAGGTTAGGTTGAGAAGGGGATACATCTGAGCTAGAAGATGCTCCAAGGGGCTAAACACGATATGCTGCTCTGAGCGGAAGCTTATTTGCAACTACCTTAGGCCTAGCCATATTTCCTACACAAGAGATGTGAGAAATCAATTAATAAGATAGAAAGTAAAACCCTCTTTTATATAACCCTAGACTGTAAGACTCATTCACATAGATACACACTCTCTCTTTCTCTCTTAAACTATGAATTGCATTCACAATGAACACATTGTTCATCTTACTTGTTGGGGATAAAGGCACCTTCGCCTAGCCACCCATATATTACTACACTGACAATACCCACCACTCCACAGTGCAGGTGTCGGGCGCCCACCATCACCATCACTTTATTCTTTATTCTTTTAGTGACAGTTTGAATAAAGGAAGGCCCGGTCACACATTGTGACTGTTGGAGTTCCCATTTGGTCTCTCTGTCTTTCTTACTCTTGCTCTCCCACCATAGCTCTTGCAAGCAAGCTTCAATCCTTGTCACCTTTCAACTAGTATTAGAGCATGGTTGCTTGAGCATTCCAACTTGGTTCATGACTCCTTTAGCTTCCTATGGATTACCTACACTCATTGGGTCTCCTTCAGGATAGCCATAGCCGACTCTCTCGAGCTCCCATCACTCCACGGCTTCCCGAGCACCTACCCGGCCCGTGTGGGCACCCTCAAGGCATTCCTTTTAGAGGTGTTCAAGATCTCTTTTGTTATTTTACTTTAGTCCACAAGTTTTGTGAAGCAGGGCAGCCATGTCCTCTTGCTTTTTGTGATGCCTACTCTCTACCGGTGACTTTGCTCTTCAAGAGGGACATCCTGGGGGTCCTTGACTATTCCCCCAACCTTTTCTTGACCTTTCCCAACCCTTCCATAGCCCCTAGATCAGTTTGGGCCAGCTTGAAGACCTGCAAAAAAAAATCGTTTTTTACTTCAGTCATCCCTTGGCACTCATTAGCAGCTTGAAAACACTTCATTTGGCACTTGGGAACACCCCCCTGATGCCTAAAATTAGTGGTTATCATTGGCATTTATTTTTTGAATAGTTTACCTTAGTCTATGGCTTTTTTCCAGAGTCTATACGTAGCCACAAATAGTGTTACATCAGCACTTTATGTTTATGCTTGGTTGGCATTGACATCGGTTACTCGGTTGGTCTCGAATGCTCCCTGAATGCTAGGTGAATGTCTGTCTATGATATGAGATGCTTTTGGGGCTGAATTTTCTCAACCATTGACAATTTAACATAGCCCATAGGTAGCCCAAAATAGGGCAGCTCCCTCTCATCACATTTTATGCTTATGCTACATGGTCATTTGATGCCCAATTATGCTCGGTTGATTGCCTATACATATGGGGAAGTATTTCCATGGTTTTGAGCTTGGATTGAGCCGCTGTTTGCTCAGTTCTGGACATTTATTTGCTACTAGAATATTCAAGGCTGAAGCTCTTTTGCTTATGTTTTTTTTGCTCTCGAATCATTGGTTGCTCACTTTGCATAGCATTTGGATCTTCATCTTTGCTATACTTATGGCATGTACTTTTCTTATGTATTGTCAATCTTGATATGCTTGGTCTATACCACTACTACATGCCAGTTACGTTGTTTGGAGTTGGATGCTATTGAGCCTTGACATTTGATTGCCCGAAGCCTACTTTGGCTATTTCTTGACTTTCCAGAGTTACAATTTGGATGTACTTGATGTCTATGGATGCTATGTATGGATGCTATATGGCCTATATGCTTATGAAGTTTTATTGATGCTTGATCTTGGATCTTCTAGCACTAGTGCTATCATATGCCCTTGTTGAGCTTCTTTGCTTGATATTTACGACTTTTGTGCCAGTGGGAGCGTCTTGATACACTTGACAAACATTGAGCAAGAAGTTTATGCTACTTGAGCATTCAAATACTTGAGACTGGGATCTTCATGTGGATGTTGCATGGTTGATATGCCATGGTCCGCATAGATGTACTTGGGCTGATTTGGGCTTTGCACTCCCTGAGCATAAACCTCTTTGTGTCATGTGTTGCTAGTGTTGTGTACACTTTGCCCTATTATACAGGGGGTGTGTCCACATACTGAGCATTCATTTGACATGCTTGGGTGTTTGCTCGATGTCCATATGACTATCACATATTGATTTATGCCCACTTGATGCTGGTTATGCTTTGACAGTCATTGGTTGTCTTGGTGCATTCATTTTTCCTACAATTTGCTCTCATTGTACCTAGCTATAATTTATTACAGCAAGCAATTATGCATGGACTGATGTGGAATTTTCATGTTGAATCATCCTGATTTTATGTACTTTTTATGGACGTACTTGGTGGGTGGCATCATTAGCTATCAGTTTGTGGTCATTTGGTGGTATTTTAGGTATCTACAACAGAAAACAACAAGCAATTTTCAACTATCTACACCATTTTGGACTGCAATATGGCATCTTCTTCCACTAAGAGTGCTATCTTCAACATCATTAAGCTTGATGATATGAATTATGCCTATTGCAAGAGCCAAGTTTAGCAGGTATTGGTGCAGAAATCGCAAATAAAGCTACTAAGGATGCATGGCGAGCAGCCTAAAACTATGACTAATGACGAATGGGATAGCTTGATGAGTTATGCAAGTCCACCCTCATTTTGTCTCTCACTAAACAGATGCATTACAATGTGGTTGAGGAAGCACAGAGTGCTTGGAAGCTTTGGGATAAAAGTTAGAACCTCTATGACAAGAAAAGTCTAGCGAGTCAGATGTATTGGCTGAAGTAGCTTATGAACCTGCTCATGAAGGATAATATGATTATGCCTGCTCATTTGAGCCAGTTTCATGCTATTCTCAAGAACTTGACTTCGCAACATATTACCTTTAATGATGAGGTTAACCCTTTTTTTTTGTTTGATACTCTGAATAAGTCATGGGATATATTTTGCACTGGCTTATGTACTCCAACTTCTATTTTGAACTTGTGTAATTAGAGAGTGCTCTTCTATAGGAAGAGATCAACTGTAAGAACGCGGATGCCTCTCGTGTGTCACATGCTTTGACTGTTAGAGGCAAAGATGGTAATGGCAAGAATGACTATGGCAATGGCCGTGGCAGAGACTCGCAGAAGTGTAGGTCTAAGTTGTGTGGTAAGTCACGCAACAAGTCTCGTGGAAGAAATGCTAATGTGACATGTCATCATTTTGGCAAGAAGGGTCACATACGCCCACCACAGTGTCATGAGTTGTGCAATGAGAAGCGCAATGAGAAGGGGAAAGAAAAATTACAAGAAAATTCCTCTGATTGCAGTATGGTACTTGTGAAATCCAATGTGAAAATAGAGGAAATCAATATCATGCAGACTGATGATTCCGATGGGGGGAGTACATACTTGCAGCTAGTTCTTGTGATGCTACGCTGTTGAGCAAGGTTCACTCTACGTATATGCAGTGTTGGCTTTTGGATTCTGGTGCTTCATTTCATGTTACACCATGTTGTGAATGGTTTCACTCCTACCGCACTGTCTCTGGTTCAGTTTTCTTGGGTGATAATAGGTCACTTGCTATTATTCGCATTGGGGATGTACGGCTATAGTTCTCTATTGGTAGTACTTTTTTGTTATAGGATATACATCATGTACCTACTCTGACACACAGTCTTATGTCAGCAGGGTAGCTTGAGGATGTTGGATTTCATGTTTCATTTAGGGATTCTACTTGGAAGATCACCCATGGCAAACTTGTGCTTGCTAGAGGTTCCAAGACTGGTAGCCTCTATCCTCTTGTAGTTGATGGATCCTCTATTGACCATGTTTTGTGAGTTAGTTCCATCCCACATGTATCTTTATGGCATGCCCATTTTGGCCATATGTCCTTGAGGGAAATGAAAATGCTTTCTAGTTTGCAATACTTAACACCCCTTCACTATGCATATTTTGATTCATGTGAGCATTGTCTTTATGGAAAACAAACTAGGAATACGCATCAGAAGTTTGGTAGGACACACATGAGTGAGCCCCTAGCATTGGTACATTTGGATGTCTATGGATCCATGCCTTGTCAGTCTATGGGTACAAAGTATTTTGTGACATTCATTGATGATTTTTCGTGTAAAGTCTGTGCTTATCCCATTAAGTGGAGCCCCGAGAGGAACACCAAAAAAAAGGGAATTCTCTTGCAAGAAAATCTATCTTGTAACATCAACAAGCTTGTTTATCATGTTTCATATGATCACAATGAAGAAAAGAACACCAGGCACAACAAATCTTCATGCAGCATCATGTAGACCTCCCACGGATTTAATAGAATCAACCATATTCTTCAATATCTTCATAAAATCCATCTATAGAACAAAGAAAGCAAAGGAATACACCATCTTTGAATGGAAATACATCACATAGTATTCATCTTCAATATCTTCATAGTCTTCTCTCTCAATCTCTCATATATAATCACTCTGTTTCAAAAGAATTGGCTATCTCTGACTCTCTCTCTCTCTCCATCAATAATACATCATATCCTCACTACAATCTCCCAAAATTACTCTCAATAATCCTTCTTAGGTCGTGGATACCCCTCCCAAGAGGTATGTTTGATATGAAGAGTCACCAGAGCCACTACAGTGTCCTTTCATAGCTCACTACTGTCACTTCACTCTAGTCTTCACTTGAGTCTTCAGCAGCTACTTCTTCCACTTCTTTCAGCTCTTTTGCACTTGTATTCACCTCTTTCCAAGGCTAAAAAACTTTTCCAAAGTCACACATACATTCCACAGAACACTTACAGAAGCATACAGAACAGCCTACAGAACAGTACCAGAACAGCTACAGAACAGAAGCAGAACAGAAGCAGAAGCTCTACAGAAGACCTACAAAAGGTTACAGAAGGTAATCAAAACTACATAACTCATTCTCAAACCACTCCAAACTCTCACAAACCATTCAATAAACTTTCACAATATCTCAATATTCATTAATCAATACTCTATCCCTCCTTACAGAAGACAATCAGAACAAAACAGACCAAAACAGAGTAAAACAGAAGGTATACAGAACCATTCAGAACCTATCAGAACATCACAGAACCACCAATAAACATCATGATCTTCCAAAATACAATCATTATCATCCAAAACATTCTCAAACCACTTTCAAACCAATCAATCATCTCATAAAATCAACCATTCAGCTCTCAAAAACAACAAAAATCAGCCAAAAAACAAATCATTTCAACACTCAACATATCCCCACACTTAATAAGGAAGCGTCCTCGCGACCCAGGAAAAAGGGAATACAAGTTCAGGGAAAAGCTCAACTTTGATCTTCAATATCTTCTCAAAAAGAATCCATCCACCACGACCCCAACTTATAACCTAGTTCTGATAAAAAAATACAAAGAAAGGAAAACCCGTTACACATTAACACCTCTGATCAAACTAAAAATCACAACAAATTTGTAAAGGATATAAGAGTTTGATTCTTCTTCATCGGCATCTGCTTCAACTCTCCAACCACAACCCCATCACCACAATTCTCCAAAACGTAGCTCGTACACGAAATCCAATAGGAAACCACCATGTTGATTTGACATAAATGAAGTCACAACACAAACACTAATACACAACACAACCATCTGACTGACTCCTTCAAAAAGAAAGTTTTTCATTAAAAAGCATCCACCATACATTGGAAAGGTATCAATGAAGATGATCCCTCTTAAAAGATTGATGTTGTCGGAAATGATCCATAGATAAGGATTCATCTACAAAGTTTTTAGGAGGATTTTGAAAAAATTGGAGACAGCACATCCTTTCCAACAGGACCAAGTATCTGCTAGGCAAACAGAGGGCATGAAAATACAATATGTCCAGCTGGTGGGAATCAATATTCACATTGACATTCATGCACAACTTTGGAATAGGCTTTGAATCATTATGAGAGTGCCTATGCATATACGCCAGGTACCAAGCAAAGTGAGCAGTTAATCTCACTGAGGGATCTGCAGACTGTGAATACTGCTGAGCAAAATGAACATAGTTCTGATAAGCTTGACTGGAAGCTGTCCATTCTCCTGGAATTACTGGCCAATTAATCTGCGGTCCTGTAAGGCAATCATCCAAACTCCATCCCCTTCTTCTGGAAATCTGATTATCAAACCCGTCACAGTCACTAACCAACTGAGGTGGTTGAGATATGGAAGTGTTAGGAGAGGGTAGTGGAATAAGGGAAAGTGGATGAAGGGAAGGATAGGAAAAATCATAAAAGGAAGAAAAGGTTAAAGAAGGAGTGGCAGAAAGTTGTAAGGAATCACTAAGGAAGGGTGTTAACTGATAAATAGGAAATGTGGAGGGCACATTAATGGAGGGAGAAGGACAGGGCGGAGAAGGGAAAAATACCCTATCCTCAATAAAGGAACAGTAAGTGAAAATGGGAATTTGAGGGAAAGATGAAGGTTGGAAAAGAAGAGGTAAAATAATGGTGGAATTAGATTGACAAAGGGAAAGATATATAGCATAGCGGTGAGCCATTTGTTGGTAATAGAGGAGGGTAGGAACAGAAGGTCCCAGAAGAGATCGTCGATGATAGGCATCAAAGAAGGTAGCATCAAATGGATTATGTTTGGAAAGATAGGCTAAGAGATCCATCCTCAGTTGATTAGTACTCTGGGCAAAGGTAGGAGGTGTGTTTTGTCTTTGATTTAGGACCACCGAATCAATCATGGGATGCCACGAATTATCATGACAATCAGCTACTTTGGAGGAATAACTCTGGAACATGTCAGCGATGCGCAACTCCAAATGAGTGACATACAAAACAGCCTGTAAGACCACATCCTCCACATACCATGCCATATCTACCTCATCTGGAATTAACAAGTCCCCTCGTAGATACATGTATGACATCAACATGGTATCTGGCGTGACAGAATCTTCAAAGACCATCCTGACTACCTCTGTCAACAACTCAGCAGACCAAGCCCCACTCCATCCATCCTCTGGAAAAGGTAAATCCATCGTGGAAAGCTTCATATAGAAAACCATCTTTTGTAAGTGGTAGTGGACAAAGAAAGAATGGTCTGGTAGAACATATTCCTGAAACTGCTCAAAGGTAGACCATAACAAGTCCGTTCTGGACTGCAATCTTTCCACTTTATCTTGGAATAGAGGGCACAAAGTAGCATGTCTCTGAAGAGCAGCCAAGTCCTGCTATGAAAGAGAAGGAATCAATGGAACAGGAGGGCTTGGAGGAACAGAGCGGGACTTTGCAAGTTGATCTTGCAACTGCTTGATTTGGGAGGCTTGGTTGGTCACTGTGTCATTAGCAGTCTGTAAAGCTGAAAGTTTGTCATCTAAGATAGTGTGGAATTCCTTCGCTTCTCTGGACATCCTCTCCTTCTCTTCTGAAAGGCTAGTAACTTGTGACTGAGCCTCGAATAACTGGGTCTTCAATGAAGAAATCTCATCGCTTTGGGTGGCAACCAGTTGGGTTTGTTGTTCCATTTGCTTAAATAAATCTGCTAGGGTATCCTTAGTAGAAGCTAACTCAAATGTTGCCTTATGCAACTGGTCCTTAGACTGCATGAGCTCCTCATAAAAAGACGCGTACAGCTGTTGAACACAGGCTGTCACTGACAACTCAATGGAACTTTGAATATTCTTGCAGAGGAAAGGAATGGCATCTCCTGAGACGAGACTGTTCAGGGAAGGAACTGAGATTTCCAAGGATCCTTCTCGATGTGCTCTGAACAGGTTATTACAAGTGAGATACCCAGGGAGTTCACTGCCAGAGGTAGCAGGGATAGGCACTGAGGGAAGTACAGAAGGAGCTTTATCCGCTACCCTCTTCAAGCGTTTGCGCTGGATGACCAGGGGAGGCGGAGAATCATCATCCTCTATGTCAATGGGTTCTGACTCTTCTGAAGGTGGAGGAGGAGGTACTGGATCTGGTGAAGGAGGTGGAGGCATAGTCTTCTGTAAACCTGAATAGGTCAAGAAGGCAGACAAATATGATCCGTATGTAACATTGGTAACATTACCCCTGGTGACTTTAACAAAATGCTGATCCATTTTAGTGAGGAGGTAAGTGCTCCAATCAATAGCAACTCCTTTCAGCACCATCCTGGAAGCTGTGAAAAGCTCTTTGGACAAATAGTGGGATGGCGTTTTGGCAGGCATAAATCTGTCCTGAAGGAACTGACACATCATCTTCCATACGGGATCAGTGATCATAGAAAAGGAAACTCTTGAAGAGTTGATCACCTTCTTAACATCGAGGATTTTCCTTGTCTGCTTCTGCAACAGCTTTAGAATCTCTTCATTAGAGAAGAGCTGACGAGTGGTCACAAAAGGTTCACCTTTGAAGGGTAAAGACAGAGCCTTCCCTAAGCCTCGAGATGTCAAAGTCATAGACATTCCTTGGACTAGTCCTGTCTTCTTGCTGTAAGAGGCCAAGAACTCATCACATAACGACGGATCCTCTAGAAGCAATGGAAAAGGAGTGGCCACAAAAGCAGCAAGTCCCGCCTTCGTGAGGGGCTCAAAACTAAGGAGAGAAGAGTAATCCCTACTAACTAATGGGACGTACTGGATAGGGGAAGGAGCATGAGAAGGCACCATTCAGATGGTTACACACACACCACAAACACAGACAATCAAGGAGAATGCCTGCAAAGCAACAGACAAAAACCAAGGATAAGAGAACAACCAAATAAAACGTGACACGACCAACTAACCCCAAGCAAACCACATCCTAGAAAAAATTCGACATGACCTTGAGACAAATGCGACCGAAAGCTTCATGCGATGCATCAGACAAACACCCAGAACCCCGTATCAGGCAACAAAAGAAAAAAAACTGCATACCGTACCCATAACCGTAACAAAGACAGTAAACCAAAATAATACCACATCCGACACATATCAAGACTACATCGGTGATAAACCAAGACTGGACCAGGAAAACAACTCTAATGACCGCGCATACCCATCCCACGAAACGGTTCATTAAAAAGGGGAAGTAAGTGCAGTGAGGGGGGATTAATTTAATGAAGGGTTGATTTTAATCAATTATTAAAAATGGGTGAATTTTTATTAGGTGATAAACCTTAGCAAGAAAACGGCGGTTCCTTATTATAAATTAAATTACCAATTATTAGGTGAAGCGGTGCAGTTATTCGATTCCCGGACTTCGATACCCGACTGGGTCTCTAAATGCAATTCATTGATTACAAATTAAGGTGATGTGGAGCGCTTTTTTGCCAGTGCGTGCTCTTGTGACGGCTGATTCATTTTAATTAAAATTTTAAAGTGCCTCTGTAGCGCACGTAGCGCGTGCTAAGTGAACGGCAGGGTTATTTTAATTAAAAAAAATGTGTGTATAGCGCGAATGCGCGTGGAAACTGTGGGTGAATTTAAGGGTTTATTTTAACAATTAATTTGTGATTAAGGGGAAAAATGAAAATAAATAAAGCACATAAAATAAATACCTGGAAGGGTTGTGTATGTAATGCAGGAATGCGCACGGAAGAGTCTCCCAAAAGAAGTGAATCCAGTAAAGGAAAAGTAAAGATTACTGATGAAACAACAAAGACAACACCTTAGCGGATGTGTGGATTTGGCTTGTGTTGATTGTTTATTTGGATTTTGATTTTGATGTTTATCTGTGATTATTTTTTTATGTTGTTGTTGTGTTAAGTTGTGATTATGTATGTTTGAAAAAATGAAAAATGAGCAAGGGAGGTGAGGGGAATTTTTTAGAATTTTTTAGAATTTTTTTAAGAATTTTTGACTATTTTTAAATGAATTTTCGACATTTATTGGCAATTTGGGGGATTAATTAGGAAATATTTAATTTTCAGAAATTATAGGGTAGGTAATCGCCAGCGGAAGAACTCCCAAAAATTGGCAAAAAGAAAAAGGAATTTTTAGAAATTTTTCTAAATTTTTTTATGAAAAATTTAATTTAGAAATTAAGTAAATCATATAAATCATGTTAATCAAATAAGTCAGTTAAGTCTGGTTAGTGTGGGTAAGGTAGGTAAGTCACAGGAAGTCAAGTTAGGGTAGGTTAGTCAGGTTAGGTTAGTCAGGGGAGTAAACTAAGTTAGGTCTGTGGGGACTAACCTAAGGAGGGTTAGGGTAACTAGACTAAAGTTAGTTTAACTAGGGTAGGGTTAGTGTAACTAACTTAGGGTTAGAGTAACCTAACTAGGGTTAGTAACTAGGGGTGGGGTTAGGGTTAGCTAACTAGGGTTAGGTGGTTAGTGGGTGGGGTTCGGTTAGTCAACTAGGGTTAGTATTAACCAACTAACTAGGGTTAGTATTAACCAACTAACTGGGGTTAGTATTAACCACAGTTAGTTGAGTGCAAACCTGGTGACTTAGTGGTAGAGGAGGTGGAGGTGGAGGAGGAAGGGGAGGAGGAAGAGGGAGGCGGGTGGCGGCACGGCTAGGGAACCACGGCAGGAGACAACAGGCAGTCCCAGAGGCAGCGGCGCTGCGACGGAGAGGAAGCGGCGGCGACGATTCGCGCGGCGGCAACGGCTTCTGCAGGGCGGCTGGCGCGGCCGAGGAGCGGCGGCAGGAGGTGGCACGCTGGCGAGGAGGGAGGCGACCACGGCGTCCAGGGGGCGGCGACTGGCCGCACGGCCCTGGCGACTGGCAGGCACGAGGAGGGAGGCAGCGGCCTGACTCCGGGCGGCCGGGGCGTCGACGGCGGCAGCGAGAGGCACAGCGGGCGTCAGGCGTCACAGTGGCAGCGCCCCCAGGCAGTTGGCGGGGGGAGAAGAAGGAGGGGTGGAGGGGAAGGAGAGGGGAGGAAGGAGGAGAAAAGGAGGAGGGGGGAAGATGGAGAAGCGGGTGGAGAGGGAGGAGGAGGAAAGGAGGAAGAAAGGGAGGGAGGGAATGGAGGAGGAGGGGAGGGGAAGAGGGGGGAGGGAAGGAGAAGAGGAGGGAGGGAATGGAAGAGGAGGGTAGGAGGAGTACGCAGGGAGAAGAGGGAGAGGGAGGGGGTTGGAGGGAAGGGGTCGGGCGGTTGGGGGGAAGGGGTGGGCAGGGTAGGTGGTCAGGGCCCAAGGGGGGTGGGCAGGGCCAAGGGGGGGTAGAGGGTGGGCCAAGGGGGTTAGGCAGGTCCAAGGGGGGTAGGCAGGGCCCAAGGGCGCATACCCCAGTCCCGCGCACGTGCGCGGGGCGGGGTAAAAAAAATTTGCCATGACGGGATTGAAATGGCGCTAGGATGACGGGACGGGTCATGCGGACACGACTGGGGTGCGTGGAGACGCGTAAAATCGAAAAAGGGCGCGTTCACGCGCAAAACGGGCGCGCGAATATACGTAAAAATAAAGAAAAATTAATAACTCCCAATCCGAATATCAAAACGAAATAGCGTAAAAACAAAAAGTAGGCAGGGCGACATGCGGAAGACAGGGAAAATAGACGACGGAGGGTTCAGGAAGGGTAAAGGGCGGTTACGTGCAAAAAACACAAAAAACGAACCAAAAAACACAATTAAAAATTAATATCAAAAGATCCGTGCATCGGAACGAGGTGCAGAAAAAAGGAAAACTGTGCAGAAAGATGTGCCCGACAATCCTATCACATCAAAACATAATTCCGACGGAGATAAGACGTGTTCTCATGGGAAAAACCCAAAAAAACAACCCTGAAAATGGGATCGGAAATTAATATCGAAAAAATGTCCGCAGGAAGGGGGGACATAGGGTTATCACATTAAAATGCAGTTTCGGTGGAAATAGGAGGGGTTCACATGTGAAAAACACCAAAAAGACTCCCGAAAACTCATGTAAAAATTAATAATAAAAAATCCAGAAGTCGAAAGAGGGTGGAGGAAAAAGGAAAAAGGTGGGGGAAGGCACAGGGGACACGGATGTCAAATCAAATTGGAATTCCGATGCAAACAGGGCAGGTTCACATGGAAAAGTATCAAAAATACGCACGAAAAAGTCTTAAAAAACCGGAAAATTAATAGTGGACAAACCGTGTATCGGAATGATACGCAGTAAGAAGGAAAAATATCAGGGGAAAAGTGGTTGGCAGGACTATGATGTCAGAGCATGGTTCCGAAGCAAGAAAAGTGCGTTCACATGGAAAACCGGCTAAATTGCGCAAAATGCTTCACAAATTAATAACTCAAAAATCGTGCACCGGAATAAGGGTAGGTAAAAAGGAAAAATGGTCAGGGAAAAGGGAGGAACAGGGCTATGAGGCTGGATTTTGGACTTCGGTGAACATAGGGTGCATTCACATGGAAGGACCTCAAAATCAGGGAATGAAGGAAAATGGGAAGGGAACAGCCCCAAGGGTGGGTGGAACATAACCAGGTGGGTGGGAAGGGACCCCATCAGGGTAACAGTAAGGCAAGGCATTCATGCATGAACAGGTTAAGGCATATGCAGAAAGGTATGCACGGTAGACGCGCAAGGACGCGTCCCCACACTTAAGACCTTAACGGATAGGGTTAACCGAGCAACAGGGACCTAGGACCACGCCACAGACCATCCACTAACATCCCCACACTTAAAACATGACCGTCACGAAGAAACCAAAGTGGGAGGGTTAGAAAAACTTGGCCCATTTTGTCAAGAAGCAAGGTTGAGTGTCGATGGCATGTCCAGTGTTGTTGTCGGCGCTGGAGGTACCAAGGCATATTCTCGGCACACGTCCGTCATGGCAGGTACCACGCGGCAGCACCCAGGGAGGTAGCTGATCAAAGGAATCGCAGGAAATTCATCGATGATGAGGGATACTACACTCAACTCACAATCACTCAATTGAAATGAAAGAACAGTCACTCGCCCCATGACTAATATCACTCGAGGAATAAGGGTTGAAACCCATATCTCATACCCGGTTGAGGAATCGACAAGGGGGGAATGGTGTAGAAGGAGTATGCCAGGGTGCACAGTTGATGGTGCATTAGTGCGTCCAACCCGTCTAGCATAAGTGCAAGGAGGAAGGCAAGGGAGCCTTATGGTGCAATGTACAGAACAGGGTGATGTGTCTGGTGTTGCCGGTAAAGACCCATCCCGTGGGTGCACAGGGAAAGTGGAACATACCTGACTCCAAGTGTCGTAACGTCCCTCAAACACACCTCTCGGTAAGTGATTGAAGAAACTCTAGTCAAACTCAACCCACCCTCTGTCTCACACTCTATTGATAGATACAGAAGGGCAGCCTTTTCTTGAAACCCATTGATGTAATCCTCACAGTCACTTGTGCAAAGGTTGTATGCCTTGTGTGCATTTGATGGTGCAACAGTGCATCCCGCCCTGTGCCGGCATACGGTGTGAGAAGGAAGGCCAGGGAGCCTTACGATGCAATGCACAGAAACAAATTGTGCTTTGTGCATTGAGAGGCCCATCCCGTGCGTGCAACACTTCATTCACACTACTCACCTCTCATTTGAATTGAAGGGAAAAGACTGGTCTCTCGCCCCACCCTCTGTCTCACTCTCTGGTGATAGATACAAGAGGGCAACCTTACTCACTTCCCCATCCAGTTAGGATGAAAGCTCACATCACTCAACTGTTTGTCGATGAAGATCGCATCAGTTGTTAAAGAGGCATACCCAGGGAGGTAGCCATCAAATCGAACGTTGTGTTGAATAGGACATGTCATCTGCTAGAGGATAGTTAGATACTCTGCAGAAAGACCCAGGACATAGCGTACCAAGGGAGGCAACTTTGGAATTGGATCCTGAAAATATCAATTAATGAATCCACATTCTGGACTGTTGGGTGTTACCACCTTTTCCACAGCCAGCTTCTCGCCCAAGGGTGTTTACCACCTTTTCCACAGTCAGCTTCTCGCCCAAGGGTGTTTACCACCTTTTCCTGGAACGAGGCCTGCTATGACAGGGAATTGCTTCCTTTTTTCTCATAATAGATTTGTTTTTCTTGTTTTTTTTCTTCTTTGTTTTTTTTTTTCTTATTTTCCCCTATTCCCGAGGGTGCTTCCACCTTTTCTCGAAGAATAGGTCGGCATGACAAGGACCTAAGTCCTTTTCTCCCATGACCGATATGTTTTTTTTTTCTTTTTTTTTTTCAATATTGAGCAAGGGAATGGTAGAAAGACCATTTGTCAGAACCCACCTCGCCACTGTCGCTGGTGGAAAATAGAGGATAAGAGATCAAGGCTGAAAGGGGGTTTTGAGGGGACAGAGGGTTGCGTCCACCTCATCAGAAGTGGCTGAAGAACGGCTATTAGAAGTAGCAGCATAAGAAGTACAGTGCCGCGCCAATAAGAGAAAGGATCAAGTGACCATAATTGTCAAGATTCCCAAGGAGAGAAGTACTTCTTCAGGCGATATCCATTGATCAGAAAGGGATCATCAGAGGCATCAACGGTCTGCACTTGGACAGAATCATTAGGGTTGACTACAAGTACCTTATAGGGGCCCATCCACCGCTGCTGGAGCTTGCCAGGAAACTTGCCAAAACGTAAATCATAGGCTAGGACCAAATCACCTTCTTTGAACTCCTTGTGCTTGATGAAACTGTCATGGTAAGCCTTGCGTCGAGCTTGCGTGGCTTCCATGCACTGTAGAGCCATCCTACGAATTTCGTCCAAACATTCAAGGTGCAGGAGACGGCGTTGCAGTGAATCATCATCCCCCAAACGCTCTTTGATAGCCACTCTCAAAGAGGGTAATTCCAGTTCAACCGGAAAAACAGCTTCTGTTCCATACACCCGCTGGAAGGGTGTCTGTCCTGTTGCTACTTTATGGGAGGTTCTATATGCCCAGAGGGCCTCTGTAAGTCGATCGTCCCAATCACGACGATATGCGGTGATTGTTCTTGTCAGGATCGAGCAGAGGATGCGATTGGTGACTTCGACTTGGCCGTTGGCTCTGGGGTAATAAGGAGTAGACTTGCGATGGCGGATCTTATACAACTCCGTCAACTCTTCCATGACTTTGTTGAGAAAATGCGTGCCTCTATCACTTACCAACTCTAAGGGACTACCAAAACGGGTGATGATATTCTCGTACATGAACAGGGCCATGCTGTTACCATCGTCCCGCTTTAGGGCTTTAGCTTCACACCACTTTGTAACATAATCCGTACATACGAGGATGTATCGGTTCTGTTTCCTTCTGGTAGGAGGATCGATCGGACCTACGAAGTCAATGCCCCACTTCTCAAACGGCTTTAAGGGAAGGATAGGTTGCAGTGGCATGGCACTTGTCTTGGTGGGTTTCCCCATTCTTTGACAAGCATCACATCTTTTACAGTAATCATAGGAATCTTTGTGAATTGTAGGCCACCAATATCCTGCTAGCAGAGCCTTCCTAGCTGTAGCTTCTCCTGCAAAGTGACCTCCACATGGCTCGTCATGGCAAGCCTTCAGAACAATCCCAATCTCATTTCCTGCAACACATCTTCGGAGCACTTCATCTTTGCCTTTCTTGTACAGTGCACCACCTAGCAGGGTGGATGGGGCTGATTCTAGCATGAGCTTCTTCCTTTCCCGACTAGAAATACCAGGAGGGTACTGTTGGGTTGCCAGCAGATTGGCAATGTGTGCATACCAGGGAGTGACAGTTTCTACCAAGAACAGGGAAGCATCAGGGAGGTCTGGATCATCCTGCTCCTCGTCTGCAGTTTGTGGGATACGCGACAGATGATCAGCCAGAACATGGGAACGACCAGGCTTAGTAATCACCTCAAAGTCGAACTCCTGGAATAAAAGGAGCCATCTCATCATTCGTCCTTTCACATCTGCTTTGTTCATCAGGAAGGACAGGGCCTCATGATCCACATAAAATTTAAAATGGGTGGATAGGAGGTAGTGGCGAAACTTCTCTAGGGCAAACACCATCGCCAAGCACTCCAGCTCTGTCACTGTATAGTTCCGTTCCCTATCAGTGACTTTTCGGCTTGCATAATAGATCGGTTGATCCAGCTTCGAGGAGCCCTTCTGGCAGAGGACAGCACCTAAGCCTTCAATTGATGCATCAGTGTGTACATGGAACTCTTTCGTCCAATCAGGAGGTTGTAGAATGGGTGCCTCAATCAGACACTGCTTCAGAGTGTGGAAGGCTTTGTCACATTCTTCTGTCCAAGTAAACTCTGCATCTTTCCACAGAAGCTTGTGCAAGGAAGTTGCCTTTGTCGCAAAATGGGCTATAAACCTTCTGTAGTAACCCATATGGCCTAGGAATCCCCTCAACTATTTGAGGTTGGTGGGTGTTGTCAGAGCTGCGATCTTTTCAATCTTTGCAGGGTCTGTTGATATCCCTTGTGCAGAGACAATGTGGCCCAACAGAACTCCGAAAGAAACTCCAAAGATGCATTTGTCGGGGTTGAGGGAAATCCCATACTCCCGGCATCAGTCAAAGCATTGCTCCAAATGTCCCCAGTGTTCACTGATCAAACTATAGACACATAAGTCATCCAAATATACCTCAATAAAGTCGTGCAGATGATTTTGAAATGCGGCCATCATGACTCGTTGGAAAGTAGCAGGGTCATTGCAGAGCCCAAATGGCATCACTCGGTAAGCGTAAGTCCCCCATTCTGTGGTGAAGGTTGTTTTGGATTGGTCTTCTTCCGTAATTTGGACTTGGTTATATCCGCTGAATCCATCCAGAAGAGAATAAAGTTCATGTCCTGCCACTGTATCCAACAGTTGGTTTGTGAAAGGGATAGGAAAGTGATCCTTCTTTGTTTTGGAATTAAGCTTTCGGAAATCCACACATATTCGCAATTTGCCATTCTTCTTGGGTACAACCACAATGGGTGAAACCCATTCACTATTTGCCACTAGATAGATGAACTCGGCTTCCAAAAGCTTCAACAGCTCCGCTTTCACCAATGTGGAATAATTCGGGTTCATTTGCCTCTGTCGTTGCCGTACTGGCTTGGCATCAGGCTCCAAGTCAATATGATGTTGACATATTGTGGGATCAATCCCGTTTAGGTCTTTGTAGGACCACGCAAACACGTCCAAATTCTCTTTCAACAAGTTGTACAAGGTTGACAACTCCTCTTCTGGGAGACTGCTACCCACCTTCAAGTGGTGTTCAATGCCTTCTGCATCCACAAAGGTTAACTGCCTTTCACCTTCTACTTCACGGATGAAGGTTCCACGGACTGCTTCTGGATACAGATCCGACTCCTTCAAGGGAGTGATGTCCTCTTCTGATGTCCCACTAGAACCAACTTCTTCTTTTGGTGGAGACTTAGGTTGCTCCTTGAGATGTTGAAATGGGATAAGAGCCGTTTCGAGTTTGGTTTCAAAATTAATTACCTCTTGGCTTGAAGACTCATCTTCTGATGATGACACATCTAGGAACGTCACATAACAGGGACCCTCTGATGCTTGTTGGATTGGTGGAACTGGTATTGGTTGGCACGGTGCATCATCATCATCTTTCTTTGGCAAGGATGGGTTAGGACGGCAGGAGCCACTCTTGAAAGATGGCTTGTTCTTCTTAATCCGTTCCTTATAAAGGTTTTGCATATGAGAAGATCCATTTACTAGACCAAATGGTACCATCACCATTCTGTCCCGTAGCATGAGGTCGTCTGTTTCTGATGCTTCTGGAACTTCTTCTTCAAATGTATCCTCTTCAGGTGGGATAGACCCTTCCATTTCACTTTCATAATCTTCTTCGTCCATATCATATCCATCCTCTTCTGTCTCTATCTTTGTCTCTGCGTCTGCTTCTGCTTCTGCTTCTGTTTCTGTCTCTGTAGGAGCTCTGTAACAGAAGAATAGATTCTCTGTTTCCTCTCCTGTCTCTGTCTCTGTTTCTACTATGGCCATGTAACATGGAGAGCAGTACATCCATGCTTCTATCTCACTGTCAGAAGTGATTTCAGAAGTCATGCCCGGTTCAGGCAGGAAGTATTCACCCATTGATAATGGCTTGGCATCTTTTGGAAGTCGGCTTACAGTATCCACTGTTAAGGAATGTGCCACTATTTTCTTGGGAAGGATCTGTTTGACAGCATCTTCGTCTATTGATGTTCCATCTGTAGCCTCATTAGGGGAGTCAGAAGATAATTCCAAGGAGGTGGATCCATGTCCTTTTTGAGAACCATACAGTTTCAGCACCACTTTGTTGGGTCCTCTACCCAAGGTCAAAGTTCCTTTGAACCAATCCATCCTTGCTCGGGCTTCAAAAAGCCATGGTCTGCCCAGTAACAGAGGATAGCATGTACCATAAGAGTTTGGCTTCACCACCAAATAGGTTAGCCAATAATCTTTCCCAGCCACTGTAGTCTTCACATATGGGAGAATGCCCAAAGGCTTGATTCTACTCTGATCCGCCAGTCTGATGAGCCATTGAGTGGGTTGCACACCTTGTAAGCCTAGATCCTTCATTGTAACATCCGTCATAATGTTCACTGATGAACCACCATCAATCAGTGCATTTGCAATGAAGCAACCTTCTATCCACGCGCCAGTCTCTGGGGTACGCGGATCTAGGAAAGCATTAGCCACATCCACTTCTTTTATAGGCTCTGGAGCCTTGTTGGACTTTGTTGCTATTGAGGGAGCAATCCTTAAACCACGTCGTCTTGTCAGTATACTTTTGAACCTTTTCCGGCAACTGGGAGACAACATCAATAATTGTCGGAATGTGAGGTTTGGTCTAAAGGTATCTAGATCTCTGACCAGATCGTATTCCTTAATAGGATCCACTGGCTTCTCTAACCGATTAGGGAATGGGGCAACACCCATTTTCATTTTCCCTCTTTCTTCCAACAGAGGAATTACAGAAACTTCCTCTGCCACTTGTGGCACTTCCTCCTCTTCTGTCTCCTGGACCCCTGGTCCTGCCTCTGTAATTGTCTCTGTAACTCTCTGTGGCACTGTAGGGCTCTGTACGGCACTGTTAGGCTCTGTTCTGTTCTGTTCTTCTGGTGGAAGACTGAACTTCACTGTTCTCGCATGAGGGTTATTTTCTTTCCGGATAGGTGGTTCCTTTGCTTTGCACGCGTGATGGCAGCAACTTCCAATTCCACCAAATTGGAGGTAGGCTCTTGGGCCTTGGCTGGACTATCAGTAGCACTGTTTTTCACTGGGGCTGGGCTTGGACAGTCTTTTGCAGTGTGGCCTTCTCCTTTACATCGACTGCATAAGGGCTTATAATCCACTGACCTTCGAGGATTTGGACAATTTGGTGAAATGTGTCCCTTTTCTCCGCATCTGTAACACTCCACTTCTGATCTCTAACCACCGCCAGACTGTCTTCCTCTGTAACTTTGAGAGGGAAATCTTTTGGGTCCGAAATTAGGACCAAACTCTCTAGGCTTGGGTCCAATATCCTGTGTTGTCATTTTGGATTCCAGCAGGTTGAATCTTGTGTCTTCTTCCTTCCTTCTCCTATCATGCATCTCCTTTAGAGAGCAAATGTCCTCTGTATGGTTCTTCCGCAAACAGTAGGAACAGAAGGCTCCAGGAATGGTTGGTTTTCGTGTACATTCAGTGGCTAAATGACCTGCTTGATGACACTTACCACACCAAGTATTTGACCGCATCACATCTCTTTCTACTCTTGCAACGTTGGATATACTCGCTGTGTTCACTTTCAACGTCTGTAGTTGCTCTGTAATCACATCCATCAACTCCTTTTTTATGTTTGCAACTGAGTTGGATAAGTAATCCTTCAAGCTTTCTCCTCCTGACGTACTAGCAGGAGGGTTTTGAGGAGTTTCTGTAATCACTGCATATACGGGTTGGGCTGGTACAGAGGGGTCTCTGTTCTAGTTCTGATTCAGGGCTCCTGTTTGAACTGTTGGCTATTGACTCCAGTTGGTAGGATTCCACTGTTGCTGCTGATTTGGCATTGAGGAAATTGGTTGGGACCATTGTTGTTGTGGTTGAACCATCATTTGAGGCATGGATTGTGGCCACTGTGGATTTGGTACACTGTACTGTGATACTGGGGGCATCTGTTGGTAGGGATAGGAAACAGTCCCTGGAACTGCATTTTGTGGGTACATCATTCCTGGCATCAGAGGGGGTAGGACTCCTCTTCGTGAATTCATCGCCAATCTAGCTTCCACTTCATCGTACAGTCTTGCACCTTCTGTTGCAGCTTGCAGGGTGGCTGGTCTTTGTAGCTCCACAAACTTACGGACTTCTGGTTGTAATCCTCTGAGAAACACCCCCTTCTGAATGCCATCATCTAGATTATGATTAGTTCATCTCTTCAGGATGGATTCCATTCGTGAGACATAGGCTTCTACTCTTTCTCCAGAGGATTGACTTAGGTTTATAAATTCATCTCTCATCCGCTCTTCAAAACCTTCCCGCCTAAATTTAGTGAGGAAGGCCAACTTCAGGTCGTCCCATGTGCCAAAAGTTCCTGCTGCTTGTCTCTCATACCACTGAAACGCCGCGCCCTTGAAAGTGGCGGGGAATATTGCTAACCAATGCTCAGGGGTTCTGGCATTGTTAACCACACATGCTACCATAAACTCTGCTACATGAAGATCGGGGTCTTCATTGTACTCTCCCTTAAAAACTGGCAATGGAACTACATTCGCTAGCCTGTCATCAATATTTCCAGGACGGATCTGGCTTGGAAGTGGACCTCCAGCAGGAGGAGGAAGGGCTTGATGTGCCATTGGGACTTCTGTAAAGAGTTCTGCAAGGGCGTCAAAGGCGGCTTCTACTACGAGCTTGCTCTCGGCTCTGATTCTTGCTTTCTCTCTTCTCACGTACCTCTGGACTCGTTCTAACGCTTGCCTCTTTATTGCGTCATTCATCAGGGGGTTGGCTCCACTAGGTTGTTAGTGCTCCACAGAGGGTTAACAAAAGGCTTCAGTCTCTGGAGGACTCTCTTGCCAACATTTCTTCTACTTCTTTCTTTTCAACGTCCCTAAATTCTGCTTTCATGCCACTGCACAGGGGAAGATATTCGGTTCTGAAGGTGTCAAAATGCATACGTCTGAGCATTGTGGTGGTGCCATCATCATAGTAATGCCAGCTTCTGATGGTTTCAATAGTGTATGTTGTGAAAAACACTCTATCTACCAACTTCTAGTGGGTTGCTAATTGAACAAACAGAAGATTATCAGTGCACCAAGCATCCCATGTATCTTGCCGTTGAGCATCCACGAACAAATTCCAACTCTTTTCCTTCTTATCTTTGTGAACCTCTACAGACCAAGACTCCTGAAGCTTCTTCACAATCTCCCACTTGATGTTGTCTGAAAACTTCTCAACGAATGAAAAATCTTCCATCGATGGTCATTCTCTCTGTTTCTGCTCTTCAGTTTGTTCCCAAACAGTTTGCCACCAAGATGCAAGTTTCTGCTGCTTCAATAGGAAGAGGAAACTGTCCACCACATAGAGCATGCATCATGATGGTGATGTGTTTCCGCCATTGTGGGATGAACTTTTTGTGGAAAGTGGCTTTGATTATGAGAAATTCCAACTCTTCAGTGGAAGAAGGAATTTTACAAACATCCATTGAATTCTTCTCTTCTTGGCAATGCCATTTCCTTCATTTTCAGCCTCTTCTGGTTCTTGTTGATGGCAAGTTTCCCCGGCTGCGCACCAAAAACATGGAGCCCCGAGAGGAACACCAAAAAAAAGGGAATTCTCTTGCAAGAAAATCTATCTTGTAACATCAACAAGCTTGTTTATCATGTTTCATATGATCACAATGAAGAAAAGAACACCATGCACAACAAATCTTCATGCAGGATCATGTAGACCTCCCACGGATTTAATAGAATCAACCATATTCTTCAATATCTTCATAAAATCCATCTATAGAACAAAGAAAGCAAAGGAATACACCATCTTTGAATGGAAATACATCACATAGTATTCATCTTCAATATCTTCATAGTCTTCTCTCTCAATCTCTCATATACAATCACTCTGTTTCAGTAGAATTGGCTATCTCTGACTCTCTCTCTCTCTCTCCATCAATAATACATCATATCCTCACTAAAATCTCCCAAAATTACTCTCAATAATCCTTCTTAGGTCGTGGATACCCCTCCCAAGAGGTATGTCTGATATGAAGAGTCACCAGAGCCACTACAGTGTCCTTTCATAGCTCACTACTGTCACTTCACTCTAGTCTTCACTTGAGTCTTCAGCAGCTACTTCTTCCACTTCTTTAAGCTCTTTTGCACTTGTATTCACCTCTTTCCAAGGCTAAAAAACTTTCCCAAAGTCACACATACATTCCACAGAACACTTACAGAAGCATACAGAACAGCCTACAGAACAGTACCAGAACAGCTACAGTACAGAACAGAACAGAAGCAGAAGCTCTACAGAAGACCTACGGAAGGTTACAGAAGGTCATCAAAACTACATAACTCATTCTCAAACCACTCCAAACTCTCACAAACCATTCAATAAACTTTCACAATATCTCAATCTTCATTAATCAATACTCCATCCCTCCTTACAGAAGACAATCAGAACAAAACAGACCAAAACAGAAGGTATACAGAACCATTCAGAACCTATCAGAACATCACAGAACCACCAATAAACATCATGAACTTCCAAAACACAATCATTATCATCCAAAACATTCTCAAACCACTTTCAAACCAATCAATCATCTCATAAAATCAACCATTCAGCTCTCAAAAACAACAAAAATCAGCCAAAAAACAAATCATTTCAACACTCAACATTAAGCTTAAGTCAGATATCTTGGCTGTATTTTAGAGGTGGCTTGCATTACTTGAGAACTAGACTAGGCATAGGCTGAAATGCCTTAGGAATGGCAATGGGGGAGAATATGTGTCATGTGCCTTTGAGTAGCTATGTGATGAGAGGGGTATGAAGCGTCATCCCAAAATGGTTTGGCTGAGCGAATGAATAGAACCATCTAGGAGCATGTACGCAGTATGCTTAGCCATACACGCATGCCACTAAACTTTTGGGATGAGGCAGTCAGTACAGTTGTGCATGTCATCAATAGATCACCTTCTAGTGGTTTCAATTTCCATGTTGTAGAGGAGGTATGGACTAGGAAACCTCCATCTTATGCGCATCTACGTGTCTTTGGATGTGAGGCATTATGCCATGTGCCCAAGGACAAGCGAACTAAGCCAGATTCTAAGAGTTTTAAATGTATTTTCCTTGGCTATGGAGATGCATGTGAAATGGGTTGCCACCTCTGGGATCCACAGGCGCGAAAAGTCATCTACAATCATGATGTAGTCTTCCATGAAGATAAGATGCACAAGAAGCCTAAGAAGGTGGTCAAGATATACAGGGTTATATTCCAGGAGGATTACCATGCTCTAATATAGCCTACACAACTAGATGGTCAGCCTGTAGGAGTAATTGGTGCACATGACCAAGGTGGACAGAATGCTAGACATGTAGCAGAGCTTGCAGTGAGATGGTCTACTAGAGCTAGACGTCCACCTAATAGATTTGAGCCCTCAATGCATCATGTCTTGGTTACAGATGTAGGAGAGCCTCACACCTATGATGAGGCTATACTACGCAGGGGTGACAGTCACTCCTTGGAGAGGGATATGTAGTCTGAGATGGACTCCCTACATAAGAATATGACTTGGGACATTGCCTAATGGCAAGAAGGCTTTGCCATGCAAATGGGTGTACAAGCTAAAAAGGATCCCTAGGCACCCCAAGCTAGCTCATAAGGCAAGACTTGTTGCTAAGGGTTTTAAACAAGAGCATGGAGTTGACTTTGATGAAGTATTTTCTCCTCTGGCCAAGATGACCACCCTATGCTTGGTTTTGGCCTTAGTCGCGCAGTTTGACTTGGACATGTATCAAATCGATATCAAGACTAATTTTTGCATGGATATTTTCATAATGAGATTTACATGGAGCAGCCAAAGTGCTTTGCAAAACCTGGCAGGGAGCATCTAGTGTGCAAGTTAAAGAAAGGTCTACATATCATGCCAGGTTCTACATATCATGAGATACCTGAAAGGCATAGAGTAGATATGTGTATTTGCTATGGCAGTTAGGATAGAGGAGTTGTGGGATACATAGAATCTGATTATACAAGACATGCAGATAGTAGGAAGTCCACTTCTGGCTATGTATTCACCTATGCTAGAGGTATTGCCTCTTGGATGTCTAGGGCTCAAAAGTATATGGCTCTCTCTACCACTGAGTCCAAGTATATTGTAGCCACTAAGGCTTGCAAGGAATCCATATGGTTGGGTAGTTTGGTTCATAACCTTGGGTTTGATTCTATACCTACGTTGCATTCGAATTCTATGAGTGTGTTGAGAGTGGAAAAAGATTGAAATTTTGACTGATTTTTGTTATTTTTGAGGTCTGAATGGTTGATTTTTGATGGATTTAGAGTGATGTATGGTTGTTAATGGAAGTGTTTGAGAGTGTTTTGGATAATATTGATTATGTTTTGGAAGTTCATGATGATTCTTAGTAGAAATATGAAGCTATGTGATGTTCTGATAGGTTCTGTTAATGTTCTGATTGGTTTTGATACCTTCTATATAGCTTCTATTTTGTTCTGATTTTCTTTTGGATGATTGATGAAGGTTGAAATATTTTGAAATATTATTGAATAGTTTTTTATAGTTTGGAATGGTTTTAGTATGAGTTATGAGGATTTTATGTTCTCTAATGACCTTCTATAACCCTCTGTAAACCTTCTGTAGAGCCTCCATCTCTGTTCTGTTCTTGTTCTATTCTGTTCTGTAGATCTTCTGTAAGTGTTCTGTAGAATGTATGTGTGACTTTGTAAAAGTTTTCTAACTTTTGGAAAGGATGAATCTAAGTTCAAAAGAGCTAAACTAAATGGAAGAAGCAGCTGCTGAAGACTGAAGAGAAGACTAGAGTGACAGAGACAGTAGCGAGATATGAAGGGTTACTGTAGTGGCTCTGGTGCCTCTTCGACACAGACATACCTCTTGGGAGGTGTATCCACGACCTAAGAAGGATTATTGAGAGTCATTATTGAGTATTGTAGTGAGGAGATGATGTATTTTTGAGAGAGATAGAGAGAGAAAGCCAAAGATAGCCAATTCTATCAAAATAGTATTCTATCAAAATAATGTATCTGTATATGAGAGATTGAGAGAGAGAATTATGAAGACAATGAAGATGAATACTATGTGATGTATTTCCATTCAAAAGTGGTGTATTTATTTATGTTCTTGTTTTTTATGATGAATTTTATGAAGATGTTGAAGATTATGGTTGATTCTATCAAATCCGTTGGGAGATATTTACTATGATGTTGCATGAAGATTTGTTGTTTTCCTTGTTATGGTCATCAAAAGAATGAAATAAAAGCTTGTTGATGTTACAAGATAGATTTTCTTGCAATAGAATCCCCTTTTCCTTGGTATCTCTCTTGGGGCTCCATGTTTTTGGTGCACAGCTGGGGAAAGTTGCCATCAACAAGCATCAGAAGAGGCTGAAAATGAAAGAAATGGCATTGCCAAGAAGAAAAGGATTCAATGGATGCTTGAAAAGTTCCTTCTTCCACTGAAGAGTTAGAGGTTCTCATTATCAAAGCCACTTTCCACACGAATTTCATCCCACAATGGCAGAAACATATTACCATCATGATGCAAGCTCTATGTGGTGGACTACTTCTTCTTCTTGTTGAAGTAGTAGAAACTTGCATCTTGGCGGAAAATTGTTTGGGAACAAACTAAAGGGTAGAAATAGAGAGAATGACCATTCATGGAAGATTTGACATTCATTGAGAAGTTTTTAGACCCATGGCAACTCAAGGTTCCCTTCCTAGTCAGATTCGTCTTGGAAATATTGATGATATGCGAGCAAATGTAGTCCCATTGCTAATTTTTAAGGGAGAGTACAATGAAGACCCTGATCTTCATGTATCAAATTTTATAGTAGCATGTGTGGCTAACAATGCCAAAATCCTTGTGCATTGGTTAGTAATATGCCCTGCCACTTTCAAGGGCGTAGTGTTTCAGTGGTATGAGAGACATGCAACAAGAACTTTTGGCACATGGAACGACCTGAAGTTGGCCTTTCTCACTAAATTCAGGCGTGAAGGTTTTGAAGAGTGGATGCGAGAGGAGTTCATGAACCTAAGTCACTCCTCTAGAGAAAGAGTAGAAGCTTATGTCTCGCGAATGGAATCCATCCTGAAGAGATGGACTAACCATCATTTGGACGAACGTATCCAAAAAGGAGTGTTTTTCAGAGGCCTACAACCAAAAGTTCTCAAGTTTGTGGAATTGAGAAGACCACTCAATCTGCAAGCTGTAGTGGAAGGTGCAAGATTGTATAATGAAGTTGAAGCAAGGATATCAATGACTCCAGGAAGAGGAGTCTCACCTCCTCCCATGCCAAGATGGTATACCCACCAAATGCAATTCCAGGGATAGTTCCCTACCCCTATCCCCAGATGCAAACAATGCTACAGAATAATGCACCTGGATTAGTGGTCGCCACAGACGACATTGCCTCAAATGATGGTTCAACCACAACAACAGTGGCCCAAATGACATTGCTTCAAATGATGGTTCAAACAAAGCGACTCAACAACAGTGGAACACTACCAACTGGAATCAACAACCCCAAGTCTCAACAGGAGCTCTGAATCAGAACCAGAATAGAGGACCCTCTGGATTAACCCAACCTGTATATGCAGTAATTGCAGAAGCTTCCCAAAACCCTACCACAAGTACTTCAGGAGGTGAAAATCTGAAGGCTACTTATCTAACTCAGTTTGCAAGTATCAAGAAAGAGCTTATGGATGTGATTACAAAGCAACTACAGACGCTGAAGGTGAATACCACCAATATATCCACTCCTATGGGAGGTGGGAGAGATGTGATGTGTTCTAATACATGGTGCCAGAAGTGCCATCAAGTAGGAGATTTAGCCTTTGAATGTACCCAAAAACCAACCATTCCTGGAGCCTTTTGTTCCTAGTGTTTGAGGAAGAACCATACAGAGGATATTTGCTCTCTGAAAGAGATGCATGAACGAAGACAAAAAGATGAAAATGCAAGATTCAACTTGCTAGAATCCAAAATGATGACACAGGATATTGGACCAAAGCCTAGGGAGTTTGGTCCTAATTTCAATCCAAGGAGGTTTCCCTCTCAAAGTTACAGAGGGCGACAGTCCAGAGATCTGAGGTGGAATATTACAGATGTAGAGAAAAGGGTCACATCTCCCCGAATTGTCCAAACCTTAGAATATATGTGGATTATAAGTCCTTATGCAGCCGATGCAAAGGAGAAGGCCACACTGCAAACCAAGTCCAGCCCTTGTCAAGGCCAATGCCATTGATAGCCAACAAAAGGTACAAGAGCTTGCCTCCAATTTGGTAGAGTTGGAAGTTGCCGCTATCTCGCATGCCAAGAAGAAGGAACCAGTTGTCCAGAAAGAGAACAACTCTCCTGCTAAGATTGTGAAGTTCAACCTGCCAACAGAGGGACAGAGCAGTACAGGACAAAACAGTGCAGTACAAAGCACTGCGGTGTCACAGAGAGTCACAGAGATAGTCCCAGAAATAGGACCAGCGGTCCAGGAGATAGACGATACAGAAGCACCTCCAGAAATAGAGGAAGTGCCGATGCTGCAATTACTAGAAGAAAAATGAAAGATGAAAATGGATGTAGCCCCATTTCCTAGCAGGCTAGAAAAGCCCGTGGATCCTATCAAAGAATACGACTTGATAAAAGAACTAGACACTTTTAAACCTAACTTAATATTCCGACAATTGCTGATGCTGTCTCCCAGGCTGCCGAAAGAAATTCAAAAGCATCTTGACAAGAAAATGTGGACTAAGGATTTCTCCTTCAACAGCGACCAAGACCAATAAGGCCCTGGAGCTTGTAAAGGAAGTAGATGTGGCTAACACCTTTCTAGATCATGGAACCCCAGAGATTAGTTTATGGATAGAAGGATGCTTTATTTCAAATACATTGATTGATGGAGGCTCATGAGTAAACATAATGACAGATGTGACAATGAAGAACTTAGGGTTGCAAGGAATTCAACCTACATAGTGGCTTATCAGATTGGCAGACCAAAGTAGAATTTAACTGTTGGGCATCCTCCCATACATAAAAACAACCCTTGCAGGAAGAGACTATTGGGGGTGACATATTTGGTGGTCAAACCAAATTCTTATGGGACCTCACACCCTCTGCTATTGGGAAGACCTTGGCTTTTTGAAGCAAGAGCCAGGACGGACTGGTTCAAAGGAACCCTAACCCTAGGCAGAGGACCCAACAAAGTGGTGTTGAAATTGTATGGATCACAAAAAGGCAATGGATCCACATCCATCAAAGTCATAACTGACTCCTTCAACGAGGTAATAGATGGTACATCAGGAGATGAATAGGCTGTTAAACAGATCTTTCCCAAGAAAACAGAGGCACAATCCCTAACAGTGGGCACTGTAAGCCAACTACCAAAGAAAGCCAAGTTTTTGTGTTGGGGGTAAAGGCACCTCCGCCTAGCCGCCCGTGTATTACTACATTGATAGTCACCGCCACTGCACACTGTAGGCGGCCGGCACCCGTCACCGTCACTTTATTCTTTATTCTTTTAGTGACAGTTTGAATAAAGGAAGGCTCGGTCACACATTGTGACCGTTGGAGTTCCCATTTCTAGTCTCTCCCTTTCTTGCTGTTGCTCTCCGGCCATAGCTCTCGAGTCCAACCTTCAATCTGTTGCTTCCTTTCACTGGTATCAGAGCTTTGCTTTCTGACTCTTGAGCTTGGTTTGTGGCATTCTCAACATCCCATCGACTCCCTACTTGCATTAGGTCTCCTTCCCGGCAACCATATCTGACTCCTTCGAGCTCCCGTCACTCCCCAGCTTCTTGAGCACCTTCCCAACATTGTTGGGCACCTTTTGGGCATTACATCAGAGGCATTTGATCATTTTCTTCAGGGTTTACTTTATTTCTCATATCTCACAGGCTGTAAACAAGTTGTGGGCAACCATAATGTCACACATCTTGGAACTTCCTTCACCTAGATCTTGCTTCCAGCCTATCAAGGCTTGCTGAGGCTTAGTGTAGGCCTTCTTTGGCCCTCATTTGTGCTCTCTTTGGGCCCCATTATTGACACGTGGGATAGCAGACCCCCTAGCCAGCTCACGTTTTTTTTGTGCTTGTTTCAAAATCTGGCCCAAAACTCACTCTTTTTGTCATATCTCGGGCATTCGGAACTCGATTCAGGCAAGGTAAGAGTCTAAGTTGGGATTTTGGCATGCTCCAAACACGATGATGATGTCGGATTTGCCAAATTTTGATGAAAAAATCTTCTGCAATAGATTTCAGGTCTGAGACGGTATGTATTTGTATGCCTATGCTTGTTTGGGCATGACTACATAACCGGTTTGATGCCTATTGCATCCCGATTGATTGGGGGATTGAAGCTACATGCAATGCTGTGATTTTGGCCTGATTTTGGGGTTGGAAATATATAGTTTATAACAGTAAATTCATGCTAAATACTCTTGGGCTGAAGCTATCTTTCATGCTTTGACATATGCCTATTGGTTCTAGATGTATGTCTTGGGTTATGCTATGATGTATTGATCATCGAGGGATGACTTTGAGCTTGTCATTGAATTCGGATGATTTTGGAAGCTTGAGCTTATTTCAGCCCACACTTATTGACATTGGTATATGCTTTGACAGTGATGCTTCTTGGGTTTATGCATACCCATTGCCTACGGCTTGATGCTCATGTCACGGTTGATTACCCTATGCATACATTGAGCTTGAGTGCTCATTGAAGCTCCACCTTGGATGCATTTTGGATTATCTGGAGTAGTCTTGGATGTTACTTGGATTTTCAGAGTTTGGATTGGGATGTACTTGATGTCTTACATGCTTATGGATGCTACATACGGATGCTCTACCGCCTATATGTTCAGGATGTACTATTGATGTATTGTCTTGGACTTATGTCATTGACACTGTGTCTTGCCTTGGCTTAATCTCTTGAGCTTGTACATACGGCTTTTGTGCCAGTGGGAGCATTCTTGAATGCTTATCAAACATTGAGCAAGTGGTACTTCTATGCATTGAGCCGTTACATGCTATTGAGTAGTTACAGACACTTGAGACTTTGGGACTTCTTACCTTTTGGGATGATACATCATATGTCTTGGTTCACTGTATGCTTATGAGCTAAGTCTCAGTTTTGGATCCGTATCTTTGTGAACTGACACCTACTTGTGTCAAGTTTTGGTAGTGGCAGGAACACTTTGCCCCGTTGCCTGGGGGGTGTGCCTACTCATTGGCAGATGTTTGTATGACATACTTGGGTGTTGGATTCATGCTTATTGAACGTCATATGCTTATGCTATGCCCGCATGATGCCGGCTTTGGTCTTGGCAGTATCTGATTACCTTGGGATCCGATTTTGGCACTGTTAGCTCTCTTTTACTGAAATCTAAAATTTATTACAGCAAGCATATATGTATGGACTCACATGGATTTTTCATGCTAAAACACTCTGAAATGATGTACTTTCACTAGTACTTGGTGGGCAGTAACTTTGTTTCCACTTTCTTTGCCATTTTTCCTCGATTTTGGTGATTTTTTGGTCATTTTCTGCAGTAAACAGCAAGCAGTTTTGAACTGTCTATAGTCTTCCAGCCAGCATTATGGCGAGTTCGTCCATGCTATTTTCAACATCACTAAGCTTGATGGTACGAATTAATCTTATTGAAAGAGCCAGATTTGACAAGTATTGATGCAGAAATCGCAGATCAAACCTTTGAGGTTAAGTGGGCATCCGCTTGCAACTATGCCAGATGAGGAATGGCTTGAGTTTGATGAGTTATGCAAGTCCACTATTGTATTGTCTCTCACAAAATAGGTTTACAATAATGTCTTTGAGGAAGAACAGAGTGCATGGCAATTGTGGGAAAATATCAAAAATCTCTATGATAAGAAAAGTCCAGCGAGTCAGATCTATTGGTTGAAGCAGCTTATGGATCTGCGCATGAAGGAGAATGTGACTATGTCTGCTCACTTGAGCTAGTTCCATGCTATACTCAAGAACTTGACTTCGCAGGACATCACTTTTGCAGAGGATGTCACTCCTCTTTTCTTGCTTCGTACTCTTAATGAGTCATGGGATGTATTCCGCACTGCATTATGTGCCTCTATTGCTACCTTGAAATTATCTAATGTTGAGAGTGCTCTTCTACAGGAAGAGGTTAACCGTAAGAATTTGGATGCCTCTCGTGTGTCTCATGCTATGACAGTTAGAGGCAGGAATGATGGATATGGAAAGCATGGCAGTGGTAGTGGTCGTGGATGGGATTCTCAGAAATCTCAGTCCAAGTCTCGTGGGAAGTCACATACCGAATCCCGTGGCAGGATTGCAGATGTTACTTGTCACCATTGTGGGAAAAAGGGCCATATTAGGCCACAATGCCATGAATTGCGCAATGAAATGTGCAAAGATAAGGGGAAAGACAAAGTGCAGGATAAGTCTTCTGATCGCAGCATAGTACCTGCAAAGTCCAGTGTTAAAATTGAAGAGATCAATGTTATGCTACCTGAGAATGTTGATGATGATGATTATATTCTAGCAGCTTCTTCTAGTGCTTCATAGATGACAGAGATACACTCTATGTATGCACAGTGTTGGCTCTTGGACTCAGGTGCATCCTTTCATGTGACACCTTGCCGAGAGTGGTTTCATTCATACCGTACTATTTCGGGTTCTGTGCGCTTGGGTGATGACAGCTCTCTTGATATTGTGGGCATTGGTGATGTTAGGTTGCAATTTCCTTCTGGCAACAGTTTTGTTATGCAGGATGTATATCATGTACCTGCTTTGATACACAGTCTCATGTCAACTGGACAGCTTGATGACGCAAGATATCATGCATGTTTTGGAGACTCTACATGGAAGATCACTCGTTGCAGACTTGTGATTGCGAGAGGTGCCAAGGCTGGCAGTCTCTACCCCTTGATTGTATCAGCTTCTTCCCTTGATCATGTTTTGTCTATGGGCCCACATGTATCTCTTTGGCATGCCCATTTGGGCCATATGTCTTTGAAGGGGATGAAAATGCTTTCTGGTTTGCAGTAATTACCGCCCCTTGATTATGCATGTTTTGATTCATGTGAGCATTGTCTTTATGGCAGGCAGACTAGGTCTATGCATAAGAAGTCTGGTAGGCCACGCATGAGTGAGCCCTTGGCATTGGTACATTCGGATGTCTGCGGGCCCATGCCTTGTCAATCTATGGGTGGTGCAAAGTATTTTGTTATGTTCATAGATGATTTTTCATAAAAAGTTTGGGCTTATCCCATTAAGATGAAATCCAATGTCTTGGCTATGTTTCAGAGATGGCTTGCATTGGTTGAGAACCAGTCTGGGTATAGGCTAAAATGCCTAAGGGCAGATAATGGGGGTGAGTATGTCTCACATGCTTTTGAGCAATTATGTGATGAGAGGGGTATTAAGCGTCAGTTGATCGCCCCCTACACCCCCCCCCAGAATGGTTTGGCTGAGCGGATGAATAGAACCATCCAGGAGCGTGTACGTAGTATGCTTAGCCATGCAGGCCTATCACAGAGCTTTTGGGCTGAGGCAGTTAGTATAGTTGTGCATATCATAAACATATCACCCTCTAGTGGTTTGGATTTCCAAGTTGCAGAAGAGGTATGGACTGAAAAACCTCCCTCTTATGCGCATCTCTGTGTCTTTGGATGTGAGGAATTTTGCCATGTGCCCAAGGACAAGAGAAGTAAGCTAGATCCCAAGAGTGTCAAATGCATTTTCCTTGGTTATGGGGATGCAGGTGAGATGGGTTACCATCTCTGGAATCCGCAGGTGCAAAAATTCATCCGCAGTCATGATATAGTCTTCCATGAAGACAAAATGCATAGGCAGCCTAAGAGAGTTATTGAGATCCGCAGGGTCATATTTCAGGAGGAGCCGAGAGCTCCCGCACAGCCAATTGGACAGCCTACAGCTGTAGTAGATGCTCATGGTCAAGGTGTTGGACAGGCAATAGAGCCTCCCATGAGACGGTCTACTAGAGACAAACGTCCACCTGATAGATTTCAACCCTCGATGCATTATGTCTTAGTTACAGATGCAGGAGAGCCTTTCACTTATGATGAGGCTATGTGCAGGGGTGACAGTCACTCCTGGGAGAGGGCTATGCAGTCTGAGATAAACTCCTTACATAAGAATGACACTTGGGATTTGGTTTCCTTGCCTACGGGCAAGAAGGCTTTGCCATGCAAGTGGGTGTACAAGCTGAAAAGTACCCTTGGACACCCCAAGCCGACATACAAGGCTAGATTGGTAGCAAAGGGTTTTAAGCAGGAGCATGGTGTGGACTTTGACGAGGTCTTTTCTCCCGTGGTTGAGATGACCACCCTGCGCTTAGTCTTGGCTTTGGTTGCTCAGCTTGACTTGGATTTATACCAGATGGATGTCAAGACAGCTTTCTTACATGGGGACTTGAATGATGAGATTTATACGGAGCAGCCTAAAGGCTTTGCAGAACCTAGCAGGGAGCACCTAGTGCGCAAATTGAAGAAAAGTCTTTATGGCTTGAAGCAGGTACCTAGGGAGTGGTATCATAAGGTTGATGCCTTTATGCAGTCATAGGGCTACAGTCGGAGTGCTATGGATCTGTGTCTTTACACGAAGAAAGTCTGTGATGGTTCTTTATTGATTTTGGTACTCTATGTGGATGATATGCTGATAGCTCATGATGAGCTAGATGCTCTTAAGGCTCAGCTCAAGAAGAGCTTTGAAATGAAAGATTTGGGACATGCCGCTCACATACTTGGTATGCGCATTAGACGCGACAGGCATCAGGGACTCCTCTACTTGTCACAGAGGGAGTACATTCATAAAGTCCTTGAGCGCTTCTGCATGTAGGACATAAAGCCTCTTGGTTGTCCATTGCCTTCTTATGTGAAGGTATCAGAGGCTGATTGTCCGCAGGACAGATGAGCTGAGGGAAGAGATGGCCAAGATTCCCTATGCATCTGCAGTGGGCAGTCTTATGTATGCCATGATAGCCACTCGTCCAGATATTGCCTTTGCAATTGGTGTTGTGGCACGCTATATGGCTACACCTGGCAAGAAGCATTGGGATGTCGTGAAGGGTATCATGAGATACCTGAAGAGCACTGCAGATATGTGCATATGCTATGGCAGCCACGATATAGGAGTCGTGGTGTACACTGACTCTGATTATGCAGGACATGCAGATAGTAGGAAGTCCACTTCCGGCTATGTATTCACCTATGTTGGAGGTGTTGTTTCTTGGATGTCTAGGGTGTAGAAATGCACGGCCCTTTCTACTACAGAGGCTAAGTATGTTGTAGCCACTGAGGCTTGAAAGGAGGCCATTTGGTTGGGTTGTTTTAGTTGCTGACCTTGGTATTGATGCTATCCCTACACTGCATTTGGATTCTATGAGTGCTATTCAATTAGCCAAGAATCCGGTCTTCCTTGCGAAGACGAAACACATTGAGGTCAGGTATCACTTCATACGTGGGGTCGTTGAGGACAAGTCTGTTGATCTTGTCAAGATTGCGACTGACCATAATCTTGCAGATCTGCTCATGAAAAGCCTCTCTACAGAGCACTTTGCCTTCCTCAGGAGGTTGATGGGTGTGGGATGAGATGACGTCTTTCCTCATCCTCTTGTACATATGTACATGTTGTACTGTCTTTTTTCTTTTTCTTTTCACTCCTCACTAGGGCAGATTCACCTTTAAGTGGGAGGTTGTTGGGGGTAAAGGCACCTTCGCCTAGCTGCCCATGTATTACTACACTGACAGTCACCACCACTGCACACTGCAGGTGGCGGGCGCCCATCACCGTCACTTTATTCTTTATTCTTTTAGTGACAATTTGAATAAAGGAAGGCCCGGTCACACATTGTGACTATTGGAGTTTCCATTTCTATTCTCTCCCTTTCTTGCTCTTGCTCTCCCGCCATAGCTCTCAAGTCCAACCTTTGATCTGTCGCTCCCTTTCACTTTGTCCATGGGAGAATACCTCCTGCCTCAACTAGAATTAACTTCTAAAATCACCTCTGATAGTGAGATAGAAGCATGGATGTACTGTTCTCCCTATTACATGGCAGTCACAAAGTCAGAAGCAGAGTCAAAAGCAAAGACGGGGCCAAAGACAGAAGCAGAAGCAAAAGCAAAAGCAGAAGTAGAGCAGAAGTAGAAGTTCTATTCTTCTCCTACATAGTCTCTACAAAAGCAGAGACAGAGCCTCCAAAGGAAGAGGATGGACATGATGAGGAAGAAAATGAAGCAGGATATGAAAGTGCAAATGAAGAAGACCCTGTGATAGTGGATGATCTTGTTGATGGCTCTATAGAGACCTCAGAGGCCAAAGATCTTGGGGTGTTGGATGGAATGACCATGGTTCCATTTGGGTTGACCAATGGACCACAAAGTATGCAGAATCTGCATAAGCAATGGATCAAAGACATAAATTTTAAGTTCGCCAGTGGCTCCTGTCGCCTTGACCATTCATTCTGGAGAAAAGATGATGATGATGCCCCTTGTCAACAGAATCCAGAGCTATCAAAGCCACGGCTTCTAGAAGGTCTGTGCTATGTGACATTTCTAGACACATCCTCTGAAGATGAATCCCTAAGTCCTGAAGAAATCACCACTCACACAAAAGCAAGCAAAGCTCTGATACCCTTTTAGTAATTTCAACAGAAAAATGAGTCATCTGTTCAGAAGGAGGACAGTAGTTCTAGTGGAATATCAGATGAGGACACTACTTCCTTGAAAGAGTCACACCTCTATCCACAAGGAATCTGTGGGACATTTATCTGTAAAGTGGAGGGTGAAAGACAAGTAACGTTCTTGGATACTAATTGTACTGAACGTTACCTGAAAGTGGGTCTCAATCTTTCAAAAGAAGAACTAGTGGTCTTGAAGATCTACTAAAGGAGACCTTAGACGTGTTTGCTTGGTCGTACAAAGACCTAAAGGGGATTGATCCCACAGTATGCCAACATCACATTGACCTAGATCCTGATGCCAAACTTGTAATGCAAAGACAAAGGTGTATGAATCCTAATTATTCTGCTTTGGTGAAGGCTCAATTATTGAAACTTCTTGAAGCTGAGTTCATTTATCCCATGGCTAACAGTGAATGGGTTTCGCCCATTGTGGTTGTACCTAAGAAGAACGGAAAACTTTGAATATGTGTAGACTTTTAAAAGCTGAACTCGAAGAAGAAGAATGATCATTTCCCAATCCCTTTTATTGACCAACTATTGAACACAGGGCAGGCCATGAGCTCTATTCCCTCTTGGATGGATTCAGCAGATATAACCAAGTCCAGATCGTAGAAGAGGACCAATCCAAAACAACCTTCACCACAGAATGGGGAACCTATGCATATAGAATGATGCTATTTGGGTTCTGTAATGCTCTGCCACCTTCCAAAAATAATGATGGTTGTCTTCCAGAATCATTTGCATGATTTCATTGAGGTGTATCTTGATGACTTCTGTGTCTATAGTTTAATCCGTGAGCACTAGGGACACCTAGAGCAATGTTTTGACAGATGCTGAGAGTATGGAATTTCTCTCAACCCCGACAAATGTGACTTTGGTGTCTCATCAGGAGTTCTTTTGGGCCATATTGTCTCTACACAAGGGATTGCAATAGACCCAATGAAGATTGAGAAGATTGCCGCCTTAATAGCACCAACAAACCTCAAGAAATTGAGAGGATTTCTTACCATGTGGGCTACTACAGAAGATTTATTGCACATTTTGCAGCCAAGGCAGCTCCTCTTCACGAGCTCCTAAGGAAAGATGTGGATTTCCTTTGGACTGGTGACTGTGAAGGAGCCTTTCATACCCTAAAACAGGGCCTTATCCAAGCAGCTATCTTGCAGCCTCCTGATTAGATGGAGTTTCACATGCACACAGATGCATCAGTCGAAGGGCTAGGTGTCCTATGTCAAAAGGGCCCCTCTAAATTAGATCAACCAATGTATTATGCAAGTTGAAAGGTCACTGATAGGGAGCGGAACTACATAGTGAAAGAGCTTGAGTGCTTGTCAATGGTTTTTGCACTAGAGAAGGTTCGACACTATCTATTGTCAATGCATTTCAAGTTCTACGTGGATCATGAAGCCTTGTCCTTGTCCTTCTCCTGATGAACAAAGCAGATGTTAAAGGATGACTGATGAGATGGTTGCTCCTATTCTAGGAGTTTGATTTTGAAGTGGTCACTAAGCCTGGTCGTTCCCATGTCCTAGCCGATCATCTATCATGGATCCCTCAAACTGCAAGAGAGGAACATGATAATCTAGACCTTCCTGATGCTTCCTTGTTTCTAGTTGAAACAGTTACTCCCTGGTATGCAAACATAGCCAACCCCTTGGCAACTCAACAGTATCCTCCTAGTAGTGCACTGTACAAGAGAGGCAAAGATGAAGTATTGCAAAGATGTGTTGCAGGAGATGAAATTGTCATAGTATTGAAAGCATGCCATGACGAACCATGTGGTGGACACTTCGCAAGAGAAGCGACAGCCAGGAAGGCTTTGTTGGCAGGATACTAGTGACTAACCCTCCACAAGGATGCATATGACTATTGCAAGAGATGTGATGCTTGTCAACGAATAGGGAAACCCACCAAAACAAGTGCCATGCCACTGCAACCTATTCTTCCCATAAAGCCATTCGAGAAGTGGAGGATTGATTTTGTGGGTCCCATTAATCCACCCACCAGATGAAAATAGAATAGATACATCTTAGTATGTACGGATTATGTCACAAAGTGGTATGAAGCTAAAGCTTTGAAGCAAGACGATGGTAACAACGTAGCTCTGTTCATATACAAAAATATTATCTCCCGTTTGGCAATCCCCTCGAGATGGTAAGTGACAGAGGTACTCATTTCCTTAACAAAATCACGGAGGAGCTGACGAAACTATGTAAGATCCGCCATCACAAGTCCACTCCTTATTACCCCAAAGCCAACGGCCAAGTTGAAGTCACAAATCACATCCTTTGCTTGATCATGATAAGAACGATTATCGCACATCATCACGACTAGGACGATCGACTTACAGAGGCCCTCTGGGCATACAGAACCTCCCATAAGGCAGCTACAGGACAGACCCCTTTCGAGCTAGTGTATGGTACAGAAGCCGTCTTCCCTATTGAATTGGAATTGCCCTCTTTGCGAGTGGCAGTTAAAGAACGCTTGGGAGATGATGAGTCACTGCAATGCTACCTCCTACAATTGGAATGCTTGGATGAGATTCAGAGGATGGCTCTACAGTGTATGGAAACCACTCAAGCGCGACGCAAGGCCTATCATGACAATTTCATCAAGCACAAGGAGTTCAAAGAAGATGATCTTGTCCTAGCCTATGATTTTAGATTTGGCAAGTTTCCTGGCAAGCTTCAACAACGGTGGATGGGCTCGTACAAGGTACTTGCTATCAATCCTAATGGCTCTGTTCAAGTGCAGATCGTTGATGCCTTTGATGATCCTTTTCTGATCAATGGCTATCGCCTGAAGAAGTACTTCCCTCCCTAGGGATCTTGACAATCACAGTCGACTTACCCTCTCCCTTTTGGGTGTCACACTGCCATTCTCTTCGTGCTTCTGATAACCCTTATAATTCTTCTCATGAGGCAGTCTCGTTCTGCTAGCCCCTCATAGATACCTCTCAACCCGACCTTGTTCACTTCTCATCTCATCCAACAACTGTCACGAGGTTGGTCCTGGCACATGGTATTTCTACCATTCTCTTTATTAACGAAAAAAAACCAAACAAAGCAAAACAAAAACAAAAAAGACAAAACTGTTATGGGAGAAAAGGAAGAAACTCCCTGTCATAACAGGCCTCATTCCAAGAAAAGGTGAAACACCCTTGGGCGGGAAGCTGACTATGGAAAAGGTGGTAACAAACCGCAGTTCAGGATAGCTGACTCACTAGAAGAACCTTTCCAGCAAGTATTTTGAAGCCACCTCCCTTGGTGCACTGTCTCTGCAATATCAGACCGTCTGCCCTTCTTAATAGACGACCTTTCTTACAAATCATTGAAGTATGAGACTTGTTGGCTGCCTCCCTAGGTATACCTCATCTTCAACATCCTAATGACAACAACAGATAAAGCGATCTTCATCACCAACCCCCTAAGTGATGTAATCTTTCACCCTAACAGGATGGGGACGTGAGTATGGGCTGCTCTCTGTATCTATCAATGAGAGTAAGACACAGGGTGGGCAGAGTGACTAGTCTTTCCCTTCAAATAAATGAGAGGTGAGATGTGTGAACGGAGTGTTGCACGCACGGGATGGGCCTCTCAATGCACAATGCATGATCTATTCTTATGCATTGCACCATAAGGCTCCCTAGCCTTTCTTCTTATGCTATATGCTGACACAAGGCGGGATGCATTGTTGCACCATCAAATGTGCACAAGGCATATAACCTCTACACAAGTGACAGTGAAGATTATATCAATGGGTTTCAAGAACGGGTTGCCCTCTTGGATCTTTCAACAGAGAGTGAGACAGAGGGTGGGCTGAGTGTGACTAGTGTTTCTTCAATCAATTATTGAGAGGTGAGGCTTGACGGATGTTATGAAAATTGGTGTCAAGTATGTTTCTGTTTCCCTATGCACCCACAGGATGGGTCTCTGCCATCAACATAGAACACGTCACTCTATTATGTACTCTACATTGCAAGGCTCCATGGCCTTCCTGCTTGCACCTATGCCAGACGGGTTGGACTCACTAATGCACCATCAATTGTGCACCCTGGCATACTCCCTCTGTCCCACCCCCTTGTCGATTCCTAAACCGAGTGTGAGATCTGGGTTTCCATCAATATTACCTCGAGTGATGTAAGTTATGGAGCGAGTGACTATTCTCTCATTCCATTTGAGTGCCCGTGAGTTGAGTGACTATCCTTCATTAACGACACCTCCCCGACGGGCTTCATCAACCAGCTATCTCCTTAGGTGCTGCTACATGGTCCTTGCCCTACTAGCTGAACACTAGAGCAAGCCGTGGTACCTCCTGCAGTTGACTCCAATCCTTCTGTAGCAGTGACGGTTTCTTCGACCATAAGCGAACCAGGCCAAGCCTTTCTAACCCTATTCTTATGATTGCAAGTGTACATTATGTTTTAAGTGTGGGGACTCCAGAGGACCAGTCCTAGGCTATGTTGCTATATCTAACCATGTCTGTTAAGGTTTTAAGTGTGGGGACACGTCCCTGCACGTCTATGATGCATATCCCCTGCCTATACCTTACTTTAAATCTTGTATATATGCCATGACCTGATTTTACCCTAATGGGGTCCCTTTCCCACCCACCCGTCCTTGTTCAACCCACCCTTGGGGCCATTCCTTCCCTATTTTCGTTTATCCCTTGTTTTGAAGCTCTTCCATGTGAATGCATCCTACGTTCACTAAAATCTACATCCAACCTTATAGCCCTATTTTTTCCTTTGACCTAACTATTTTTCCTTTTTATCAACCCCTATTCTGGTTGACGGTTCTTACGTTATTAATTTTTGAAGCATTTTTCGTAAATTGGCCAATTTTCCATGTGAACGCACATTTAATGCTTCTGAACACCAATCTGACATGACAACCCTATCCTCCATCTTTCTCTTGACATTTTTCCTTTTTTCTCCTTGTCCTTCCAATGCACGGTTGATCCAATATTAATTTTTGCGCATTTTCAGGCCATTTTCCTGCATATTTTTTATATTTTTCCATGTGAACATGTCCTATTTTCACTGAAATTCCAGTTTTCTTTGACTGTTGTGAGCCTTTCCTCACATTTTTCCTTTTTTCTCCACCCTATTTTGACCGTTGTATTTTTTGTTATTAATTTTTCAATATATTTTTGGTTCTGTTTTTTATGTTTTTCGCATGCCAACCCCTTCTAACTTTACCAAAAGTGAGTTTTGACATGACAGACCTTTGCATCCCCTTCCCACGGACATTTCCCCTTTTTACTGCCCTTCATTTTGCTGCTCGATTCTTTCTATACTCATCTTTGAGCCCATTTTCGGGTTCTTTATTGGGTTTTTTCCATGTGAACACATCCTTTCTCAGTCGGGACCGTGTTTTGACATGATAGGTTTGTCAAGCATGTTATTTGGCACAAATTTTCTTCTTTCTGTCCTGCGTTTTGACGTGCTGATTTTCCACTATTAATCCCCATATGTATTTTTGGAGTCGTTTTTTGTGTTTTTCCTAGGGGAACTCACTGATTTGATCCCAGACACCCCATTGTACTTTTTCACAGTTTCCCCCTTACCTTCCGGCCCAATTTTCCTTTTTACCGCATTGTGTTTCGACGAATGGTTTGTGAGTTATTAATTTTTCTTTATTTTGCCATGTCCCCGTGCGCCTTGCCTTGCGCGTGAACGCGTGCATTTTAGAATTTATGCGCCTTGACATGCCTTGTTCTCTTTGCACCCTTTTGTCCAGACATCCTAGCCCTTGTTGTTTCCTATCCCTGCAAAAAAATTTTAAACCCCGCCCCGCGCATGCGCACGGGATGGGACTGGCTCCCCGTTCTTTCTTTTTTTAATATTTTTTAATTTCTATTTAAAAACAACAAAACACATTTTTAAGAAAAATTAAAAAAAACCAACACCACTACAACACAACCGCCCACCCAAAAAAAAAAACCAAAAGAAAAGCACACACGAAAAACAACCAACATTTAACCAATATAAATACATTTTAAAAAAACATTAAACAAAACAAAAAAAGAAAAGAATAAGAATAAATAAGAATAAAAAATTAAAAATTAAAAATAAAAATAAACCCCCCTGACAGTTTTGCTTCCTCCCTTCTTCCCTCTCTTCTTCTTTCTCTCTCCCAGTTCTTTTCCTCCTCCTCCTTCCTCCCTTCCCCCACCTTCTTCCTCTTCTTCCCTCCCTCCCTCCTCCTTCTTCTTCTTCTTCTCCTCCTTGCTCTTCTTCCTCTTCTCCCTCCCTTCCCCCACCTTCTTCCTCTTCTTCCCTCCCTCCCTCCTCCTCCTCCTTCTTCCTCCCCTTACTCTCCTTGCTTTTTGCTGCTGCCTGTGCCCCTTGCCGCCACCGCCGCCTGTGCACCCTGGCACCGCCGTCCTCCCCATCGCCACACCCGCACGCTATCGTCCGCACCACTACCGCCTGCGCACCACTTGCCTATGTCCCTCCCACCCCTTCCTCCTCTCCCACCTCCTCCTCCTGCTCCTCCCCCACCCCTTTCATCCTCCTCCTTCCCCCCCCCCCCCCCCCCCCCCCCCCCATTTCCCCATCCATTTTCAACACCCCCCCCCCCCCTTCCATATTTTCCAACCCCCCTCATTTTTTACCCCCCACCCCCAATTCAAACCCTCCCCCCCACATTTAAACCCCCCAAAAATTTACCCCCACCTCCACCTTTATCTCCCCACCTCCAACTTTACCCCCCTCCCTCCGCCCTTTGCCCCTCCACCCCTGTTCGCCCCGCTTCGCACACTGTGGTCGACCTTTTGGTGTCGGTGGATGTTCACATGCGTTCACATGCGAGGACGCGCATCCACCTTGTTCGTGCAGTAGGGTCTTGCAGCCATTCGTCCGCAGTCACAGTCATCAGCAAAGCCGTTCATATGCAGTCACGGGATGACTAGTTTTAGTCGACCTTTTGTCCATTGTGTGGAATATATGTGGATTGTGTCTTTCCTTTTTTTTGAGGACGTGGTATCGGACTTTGGAGACAGCCCCACACATTGCCAGGTTTTTTCTCTTTTTCCCTCTCTCAATGTTGCACCGTAACACACATATAATTGTAATAAAATCAATCGACCGTTGCACCCACCAAATAAATAAAATGCACTTCATTAATTTTTAATTTAAAAGGAACCCCACTATTGCACGAGCACATGGCACAATAACCCGCATAATTTTCTAAAATAAATCCACAGTGCACGCGCACACACGGTACAAACAATTTATTTGTAATTCAAATGAACCCCTGCCATCACGTATGCATGCTCTTTGCGCCACAGATCACATAAGTTGTAACAATGAATTGCATTTTTAGAGACCCCCAGTCAGTCAAGTCAGTCTAAGTAGGGGTTGGGATTGCAGAATCGACTCACTATGCATTAATGGTTAAGTAATAACGAACTGCAATCTAATTTGTACATGGTTAAAATGAATTTGATAGTGTTCACCCATCCACGTTCACTACACCGTAGGTTTACACAATGCGTTTACGGGGATTGGGATTTGTTAAGTTAGAGATGTTGGTCTTGTTCATCTCTCTTTATTCTGTTGGTCCAAGCCTTGGATTCTGTTTGAGTCTGGTTATTGCCTGGGATACGGTGTGTTTGAGTTTTTTTTATTTGATTGCTTGATTACGCGAGATCAAGGTGCCTTCTTGTTGCATAGGATGAAGCTTTCGGTTGCACGAGTGCGTAAATCATGTCAAAAAAATTTCCGTAGGTGTGGATTGTTTGGGGAAGTCTGGCTTAGTCTAGTCTAGTCGTCTGTCCTTTGTTTTGATATTCTTCTAAGTGTTGATTTTTTTGGGTTTTGCAAGAAATTTTTTGTCTTTTTCCTTGGTTGTGTGTGTGGGTCTTTTGTTGTAGTCTAAATGGCATCTACCTCTATTCCTTGTATTGTCATCCAGCATGTGTCGTTTTCAGTGCATGACTATGCTCTTCTCTTGGAGACGGATTGCATTCGTCGTGCTGGTCTTCGTCCTTTTGTGGCTTTGAAGCTTCCGCCATTGGACAACATGATTTGCTACTCCTTCCTGGCATCCTACAAGAACTAGTCTGGCTTGGTTTATAACCGACGCTTTTGCTTATCCACAACCAATATCAATGATATGTTGTGTTTGCCCCTTTCAGCGTCCTTCGTCCCTGGTGGAAATCAATTATTGATAGCTGAGGAGATCCTTTCTCTCGTGCAGAAAGAAACCTCTACTCCTTTGGTCTCCAGCAAAGTTATCACCAGTTCTGGGGTTTTTGTAGCTCACATCTCCTCTCTAGTATGGAAACAACTTTGCCAATTTCTACAAGACATGTTCATGTCAGGGAAGCTTGCTTCTAAATGTCTCTCCAAGGAGCTATTCACTGCTTCTGTTAGGATCATGGAGGGAGCCGAGTTCAATTGGGCAGCATTCATGTCGTGAAGATGGATCATCATTTTCAGAGAGTTTGGAAAGGTCAGGGCAATAATGTCTCCTACAGTGTTTTTCCTCAGAAGATTATCTCCCTTGCACCTCCTCCTAGTGGTGTGTCAGTTCCTGATCCTGCTCCTCTTTTGAAGCAGCCTCCACCTTCTGTTCCAAATCCTCCTCCATTACAACCCAATTTTGATTCGGAGGATGAGCCCCCTGCCAGATTCTCTCGCAGTAAAAGATTACGTACTACTAAAGGGCCCCTTAGTCATGTTTCTATTTCAGTTTCTAATTCTCTTGCACATGACTCCATTTCTCCTGTTTCTACCAGTTCCCTTCCTTCATTCTTGTCATGTCCTAATCTATTTGCAACACAAAGGGATGGGCAGTTGGATAAACAGATCCTTGCTTCCTTACAAACAATGTTAGCTGGACCTTTGCTTCCTCAGCTAGTTTTTGGAGTCCAAGCTACATTGGAGACTTCACTGATGACTTGTCTTCAGTCCATTTACACAGGAGTGTATACTTCTTTGCAAGACAAAGTGGATTCCCTGACTAGTCAATTGAGTAAGGATTTGGAGGATCTAGCATCTGAGAAAGACGCCCTAATGGATATTCACAAACAAATGACTGAAGCTACTACCTTGATGGATTTCCAGAAGGCCACCATTAAGAAGTTAGAAGCTCAAGTAGTTACCCTAGAAGTAGAGAATGCGTCTTTGACTAAAGAGAAGAATTCTACCCTTGAGGAGATGATTAACTTAGCCGGTAGGCTGGGTACTTGTGAGGGTCAGCTATACAGTCTTTTCAGGAAATTGTTGAGTCACAGAAGAAGATGATTGCATAGCTTAATCAAAATATTGTTACTATTTCTGTTCCTCCACCTCCTATGGTTTCTTCTGTAGTATCTTCCAACGAGGAGCTTGACCAGTTACAGCAAAAGCAAAAGTTGTGTAATGGTTTTTTTGCTAAGGTCGAACGCCTTCAACAATGAATGAGCTGTGTGCAAGATGATTTTACTAGTTATGATGAGCTGGTATCACCCCATCGTCTATCTGGTTCAAGTATAATCAGCAGCATTTTTCCTTGTATATCTCTTTGAGCAATGTGGATTTAGAACCTCCAGAGGATGGGTGGCAGAATTTGTGGCCTGTAGATTTGTTGAAGTTTGTGTTTGACAGATTTGTTGATGAGCTAATTTTGCATGAAGTACAGTTGCTGTCTTTCATGTATCTTACAGGGCTTTTGCAAATTCCTGATGAGGAGGATTTGAATGTCTATGTGGGAGATGTGATCTCACAAGCAGTGATGTATGTGCACTCACTTGAGCTCTTGCTAGTAGATAGTTTGAAGCATTATCATGAGCAGATGTCTTGGTATATAGGACATGCTTGGCATCTACCTTTGGAGGATGTTGCTTTGGATCCTCGTCGTCTTAGGGGTGTATTCCACAAATTTGATATCCAGCCTTTGCAAACTCAACTGTTGCGTCATATTGCTGATCATCCATTATTCACTGATTCTTTTTTCCAAGATCTTGCTTATCATTGTTCTTTTTATCCATTAGATCCCACTGATCTTTTGTCTTATTCTCTTATGTCCTATCATTTTCCATTGTATATTTCCCTCGTCACTTCCAACCACCTTGACACTATTCCTCAATTGTCTTTTACTCCTTCTAATTACCCTCACATTCCTATTTTTACTTTTTGTCCTTTCATTGCTGATCCGACATCATTGCCTATTCCTTCTAAACGTCCTCCATTAGTTCCTCCTATTCCTTCTATTTTCTCAGTAGATTCCCTTCATAAGTTTTTGCTGAATTTTCCATCTCTTCCATCTTCCTTATCTATTCATTTTCCTTCTTTTTATGATCTATCCTATCCTGCTTTACAATGCTCTCCTCTTATTCCATTCTCCTCTCCATCCAATTACATTAACCTTCCTCCTCAATTCGTGCTGGATACACCATGGTATGATAGTGACATACTTCGTCGACGACAATGGACATTACATGATTCTGTGAGGACCGGTGTTAAACTGGCCTTTCATTCTAGGGCCATGGGATACCTTTGCACCATGTTCGAACTCTTATCTTCATTTTTCTTGGGTGCATGCTCATTCTGAGGATACCTCTTTACGTCTTGCAGCTCATTTTTGCTGGTACCTTGCTTTTATGCATCAGCAGTCTAATCTGAACACTTGCAAGTGTATCCCCCGTCTGATCATCAATCCAAATGTGGATGTGACTACTGCTCAGATGGATATTCTGTATTACTTTCCACAACCTTTTCCTACCAGGTTTCTTATTTTGCTGGAAAGGATGTGTTTTATACATTTCCTCCAGAATGTGCCTTTGCATTTTGTAGATGAGAGTAAAACTCTGGAGCGTCTCAAGTCTAGCATGCAGTTTACGAAGAAGTGTCTACATCTTGCTTAGCAGTGGAGTTCTTTTTGGATGTATTAGTTATTTTTCTATAATAGAAATCTTTTTTTCTGCTCTCCATTGTTTGGGGACATGTGCCATTCAAATTACCTGGTGTTGTGTTTGTGTGAGTTGTATATGTGGTATGTATATATTGTTTATCTTTGTTGAATGGAGGTGAAGTTGAAGTTGGATTGATGAAGGAGATGTTGGACTACAAGCTAGCAAAAGATGATGCTAATTCAAAGAAAACTCTTATATCCTTTATGACTTTGTGATTGCTAACAATTTTTTTTAAAAATGGAGATAATATCCAAACGGGTGTTTTCCTTTCATTGTAGTATTTTCTAGACTAAATTTACATTCTTCTTTTCCTTAGGTCGCGAGGACGCTTCCTTTCTAAGTGCGGATATATGTTGAGAGTGGAAAAATACTAAAATTTTAACTGATTTTTATTATTTTTGAGGTCTGAATAGTTGATTTTTTATGGATTTAGAGTGATGTATGGTTGTTAATGGAAGTGTTTGAGAGTGCTTTGGATGATATTGATTATGTTTTGGAAGTTCATGATGATTCTTAGTAGAAATATGAAGCTCTGTGATGTTCTGATAGGTTATGCTAATGTTCTGATTGGTTCTGATACATTCTGTATAGCTTCTGTCTTGTTCAGATTTTCTTCTGGATGAAGCATGGATTGATGATTGATAAAGGTTGAAATATTTTGAAAGATTAATAGTTTTTGATAGTTTGGAATGGTTTTAGTATGAGTTATGAGGATTTGATGTTCTCTTATGACCTTCTATAACCCTCTGTAAACCTTCTATAGAGCCTTTGTCTCTGTTCTGTTCTGTAGATCTTCTGTAAGTATTCTGTAGAATGTATGTGTGACTTTGGAAAAGTTTTCTAACTTTTGGAAAGGATGAATCTAAGTTCAAAAGAGCTAAAATAAATAGAAGAAGCAGCTGCTGAAAACTGAAGAGAAGACTGGAGTGATAGAGACAGTAGCGAGATATGAAGAGTTACTGTAGTGGCTCTAGTGCCTCTTCGACACAGACATACCTCTTGGGAGGTGCATCCATGGCCTAAGAAGGATTATTGAGAGTCATTATTGAGTATTGTAGTGAGGAGATGATGTATTGTTGAGAGAGATAGAGAGAGAAAGCCAGAGATAACCAATTCTATCAAAATAGTGTATCTGTATATGAGAGATTGAGAGAGAGAATTATGAAGGCAATGAAGATGAATACTATGTGATTGATTTCCATTAAAAAGTGGTGTATTTATTTATGTTCTTGTTTGTTATGATGGATTTTATAAAGATGTTGAAGATTATGGTTGATTTTATCAAATCTGTGGGAGATATTTATTATGATGCTACGTGAAGATTTGTTATTTTCCTTGTTTTGGTCATCAAAAGAACGAAATAAAAGCTTGTTGATGTTGCAAGATGGATTTTCTTGTAGTAGAATCCCCTTTTTCTAGGTGTCTCTCTTGGGGCTTCAGAGTGCTATTGAACTAGCCAAGAATCTAGTCTTCCATGAGAAGACGAAACACATTGAGGTGAGGTATCACTTCATACGTGGGGTCATGGAGGATAAGTCTATTGACCTTGTCAAGATCTCCACTGATGAAAATCTTGTAGATCTGCTCACGAAAAGCCTCACCACTGAGCCATTTTCCTTCCTCACGAAAATATTGCTAGGCATTGGATGAGATGATGTTTTTCCTCATCCTCTTGTACATGTGTACATTATACTATCTTTTCTTTTTTCTTTTCACTCCTCACTGGGACAAATTCACCTTTAAATGGGAGGTTGTTGGGGGTAAAGGCGCCTCTGCCTAGCCACCCGTGTATTACTACACTAACAGTATCTACCATTGCACACTACAGGTGGTGGGCGCCCATCACTATCACTTTATTCCTTATTCTTTTAGTGACAGTTTGAATAAAGAAAGAGTCACACATTGTGAGTGTTGGAGTTTCCATTTGGTCTCTCTCTCTTTCTTGCTCGTGCTCTCCCGCCATAGCTATTCCAAGCAAGCTTCGATCCTTCTCACATTTCATTACTATCTTAGCTCTCTTCAAACCCATTTGTTGCCTTATCAAGACTTTTTTCTAGCCAGTTAGCATGGTTTTCTTTGGCACTTGAGGCTTTATAACATACTCTTTTAGTGACATGATGTGATTCCATCATGTCTGCAGCCGATTCATCAGCACTTTCATTTGCTCTCTTTTGCGAGAGCTTAGCTTCATCCGCTACTATAATCCTATACCACCAAGATAGCAATTGAATCATTGGATTGCTACCATTCACCCCTTCACCATGATTGGTATGCACCACATTCTATCCAATGTGAAATTTCCATACCTTGTGTGGGCCAAACTCTGATGATTCCCTTTTCTACAAAGTATAGCCCATGTGCCTCAATGATATGCTACAAAGACACATATCACACATGAGTAAAACTATGCTCAATAGTTTATAAAATTCATATAATTTTAAAATATTAACTTAGTACGCCCCATGTAATGTGATAGAGCTTTTGCCCCATGTTTCCATCATGTTTTTGTACAAGCTATGCACATCATCGATAAATTCTTGCTTATCTTCATTGTTAAACATCATCTTGCGAAGTAAGGGAGTTAATTTGTTAAGACTTATCTAAACCTTAGCTTTGGCCAACCTTGTTTTTCCTCCATTACTTTGATCAAAAACTGCAAAATGCAACTTTTTTCACCCATCGTGGTCCTGCGGCCTACGAACCATGACATTCCCTTCCTCATTGATGAGTACTGAGAGAGTAAGGCTTTTTTGGCAAGTTACTAGATTTTCTAAATCTCTTCTCATCTTTTTCAATCGTCACTTGATGTTTGTGTAGCCCAATTTTTTATAGCACTGGCTCCACATTCCTACACATTGCAATGGCTTCTTTTTCTGGTTGCATCCTATAAGCAAAGCAAATGTTAATATACAAGTTTCTCCATAATTATGACAAAAGCATGCAATGAACAAATGTGAATACGTTCTAATGGAATGTTGAAGATGGGGTGGAATCTTCTCTATTGCGCGTCGGTGCAGCACTTGTCACCCTTTGTCAATTCTTCTTTCTGTCCTTTCCTTCCACCCTCTCTGTCAAGCAATATAGGCATGGATTCTTTGTATTTGCACCATTGGAGATTCCACACATGGATTTTAAAGTTTTCAAGTCTCTTGCAAGATGCCATTCAAGACCATACCCTTCAATCGAGAGCATCTCACCATGTTCCTAATGATCGATGATGTTTGGAATGCTTGTGTGAGTAAAGAACAGCTGCAACACCTCAAATTTTTCCCTGGGAACTTCAAATGTAGCGAGTCACCACACATGGCACTCAGATTGAACACTAAATTTCATTGGGTTATTCTTATCGAATTGTAAATCTCTATTCATCAAAGTTACACTAACTCTTTCAAACTTTACTCATTTGATGACCTTACTTTCATCCAATTTTATAACAAACTAAAATTTACCATTACATTCCTCAACAAACATATTATAGTACATTACTATTGACAACTACACCTTGTACAAATCTAAATAGTAATTGTTGAGTTTGGTGAACTTCACCTCATATGCATTTTTTGTCCCAATATTTAGTGTTTCTATGCATTGAACATGGATGGGATCTCCTATCAGCTCCAAAACCTTTGTATTAAGTTGTCGTTGAGCCTCTATTAACTTCGAAGGTTGAGGAAGATGAACAATTCTATTTCTCTTCAGCACACGACCAAACTGGTACACAAATCAGATGTTGTATGCGCGTGTAGTGAATGCGGAAGGTCCCCAAGAACAAAGAACTCTACATAAACTTCATAAAAGCAAGAAGAGAGTTTGCATGACATGAGACAAAAAGACAAATTGGGTATGATCTCCACCCATGCCTTATGTGAGCGCTCCACAAGGCATGTATTTATAAATTTACTCCAAGCTAAAAAATAGCCCAATTTACAATTAGTATGCTTTAGCTTTTGTGTTTGCCTTTACCCAAATAAAGAATAAAGGAGTTGGGCATCCCAAAAATCGGGCTCTGCCCAAATACAATGTCCAATAATGAAATATTTAAACCAACGTCTATGCGCATGCAATATAATAAATATTTGTCAAGTGCTTCAATAAATAATTGCACCTAAATAAATATTATCACCACACCTTTAATGATAAGGTGCGAGCCCATTAAAAAATAATAATTTTTCTAGGTAATTTGAATACACGCCATCACCTGGTGCTTTCCAACGCCACTGCTGTCTGGTCTACACATCAACTGAAGAATTCACATTGTTAGAAAAATAATAAAATAAAATCCACAAAAGTGAATACCTAGCAGTCTTCAGCTACAAAATAAATAAATAGGTTAAAACTCTGTCCTAACCTTAATTTAATATGAGTACACTCTAAACTCATAAACATCCATTAATTTAAATATATATTTTGCGGAATCACCCGCTGTGGAATCACCCAGGATAGGCGTCCCCGTCAACTTCTCGCACAAGGAATCCACCTTGTATATGAGCCCTAGCAAATAAATATCGTTTTATGGAATCCATTATAAAACCTCACAGAATCCACCGTGGAATAAAAACCTCACGAAATCAATCATGGTCTCACAGAATCCAACGTGGAATATGCCTCCTAGCATCATATCCCTGGTAGAATTGTATTGTTAGTAGCTTCTGTTTGCCTATTGGTTTCAAGATGAAATGCAAATGAGAAATCAATCTTAGTACTTAAATTAGCAAACAAAGTAATCCATAAATTATTGCAAAATCTAGAATCATGGAAAAAAAAAACCTTTTAGCAAACCATGGTTAGTGAAAACAGTCTTCAATAAGAATTGTGCATCTCGAGATGCAGTTAATGTTTTCTTACATGGAAGGAAATATGCTTGTTTGCTAAAGCGATCTACTATAGTCCAAATCATATCAGGATTAGCTTGGGTATTAGGCAAATCAGTTATAAAATCCATTGAAATATGTTTCCATAGTCATTCAGGAATTGGTAAAGACATTAACAAACCATATTGCTTACCATGGTGTCACTTGACTCTTTGACAAATTAAACACTCAGAAACAAAGTTGGAAATATCAGATTCCATTTGTGGCCAGTAAAAATCTTCAACCAATTTTCTTAAAGTAGAAATAATACCTCTATGGCCTTGATATGGAGGACAATGAATTTCGTGCAACACAAATTATCTAAATGAAACAGTGACACAATATTTTCTCATAAAACATAATTCAATCAGAATAAGACAAAGAATCAATTGGAATCCAATTATTAGCAACTAATTTGTTCCAATTAGCTTGAAAACTAGGGTCATGGTTACAGGTATCTTTCATAGGAGTAAGAGAATCAAAAGATAGAACGGAAATATTATGGATACTTGGTCTTCTACTTAATGCATTGGCAACAACATTCTCTCTTCCAGGTTGATATTGGACAAGTGGATGAAAACTTTGATTGAAAACAACCCATTTGATATGACGATCAGAAATTTATGGCTGACTTAGATGTGTATGTTGGTTAGTTTTGATCATGAATTCAAATCCCATTAGATAGTGTTTCCATTGACGTAAGGCTTGTACTACAGCTAACAATTCTTTATCATAGGTAGAATACTTCAATTCAGAGGATTTAAATTTGCAACTAGAATAGGCTATGGGATGTGAGTCTTGCATAAGGACAGCTCCTATGGCTGATCTGCTAGCATCAGTGTGACTAGTAGAAAGAATGGTCGATTAAAATCAAGTAATTGCAAAATAGGTGCATGTGTTAAAGCATGTTTCAATAAATCAAAAGACTTTTGTTGGTAATCAGACCAATGATATACAACACATTTCTTTAACAATTTTGTTAAAGGCAATGCAAGTAATGAAAAATTTCTCACAAATTTTCTATAAAAGCTGGCAAGACCTAAGAAAGAACGTAACTCATGCATATTTTTAGGGGTTGGCCAATTCAAAATTGCTTCTATCTTTTAGGATCAATTTGAATACCATCAGAAGAAACAATGTGACCTAAGTATTCAATTTGGGTTTGAAAAAATTCACTCTTGTCAGGGTTAGCATATAATTAATTTTCTTTCAACAATTTGAAAACCAAATATAAATGTGTATAATGCTCATTCTCATTCTTACTGAAAACCAATATGTCATTAAAGAAAACAATGAAACAATTTTGATACTTCAAAAATATTCAATTCATCATACGACTGAATGTAGCTGGTGCATTGGTTAAACCAAAAGGCATAACAAAGAATTCATAATGACCAAATTGAGTTCTAAATGCAGTCTTGAAAATGTCAGGTGTATCCAATTGTATACTTGATGACATCCAGATTTGAGATCTATCTTGCTAAAAATAGTGGCTCCTTGTAGTTTATCCATGAGGTCGTCTACCCTAGGGATTGGATATCTATTCTTAACAATGATCTTGTTTAGGGCATGATAGTCAATGCACATGCTATAGGTATTTTTTTCTTCTTAACTAATAGGACAGGTGCACCAAAAGGAGAACTACTGGGCCTAATGAGTCCTCAATTTAACAATTCTTCAACTTGTGCTTGGATTTCTTAGCATCACCAATATCTTCATCATCTTCAATAAAATCTAGCATATCTTCATGTTGTTCATCTTCATTCGCTTCCAAGTAATTGATTTGAATAGTTGGCTTCTTGGATTAACAATTTACTGCTAAGTGTTCAGGTTGTTGACACTTATAGCAAACTATAGACTTTCCTTTTGGAATGTAATAGTCCCACCATAATTACCCCCCTAATAAAATGATATTGTTTAAAAAAAAGAGGATACATCTCCCCCCCACTCACATCGCCAACTGGTGGATGGCGGGGGGAGAGGGGACGCTGTCATGATAAGGGAGGGGGGCGCCACGTGCCGTAGAAAGGCAAGGGGCTATCATGATGTCCACACAAGGGGAGCATTGCCACATGCTCATGAGAGGAGGCGGGAGGGTGCCTCGACCATGGGGAGGTGGTAGGGGGGGTGCCATTACTAATCCTTGCTCCCCAAATACCTATATAAACCCCCATTGTCAAGGGGATGAGAAGGCTGGGAAGGCCACGATCTGCTATTGCTCGAGTAAGAAGAAGAAGAAGAGGGAGAGAGAGAGAGAGTAGAGAAGAAGACAAGAATAAGAAGAAGAGGGAGAGAGAGAGAGTAGAGAAGAAGCGGGAGAGAAAGAGTTGAGAATAAGAGAAGAATAAAAAGAAGAGGGAGAGAGAGGAGAAGAAGAAGATAGAGAAGAAGAAGAAGAGTAGGGAGAGAGAGAGAGAGAGAGAGAAGATAGGAAAGGGAGAGTAAGAGAAGAGAGAAAGAGAGAGAGAGAGAGAAGGAAATTGTTTTCTTCCCTCGTTGAAGAACTCAGAGCTCACCGTCTCTCTTTCTTTCCCCCCTCTTGGAGAAGATCCTCGCAGACTAGTCCCTTCCGCAAGGAGCTGTCTTTCTCGCAATCTAGGTGTGTAGCCGCGAAGCAAAAGCCAAATCATAGGATGCCTCCCAAAAGAACTAAGGTCCAACAGAATACAAATCCTGCCTCAACCGATGGGGCCATGGGGCAAGGAACTGCGTCACTTGGTAATCAGGTGCGTTCCATACACCCTACCCTAATGGGGAGTCTTAAGGACATAGGCTGACTTCCTTGGGAAGGGAAAGCTATTCAGCAAAAGTCTATCATAACTAACCACTATTTAGTTTACATCATTTTTTTCATTTTGGAAATTGTGCTTACTTGCAATCTGGTGTGTTTTTGAATGAGTAAATTGCACAGTAGATTTTGCATTCATGCACACAAAAAAAAGAAGCCAAGACCTTATTGATTATGCTCGTAATACTTTAGATTATGCACTAACATTAGCATGCTTAAAAATGGGTTGTTAAAACAGTTATGTATATTCGTCGATTAAACAAAAATCGTATCTTTTATTTGCATCACAAAACTTGTGAAAGTAGAAAGGTAGAAGTGACGGTTTGAATCAAGTACATGAAGTTCCTGAATTGCTATGATGACGTTTAAGTATATCTAGGCCATTGCAAGACTAAAATAGGTATTAGACCCCTATAAAGCTTCAGAGGGGAGTGTTCACTTTTACCTTAGGACTGATAGCTTCACCTCCTCCACCCAAAGGCAAAAAATTATATATATATATACAAGTCTCTATTTGTGTTTTGCATAAGCGCGTCAAAATGAATTCCCAAAAGCAAAGGCCTGCTTTGCAGCATTGTATTGTCTAGGAAAGATACGCCTCCAAATTGCGTGGCATCATGATCAGTTTAGTTGCGATGCTAGGGATTCATCTTGAAGATAACTATCAACCATACTTACGAAATACAAAAATTTGTTCAAGATCCGTTCAACAAAAACAAACCCTATACACACAAGGATAGGGCTCAACTCAACTTATTTAGGGTTTCGAAGAAACTAAGCCAATCTATGGTTACTTCATAGGGGGACGGAACAAGGAAATTCCCTACCCTTTGGAGGATATTTGAAATTACCGCTAAGGCAAGAAGGACAAACACTTGCGTCAAGAGAGGGATCCCACCTTAGCAGATGTCTCGAGCACTCACCTGCACCTTTGTTTGTGCTTGTAAATTTAGGACCACTTTTTCTAAATTGAATAACAAAAACAAAAAAACAAAAAAAAAGAGATTGTGTAACCCCATACTCATAAATGAGTATAGTGAATCAGGTTGAACTTTTGGAGGGCACGCCAAACCACCCCCAGGTGGCTGCCAACCCTAGCCAAGGGGGTTCTAAATAGCCATGAAGAGAACATGGACCAAACTCGCCATGAGAGGTCTCTCCACGGATTGGTTTGAACGTAGGAGGATGCTTGGATGCCAAGGGGGGCGCTAGCTCTAAATTCCATGCCTCCGGACCCTACTCAAACGATCTGTGTGACTCAAAATAGATTTTCAAGAGCCCTTGTTACTAGTGCAAGGCGGAAACTTGGTGGAAATAAAGTGCATCCTTAGTGATTGTGAATATTGTTACTTTTGAACAAGACTTGTAACTCTGACAATTTGCTAATATTAAGTACTTCCAGGAAAATTGTTCGAATTTGTTTTCGTGTCAATGCCATAATACTACGTGAACGAACCCTATAGTCTAAAAAGGTTAATTAAGAAAGCTATTTTTACATGTCAAACTTAAAAGTGATAGGACTAATTAGACAACTAAAGTATGCCAAGTGAGGGAATCGGGAGGGCGGAACCCTTGACAGGTCTGTCATATGGCAGGGTGGTCCTAGAGAACTGGGAGGCTTCTCACAAGGTTTTGTTGTCGACCGAAACTTTGAAATCGTTAGGCTAGAACCCCGACTCATGCCGTGCCCTATGGGCAGAGAGGTGGAGTGCCACATCCCTCTCGTTTCCCATTCTCTTTGAACCAAGTGTGACATGGGTCTACTTTGGCTTGGTTATCTTTGTGCAAAGTAGGATGTCCAAAACGGACGCTAGAAAGCTATGAGGAGACCTTGATCACTAGGGACTCAAGTTCAGGCTGATCCTAGTGGGTTTGGCCGTAAACATTCCATTGCGAGGCAGATGGAAGAAACCCTAGGCGACAAACCTCATGACATTCCATGAGAGTGCCAAGTGGCGTCGCTTAGACGGACCGCTAAAAACATGCTTGCACAGTCTATAGGCGGGCACGTTACAGTTGGTATCAGAGCCGACCTACGACTAAGACAATTAGGGAGGAAAATTGGGAAGAGTGAGGCAATGTGTTTATTAGAAAATGTTTCCATGTTTACTCACTTGTTGATTGCTGCTGCTTCCAGACTTACGAGGCATGGAGTAGGTTTCTCATATTAAATATCATGTTCAAGATAGCTATGAACTCTGCAAGCTATCGTAGATGGTGCAACATGATGGGGATCCTAGACCGGCTCTATGACCCCTCACTTTTGTGTGTGGAAAGGCGTTGGACTTGGAGCACGGGATACTGCTACATAGATGACAACTGACTCGCCTATCTTCAAAACAATCTGAAGAGGTTAAAGTGGCCGAAAGACTTGAAGATTATCAAGTTATTCATCTTCCATGAGGCTCATGCAAACTTGACCCTACACATCAGACTCTGGCAAGTAGATCAGAACCGCTACCTCTACGATGAGGTGGTTAAAATTTTACCAGCGGGGACAGAATTAAAATAATGGGGCAACACGAATGGCATGGCTATTAGAAGCAAGGATTTCCTAAACTTCCCATGACTTATCACTTCCTAAGAATCCATTCCCCAAATCTATACTACTATTCTGTCCCTATAGCTGAATCCAATAGAGAATTATTAACCTGGCGTTAATGTAACTCTTGAACATTAAAAAAATCATCTCAACCAAACCCTATCCATCCCCGAATAATTGTACTTGAGGCTTACATTTCCCTATGGTTAAATAAAAAAATTTATGTCCATACGAAGGGTTTCATGGTGTAGTGGCCATTACATCTGCTTTACATGTAGAAGGTCAAGAGCTGAAATTAAAAGGGCGCAAGGACAGGATCAAGGTCAACGAAAGAAGCTAAGAGAAAATGCAATCAATGACTTTGTCCCCACTCAAAGAAGTGAACAAAGCATGTGTTGTTTCCGCTGCAATGAACCTGGGCACTTCAAAAGGGAATGTCCCAAGCTTGGCGAGGACCACCATCAAGGGAAATTTGGAGGCCAAGCCAGGACTACCCGTGGCCGCGGTCGTGTAGCATTGGGAAGGGAAAAAACTTCCAATATTACCATTGAAGGATTAGATGAAGAAGAAGATCCTTCCATGGAAGCCGAGATCGAGAGGGCAACCGTTCATGTTGCCCTCCATAAGAAGGGGCCAAATTGCCAATTCTCGATGATTCAAATACCATCGGACTACCAGGGTAAGGAATTCAAAAACGTGATTGATTGTGGGAGCACTCATTGTTTCATCTCACCAACGTGTGGAAGAAGGTTAGGGATAGCAACTATAGCTGCACCCACTTTGCTTGTTGAACTAGCAAATGGGCGAGAAATCACTTGCACTAGACAAACTGATAAGGTGGAATTCCTACTCAGAAACGAGCCCACAACTATTAGGTTCAGAGTAATGAATCTAGATGTCCATGAATGTCTACTTGGGATGGATTGGCTAATCCCCAATGATGCTCACATCCGTTGTGGAAAGGACCAAGTCTCCTTTCAAAATCCTAAGGGTAAGCTAGTTACAACACAAGGTGAAGCAGGTAAACCAAAGATCTAGCTAGCTAAGGCAACACGAATAGTTCAATGAATAAGGAAGGGGTTATCTACCTACCTAATCAAGCTAAACAAACCCAATCAGGCAGAAGACACTAATGAAGAACCATCATGGCTAAAAGAATATGTGGATGTGTTCCCAGAGGAATTGACTAAATTACCACTGCTGAGGGAAGTGGATCATGAGATTAAACTAGTCCAAGGAGCTACTCCAATTGCGAAACGGCCCTACAAGATGTCCATTCTTGAGCCCATTGAGTTAAAGGAACAACTCAAACAACTACTGGACCAAGGGTACATACTCCCTAGCAGTTCTCCTTAGGGAGCTCTAGTCTTGTTCCAAAAGAAGAAGGATGGTACACTTCGTCTCTACATTGATTATAGAGGCCTAAACCAAGTAACCATAAAAAATAAATACCCCTTTCCAAGGATAGATGAGTTACTCGATGGACTGCAGGGAGCAAAAATTTTCTCCAATATTGATTTAAGGTCAGGGTATTATCAGATTCGTGTCAAGGATGAGGATATTCCAAAGATGACATTCAATACCAGATATGGTCATTTCGAGTTCACAGTAATGTCTTTTGGATTAACTAATGTCCCCCGCCACCTTTAATAGGCTAATGCAGGACATTTTTGGACCACACCTCGATGATTTCGTACTCGTCTTCTTTGATGACACCTTGGTTTATTCCAAGAAGGAGGCAGATCATGAGTCCCAAGTTCGCATCATCCTTGAGACCATGAGGACTCACAAGCTCTATGCTAAGAAGAAAAAGTGTGCCTTCTTAAAAAGGCAGATTGAATATCTCGGATCTATTGTGTCAGATGAAGGGATCTCTATAGACCCTACCAAGGTTAAGGATGTCCAAGAGTGGTCTCCACGAACTACTATTAAAGAAGTGCGTAGCTTTCTTGGATTAACAAATTGGTACATGATCTTCATTAAGGACTATGCTTTAATCGCAGCATCCCTCACAAATTTGTTGAAAAAACAAGTTGCCATAATGTGGACACCCTCTGAGCCCTCTGAACAAGCAAGTTTTGATCAACTCAATCATAGCTTGGTGACAACACCAATTCTGAAGCTCCCTTACTTAAGCAATGAATTTGAAGTTATTACGAATGCTAGCACACTTGCACTGGGCTGTGTACTAATGCAAGAATGTCATCCCGTAGCTTATTCCTCGCGGAAGCTAAAAACCCATGAGAGGAATTATGCCACCCATGACTTGGAACTACTAGCAGTGATCCACGCCCTCAAACTTTGGCGATATTACTTGCTTGGTAGCAAGTTTTCTTTGATCACAAACCATAAGAGCTTTAAATGGATCTTCACCCAGATCGACCTCAACATGAGGCAATGTCGTTGGATAGAAGTTCTACAGGAGTATGATTTTGAGATCAGGTATCGACCTGGCAAAGAGAATGTGGTCGCTGATGCTCTAAGTCACAAGGCATTCCTCAACTCTCTTAACATGGAGGAACCCTTGATGGCCAAATCTTTGGCAACTATGGTGTTAATGCCTAGCAACCCTATTCTTGAACTAGCCAAGGAAGAAGCTAGCCATGATCCGCCGAAATATCTAGTGATGATAGAGGAAATTTTGGGGAAGGACCAAAACCTGAAACTTAAGGTCAAATATCAAGAATTCTCCGTCAATGAGGGACTTATCTATTTTAGGACAAGATTATGCATACCCTCCAACAGGAAACTCAAACAGAGAATACTTTGGGAAGCACAAGACTCCCCCTTTTCAAGCCATCCCGAATATGTCAAAACCCTTAATACGGTCAGAAAAGACTACCATTGGGGAAGGCTTAAGGGAGACGTGCTTAAATATATCATGGAATATTTGTCTTGCCAGTGCATCAAGGCAGAACATGTCAAGATGCCTAGGAAGCTGCAACCTCTCAACATCCCCCAAATGGAGTGGGAATTTATCAGCATGGATTTTGTTGTTGGGCTACCCTCATTGCAAGGGGGCTGCAACTCAATTATGGCTATAGTAGATATGCTCACCAAGGTTGCACACCTCATTCCAGTAAAGACAAATTATAAAGCTTCAGATATTGCCAAAATGTTCATCAAGGAGATATTCAAGCTCCATGGGTTAACTAGAAGAATCGTTAGTGACTGCAACTTCCTCTTCACGTCTCACTTTTGGAGAGGGATGTTTGGGGCTATTGGGACTCAACTCGTTTTTAGCATAGCCTAACATCCTCAAACTGACGGCCAAACAGAGAGGGTCAATCAAGTCATTGAAGATATCCTTAGAGCTTATTGTTGTCACAAACCCAAGAAATGGATTCAATATTTACCATTAGGAGAGTTCGCCTATAATGCTTCCTACCAACGAAGCATCCAAATGACACCTTTTCAAGCATTGCATGGGCATGAATGCCATTCCCCATTGAACTTTTCAGATCCTACTTTAAGAGTAGAAGCTTCTAAGGAAATGCTCGAAGAGATGGATGAGCAGGTTAAGACCATCAGATAAGACATTAGAGCCACCAAGGATAGGCAAAAATCCTATGCAAATCTAAATAAACAAGAGCGACTCTTCAATGAGGGAGACATGGTTTTTATTCGTGTATGGCCCAAGAGGAGTTCCCTATCATTGGGGGAATTTAAAAAATTGAGTCCAAGGTATTGCGGACCCTACAGGATCCTCAAATGCCTAGGGCCTAATGCCTATAAACTCCAACTCCCTGAGAACGTAAAGGTTCGCAATGTATTTCATGTTAGCCTACTAAAGAAATATGTACTGAATCCTAGTCATATACTCGATGATCAACAAGTTGTAATGCCAAGCCAAGGATTCCTTGAGCTTTGGCCAGCTAGAATCCTGGACATTCGAAAAAAAAGATTGAGGAGTGGAATCCTCAAGGAGTACCTCATCAAGTGGAAGGACATTCCAAAAGAAGATGCCACATGGATTGATGAGAGTACTCTCAACCAACAATACCCCCAATTCCTTTCGAGATGAGGACATCTCAATCCCCTTAAGGGGGGAAGAATGTAACAGTCCCGTCATAATTTACCCCTCTAATAAAATGATTTTTTTAAAACAAGAAGATAAATCCCCCCACTCACACAGCCAACTAGCGGACGCGGGGGGAGGCTGTCGTGATAAGGGAGGGGGGGTGCCACGTGCCGTAGAAAGGTAGGGGGCTATCATGATGTCCATGCAAGGGGGGGGGCGACCACATGCTCACGAGAGGAGGCAGAAGGGTGCCATGAACATGGGGAGGTGGCAGGGGGGTTTCCATTACTAATCCCCCCCCCCCAATACATATATAAACCCCCATCGTCAAGGGGATGAGAAGGCTGGGAAGGCCACAACCTACTATTGCTCGGGTAAGAAGAAGAAGAAGAGGGAGAGAGAGTAGAGAAGAATAAGAAGAAGAGCGAGAGAGAGAGAGAGAGAGAGAGAGAGAGAGAGAGAGAGAGAGTAGAGAAGAAGAGAAGAATAAGAAGAAGAGGGAGAGAGAGAGTAGAGAAGAAGAGAAGAATAAGAAGAAGAGGGAGAGAGCGATTAGAGAAGAAGAGAAGAATAAGAAGAACAGGGAGAGAGAGGAGAAGAAGAAGAGAGAAGAAGAAGAAGAAGAGTAGGAAGAGAGAGAGAGAGAGAGAAAAGAGAGGAAAGGGAGAGTAAGAGAAGAGAGAAAGAGAGAGAGAGAAGGAAATTGTTTTTTTCCCTCGTTGAAGAACTCGGAGCTCGCCGTCTCTCTTTCTTTCCCCCCTCTTAGAGAAAATCCTCGCACACTAGTCCCTTCCGCGAGGAGCTATCTTTCTCACAATCTATGCGCATAGCTGCGAAGCAAAAGCCAAATCATACGATGCCTCCCAAAAAAAAGTAAGGTCCAATGGAACAAAAATCCCACCTCAACCGATGGGGTTGTGGAGCAAGGAACCACATCACTTGGTAATTAGGTGTGTTCCATACACCCTACCCTGATGGGGAGTCTTAAAGACGTAGGCCGACTTCCTTGGGAAGGGAAAGCTATTCACTATCATAACTAACTACCATTTAGTTTATATCATTTTTTTTCATATTGAAAATTGTGCTTACTTGCAATCTGGTGTGTTTTTGAATGAGTAAATTGCACATGAGATTTTGCATTCATGCACACAGAAAGAAGAAGACAAGACCTTATTGATTATGCTCGTAATACTTTAGATTATGCACTAACATTAGCATGCTTAAAAATGGATTGTTAAAATAGTTATGCATATTCGTCGATTAAACAGAAATCGTACCTTTTCTTTGCATCACAAAACTTGTGAAAGTGGAAAGGTAGAAGTGACGGTTTGAATCAAGTACATGAAGTTCCCAAATTGCTACAATGACGTTTAAGTATATCTAGGCCATTGCAAGACTAAAACAGGTATTAGACTTTTGTAAACCTTCAGAGGGGAGTGTTCGCTTTTACCTTAGGACTGATAGCTTCATGTCCTCCACACAAATTTTATATATATATATATATATATATATATATATATAAGTCTCTATTTGTGTTTTGCATAAGCACGTCAAAATGAATTCCCCAAAGCAAAGGCCTGCTTTGCAACATTGTATTGTCTAGGAAAAATATGCCTCCAAATTGTGTGGCATCATGATTAGTTTAGTTGCACTGCTAGGGATTCATCTTGAAGATAACTATCAACCCCACTTATGAAATACAAAAATCTATTCAAGAGCCATTCAATAAAAATGAACCCTATACACACAAGGATAGGGCTCAACTCAAATTATTTAGGGTTTCAAAGAAACTAAGCCAATCTATGGTTACTTCATAGGGGGATGGAATGAAGAAATTCCCTACCCTTTGAAGGATATTGGAAATTACCACTAAGGCAAGAAGGACAAATGCTTAGGTCAAGAGAGGGACCCCACCTTAGCAGATGTCTTGAGCACTCACCTGCACCTTTGTTTGTGCTTGTAAATTTAGAAACATTATTGCTAAATTTAAAAACAAAAACAAAAAAACAAAAAAACAAAAAAAAAGAGATTGTGTAGCCCCAAACTCATAAATGAGTATAGTGAATCAGGTTGAACTTTTGGAGGGCGCACCAAACCACCCCCAGCTGGCCACCAACCCTAGCCAAGGGGGTTCTAAATAGCCGTGACGGGAACATGGACCAAACCTGCCACTAGAGGTCTCTCCCTAGATTGGTTTGAATGCAGGAGGATGCTTGGATGCCAGGGGGGGCTCTGGCTATAAATTCCTTGCCTCCGAACCCTACTCAAACGATCAGTGTGACTCGGAATAGATTTTCGAGAGCCCTTGTTACTAGTGCAAGCCAGAAACTTGGTGGAAATAAAGTGCATCTTTACGGATTGCGAATATTGTCCCTTTTGAACAAGACTTGTAACTCTGACAATTTGCTAATATTAAGTACTTCCATGGAAACTGTTCGAATTTATTTTCATGTCAATGCCATAAGACTACGTGAATGAACCCTTTCCTCTAAAAAAGTTAATTAAGGAAGTTGTTTTTACATGTCACACTTAAAAGTGATAAGACTAATTGGACAACTAAAGTATGCCAAGTGAGAGAAATGAGAGGGCAGAACCCCCGACGGGTCTTCCTACAACAGGGTGATCCTAGAGAAATGTGAGGCTTCTCACAAGGTTTTGCTGATGACCGATGCTTAGAAATCATTAGGCTAGAACCCCGACTCATGCCGTTTTAGGGGACCGGAATGGGACTATGCCCTATGGGCAAAGAGGTGGAGCGTCGTATCCCTCTCGTTTCCCATTCTCTTTGAACCAAATGCAGCATGGGTCTGCTTCGGCTTGGTTATCTCCACACAAAGTAGGATGTCCAAAACTGATGCTAGAAAGCTGTCAGGAGACCTTGACCACTAAGGACTCAAGTTTAGGTCAATCCTAGTGGGTTTGGCTGTAAACATTCCATTGCGAGGCGGACGCAAGAAACCCTAGGCGACAAACCTCGTGACATTCCATGAGAGTGTCGGGCGGTATTGTTTAGACTCGTCTCTTGAAGGACCACTAAAAACATGCTTGGACAGGTGATAAGCGGGCACGTTACATGGAAATATTATTGGTAATGGCTGGAAATTTGGGTATGTTGGGATTTGGCTGGAGAGATGGCTTAGGGTTTGAATTTTTGTTTGATGATAAAGCAAGGGTCGAGTCCAGGGTTTATGAAAAGAAGAATGAACAAAGCGATTTCGATTAAATCTTCGAAAGTTAGAATTGAATTGCTTTGTACCAAAGTTACCGTTAGTTGGAAATCAATACTCTTGCGGACAACAGTCCACCATAATGATGCTCTGTCTGCTAGATGGTTAGTGAGACATTTGAGTTTCTCTTTTCAGCATACTGATCTTCATGGAAATAATCATCAAACTGATTGATAAAAGCGAGAATAGTTCTTCTATCATGTTGCCCATTAAAAGTACGGAAGTTGAAATTTCTTTTACTTATCTTGGCTTCTTTCCTGAGAGACTGTGCTTTGAGTGTTGCATCAATCGTACGTCGAATAACATCTTCGAGTTGCACTCCATCTTGATCGATAGTGAATCGTTGAAGTGTAGCCAAATGTACTTGCAAATTTTGACGTGCTCTTCACTCTTCTTGAAGTTGCATCATCATGAGGTCTAATTTTTGCTCCATGGTTGGTTCTGATAAATCACCTTTGGCCATAAAATCTTCCATGTTTTGATCGTACATCCTACAAAATCTCAAACAACCTCACACACTCAAAATCTTGTTAGAGGGATGAGTGTAGCTCAAATTTAGGTTTACAAGGCTTGCTTTTTTCTTTTATATGGCTTTTTGCGATCTTCCTTTTCTTGTGGCTATGGCAATTGATGACGGTCTTCTTCCAAGTGGAAAATAGATTGCGTGTGATAGTCTACTTGCTAGAAATCGACTCTGTCCAACTGCATGTGTGAACAGAGATTTACTGAAGGTTCAAAAAGGGTTCGAAATAAGCTCTATGTGAACACTCGCTAGGAAAGGGATTAAAGATTGAATTATGACTTTAGTAAAGCTTAGCTTTAAGCTTTTAAAGGAAAAAGCTTTAATAAAACGTTTGGCAATGCACAGAACAAGAGAATGTTGTGATCAGTGTCGACGCCATTGAGAACATGCTGCCACTAACTACAAACAATTGAATTTGGGAGCTTAAGCTTTTCTCTTAAGATTTATTAAGCTTTGTAATCCCAAACTTAATGAAAATTGCTTATCTGCTTCTGAGAGAAGAAAACGGCTTGCAAAGGAGCTTGGAAAGTGATCCTCCATCGCCTAGAAGTGGTCCTTCAAGATCTGACAGCACAACAGGGGGTTATTCACCGCCAGGAACACATTGGTATTGACGGTTCATCATGATACTGCCTGTAGAGCCCGTTCTTTCCAAGAGCGTCACCTTCGTGTGAGATGGTAAGCGATTGGAAGCTCTTGATCTCAGCTTCGCTCTAATACCACTAGCGCGCAAATTGGATGTTGTATGCCCACATAGTGAATGCTGGAAGGTCCCCAAGAACAAATAACTCTACATAAACTTCATAAAAGCAAGAAGAGAGTTTGTACAACATGAGACAAAAAGACAAATTCGATACAATCTCCCCCCATGTCTTGTGTGAGTACTCCACAAGGCATGTATTTATAAATTTATTAATCTGCAAGCTCAAAAATAGCCCAATTTACAATTAGCATGCTTTGGCTTTTGTGTTTTCTTTTGCCCAAATAAAGAATAAAGCAGTTGGGCATCCCAAAAATTGGGCTATGCCCAAATACAATGTCCAATAATGAAATATTTAAACTGAGTTCTTATATGCATAAAAAATAATAAAAGATTGTCAAGTGCTTCAATAAATAAGTGCATCTAAATAAATATTAGCACTACACCTTTAATGATAAGGCATGTATCCATAAAAAGAATAATAATTCTTCTAGGTAATTTGAATACACACCATCGCCCGGTGCTTCCCAACACCACCACTACCTGCTCTACACATCAACTGAAGCATTCACAATTGTTAGAAAAATAATAAAATAAAATCAACAAAAGTGAATACCTAGCAGTCTTCAGCTACAAAATAAATAAATAAGTTGGAACTTTGTCCTAACTTTAATTTAATTTGAGTGCACTCTAAACTCATAAACATCCATTAATTTAAATATGTATTTTGCGAAATCACCTGATGTGGAATCACCCACGTGCACATTAAATTAATCTAATGCTCGAAAAGGACAGGCGTCCCTATCATCTTCTCGCACAAGAAATCCATCTTGTGTACGAGCCCTGGCAAATAAATATAGTTTTACGAAATCCACCATAAAACCTCATGGAATCCACTGTGGTCTCACAGAATTTACCGTGGAATATGCCTCCTAGCATTATACCCAGCCTTCACACCTTTGAATATCTTTAAGTAAGTCATTGTGTTAATACCAACTTTATCACAAATGGATTGTGCATCCATAGCTGAGAACTCATTTGGCACATCTTTTAATGTGCACTCAATCATCTTTTCCTTCATAGCCTTAAATTTAGGATTGCTCAAATCGTTTTCCAATGTACTTGCCTTCAACAATCTACTAATCATGCACAATCCAACCTCACCCTCACCTAGGTTCTCATTGTGAGCTACCTTGCATGCTTTGATACGTCGCTTTGCACTCATCACTATTCATAATTAACCCATTGATTGACTTCTTCTTTTATTTGTGCTCTTGTGTTAGCTTGCTGTTGATCTTTCTTAGGTCGTCCAATTATGCCTTTACCTCCTCATATAAGATACCAATGACATGGATAGTGTCCTGCATTGAAATAATTTGATTGTTTTGTTGAATTATAGTGTCAGTCAGCTGTACCACTTGTCTTATGAGCTATTGTCTTATGAGCTATTGTATATGAGCTATTGTATATGATCACATCAAGATAATTTTATATTGTTGCTTGGCAAGTTGTAAATACTTTGAATGCCTAATCATTGAGTCACCTAGTGTAACTGAGCAACTTATTTTCACCCTCACACACATACTTCAGCAAATTTGTGATTCCTGATAAAGTTGGAGGTCTATTGTTTAAGGGGTCAATTGGGTAGATTCCCCCATCAACCCATAAGTCCACATGTTTCAATCCCATTTACA